>NC_142010.1:232024408-232348783 GCF_049901735.1 Notechis scutatus
AGCCCTCTCTAAGCGGTTTACAGAGTCAGCATATCGCCCCCAACAATCTGGGTTCTTATTTTACCCAACTCAGAAGGATGGAAGGCTGAGTCAATCTTGAGCCTGGTGAGATTTGAACTGCCCAAATTGCAAGCAGTCAGCAAAAGTAGCCTCTAACCACTGCACCACCATGGCTCATGGTTCTTTTTTGACTTTTTGAATCAACAGGCAAGTTAATAGGTGACAGCTTCAACTTTTCAGTTGTTGAACATGCACCTTCCTAGTAGATTTTACTACTGCATGGCACATTAGTTAGTAGGCACCATGAGGCTATGACGTTTGCAATTAGTTTTGCCTAGCCCAATCAAGTTTCCTTATTTATGAGTGGCAAATCTGTTTTCAGGTTAGAAGATTCTTGAGAAAGGATTTAGTCTGGAACTTATGGGTGTTATACAACTCTCCAGGTTCAGCAAATGGTCACTCATCATACATAGCCTGTTGAGACACATGGATCTTGTAAGCCCGTCTTGCTTTCTGTTTGGGGTTTCTAGATAATTTGGGCTAGAGCAGGCAGGACACACAACCCTGGTCATAAACTAAGAAATAATTAGGAACACAGAAAACTATTTTCAACCAACACTGAGACATATTGGGTTCATTTGGAATACACAGAAACCCAATGAATTTAAAGTAGCAGCAAAACTTTCTATACATCATGATTATAGTACAGCCATAGAAAATTATTTCAATGTATGATTACTGTGGCAGGATTATTAGAGCCCTAGAGATGGAAATATTTGATACCGTAGTATCCCTTATAGAGGAATGGATGGTGAATTTGACAGATCTTGCTGAGATGGATAAACTAATTTTTTTGATTCAAGAAAAGACACTACCTACATTTATTGGTGGCTGGAAACCTCTTATTAACTTTTTGCATAAATGAAAAAAAGAATTTATGTTTTGATGATTAGGCAAGACAAATTATGGAAAGAACAGTATCATAGAACTTTAGACAGAGCTTAAAATGCAATAGTACTTATAGCTGCTGTGAACAACATTAGAAATCACTTTTTGTATTTTTTTTCTTTTCTATTTTTTCTTTAACTTTTTTGTCCTTGTATCCTTGCATTCTCTTTTTCCTCACTTTATATTACGTTGTACCAGTTTTTATCTTATCTTTTACAAGTTATAATAAAATTATATTTATGAAGTCTTATATATGACTACAGTGCAAAAAAATCCTATTTTACAGCTATTTCTGTAATAATAAAATTGAAATTTTAAGTCATATTACATTTATTAATTTTATATTACCTGAGTAGTGATATAAAATAAACATTGTAGAGCTTTTTCTAGGCTTTCCATGTATAAAAAATACATTTCAAAAAATTATTTATTTCCATTCCATTTCTGATTCCAAATAGACTTGGGCAATTCACTGTATAATTAACAATACAAATAGAATGCAGAACAAAGGAAGATGGAATCGCTTCTTTCAGTACAAATCATAAACTCAAAAATGTACTCCCTCGTACATCTCAACTCATAGTCTAGGAGAACCACAAGTTCTTCAGGACCTGATGGAACCCAACAGGGTGGTAGCATACAGATTTCAGTGCAGAATCTCATTCAGAGGCTTTGGGTTGCAATAGCGAAGGCTTGCTTCACAGTTTCAGATAGTTTAATTGAAGGAACCTAAAGCATGCTCCTGCCAACCTAGCAGTTCGAAAGCATGTAAAAATGCAAGTAGGGACCACTTTGGTGGGAAGGTAACAGCATTCCATGCACCTTCGGCGTTTAGCCATGCCGGCCACATGACCACGGAGACGTCTTTGGACAGGGCTGGCTCTTCGGCTTTGTAACAGAGATGAGCACCGCCCCCTAGAGCCGGAAATTACTAGCAAGTATGTGCGAGTGGAATCTTTACCTTTCAAGCATGCTAACTTGGTTGCACTTTTAGGCTGAGCAGAACCAGGGGTGTTGGCAGCCCCTCAAATATCCTGGTCCTTTGCTGTGTATTGTTTTATAGGTGGGACCAGCATCTTCAATTATACCCATGAACATAAAGCAGAGGATTTATGTGGGCATGGCATGACATACCTTGTTCTGACCCAAACCCTTTTCCAATAAAACAAACACGAACCAAAGGGAACAGAAACCTTTTAATGATTCTTACGAATCCCTGGTTAAAAGGCTGCTGCAAACTAATTAAGTTTGATAAGCACAAGCCTCGCTAAAACTGTGCAAGGCTGCCAAGAATAAGATAAGAAATATTTTACAATACAAGAGTCTTCAAATACCAACTTAAGATACTGCAATGTCCACGAGGCTGGAGTTTCAAAACGTTTTTGCTTCCTACAAAGAACATCTGATTCACAGCTGGCTTTTATCTTCTTGAAGGAGGGGCCATTATCTTGCAGCCTTACTCCCGAGTCGCCCGTGCTGCTGCAGCTGCTCTTTCCTACGAGCACCCCTGCGCACATGCGCACTTGGCACAAGCTGTTCGGGAACCTCCTCATCGCTGCTGCCAGCTCCCACAATCTCTGAAGGCAGCAGTCCACTCCCTAAAGGTCCTGGCCGCTCATTTGAGTCCTCACTATCCTCAGCCATCTGCCCCTGCTGCAGGCTAACCACAACATACCCAGTCTGGACCAGTTGAAACTTCTGAATGGTTTTCAAGATCCATGTAGCACTCGTTCCAGTAACTAAACTCATGACTAGGACCTGCGTGATAAGCAACTCCTGTTCCAGGAACAGGCACAACTATGAATAAAGGATGCTGCAGAGGTGCTCATTATGCCAATGTTGACTGACCTGTTCATTAGGGCAGAGTTACTGAGTCATGTGGGTTTGGTACTTGGTTTATGAATTCTGGCACTATCTGAAGTTGACTAGAGATTAAAAAAAGAAAATATTTTCATTGTTTCTTAAGAACTAATCAAAATGCATAAATGTATTCATAAATGGGATAGGAAAAACTTTTTAAATGAATGCAGAAGGAACCAAAATTGACAAATTTTCCCATCCCAGCTCAAAACGGAGATATTCTAAGGACAATTTTCCATTTACTTCCTTTGGATCACAGTTTATTTTTGTAGGTTTTAATTATAACAAATCCACATCTATCTCGTTAAATGTTACAGGCTTTTTTTTTTTACTATTCTACAAAGTAAAGAAATAATGGTTAATTCTGAAAAATGCTAAACTCATTGAACTACAACATAGCAGCTCACCATCTTAATATGATCATTTTAAAATGCATTTCCAGTAGTACCCAACAAGCTTCCCTTGTGTTTTATTTCCTGTATTTCTATGTATTTTCTGTATTTTATACTACATTTTTAAAAAGACTCATGCCAATTGAATAACAAATGTACTGGCAAACAAAACTGAATATGCTTAATTGAAATCACTGGTATTTATATAATTCTGTTTAAATGAATAATGTAAAGAGATAGTTAGAACTGTGCTGGCTGGTCTTTTCTACCGAAATCCAGCTCATTGTGTGAAACAGCTCAGATGTATATGACAGAATTAGCACAATCAGTGGACTTTGATGGTGGGGTCTCCAAACACATAAACAGGTTTAAATATATGTCATTTCTTTCAAACATTATAGTGGACTTGAATAAAGCATAATAAAGGAGACAATAATAATCAATCTACTCTTTGTGTGTGTTCTGAGAGGCATCTGAGTGATAGTTGGTACAACTGTATTACAGGCCATATAAATTAGGTCCCAAGGAGAAGTCAATCAAAGTTGCTGTGGGCTAATGTTTTGGCTAAGTGTAGATACGTGCCTCTTGTTCCCATCAAAAAGACTATTACACAGTCTAACATAGGACTCTGAGATTGGCTATAAAATGTGACAGCAATTTTTCTAGACTATTACATAATACCTCCCAACTCCTTATGGAACACAATGGGTTAACTTTTCACTAAGCTTCAAAAGCCTTTAAAAAACTTCAAGTGTGTTAAATCTTAGTTTAAAAAAAATAAGTTTATGGAAGAAATTATTTAGCTGCAATATGAACAAGGCCTGTTTGCATTTAAAAAAAAATGAATTGCTAACCTAATTTTCTCTAACAATAACAAATCAAATTGCAAAGTTTCCCCTCCCCCTTCTCATTTATTCCATAAGCACACTTTATTTCTTGGGCTACACATAACGTTCAACTGGGTGCTACTTTTACTGTTTTGAGGGGGGGGATGTTTGATGTTTAGATTTAGCAATATAGTCAAGTTATTTTGGATCGCTGGTAACTTTTATCATAGAACTTTCCTTTTGGTCTTCTTTCCTAGATTGACCCAGTGTAACGCATTGCCTCATCTCTCTCCTGTGCGCGATGAGGCCATGAAGTGAATCAATGTGCCCACGATGCTATCAGCCAAAAGATTACTCGTTCACACAATTCGGCAGACCATCTTCTGCATGGATCGCGTGTGTGCACGTGTTTGAACTTATGAACGTATGTCGGAGGTCGTGGGTGGTGAGGGTTCTGGCGAGCAGCGCTGCTGCGTTCCCTCGCCACAAAAACCAGGCGGAAAGCGAACGCTCTTTGGCGCGCGGGAGAAGTTTGATGTTGACAAACTTCTTGTGGCAGTGAGACTGTGTCAGCACAACTTCCAGGAGAATGAGAGAGCTGCTCTTGTAAAAGCGGCGGGAGGCGGCCGCGGGGACGGAACAGCAAATGCTATTCAGCCTGAGCAGTTTCAAGCCGCCCATGCTAGGGAATTACTGTAGTCTAGCTACGGCTCTTAGCACTGGCGCTAGCTCTCTCTGTGTGTGCGTGTGTATGTGAGGGAGCGAGCGCGTGCGTCGGGAGAGGAAAGAGGGGGAAGCGGCAGGCGAGGGAGCCGGACTGGGAGCTTTCAAGTTACTTCACTTTCGCCCTTCGCGTAGCAAAAGCAGATGAGGCAGTCTTTGGGGCAAGAGAGAGGCTGGCTAAAGGCAATGCAGACCCCGGAGCCCAACCCATCTTCCGCAGCTCTCTCTTCTCCCGCGTCCCTCCTCCCACCCCAAAAACTCCATCCTTTGTTTCCCCAAATAGGACTCTCTAAAAATGTGTGCTCGGGCAGACTGACAGCCGGGGTCAAGAAACAGCTGTTGGAGTTAATGTTCCTTCCTCCCATTTCGGAGGATGGCTGCGCCCTGCCAGGAGAAAGTGAGAGGGAAAGAGCGGGCACACGCGATGCCCTTACCCGCCACTTTCGGGCAGGCTGCTTGCCTAGAGCGGATGGACGGGCTTCCTTGCACAAGCAAGCCGGCGCCTGGACGCGCAAGGCACCCCAGACACACGTGCCTTTGCTCTCAGACTTGCGCGCCTCGAGGAGGCCCCGGTTTTTACCTATATTTACCCTCGCTGCGCTGTCTAAAAGCGGCAGCAACAGTTTGTGTTTCGACGTAAGCTTAACCTAGAAAGAAAACAAAAAACTTCGGCCCTCACTTTCAATTCAGCGTCCAAAAGGAAGGCAGTCGCTGCCTCCCAGCATTTTAAGTCTTGCATGAATTCCACGATATGCTAAATTGGTCTTTTAAGCAACAGAATTGCCCCCTCAAGAGGAGTGGGGGAGGGGAAAATAAAATATCGTTTTCAAGAACTGATTTGCCTGCAGGCTTGCTGAAACATTGGTAGGTTGTAATAGGATTACAATCATCTTTGAGGATACTTACAGTAGATGGCTTAGTAGAGTTGTCATTTTTGGAGCCCAAAGTCTAATGTGTTTCAATATTATTGACAAGCAACTGGGAACTGCCTATGCATAACATCTCTGACTGCCCTTTCTATCTCTGCCCTCCAGCACTATACTATTTCTATAGTGTAGTATAGTAGCAGGTTTTTCCACCCCAAAAAAATCCTTGCATTCTTAAAACTCAAAAGCAGCAGAAGCAAAGCTGAACGACTAAATGATAAGAAAGTATCCACCTATAAAATTCCTCAAGATTCTTCTGATTGGAGTTAGGAATGAAGGGAAAGTACATTTCTGGTACTCTTGATTCTGCTTTGGAGTTTGGAAAACATTCCAAATGGAAATGTAATTATTAACTGACATAACTAAGTGTAACTAATTGTTCTACAGGTAGCATAAAAAAATTAGAAACTGGGCAGCGTAGCTGGTTTCCTTTGGCAAACGTGCCCAAACCTGGAATTACTTCTTGGTTTTTGCTTATCAGGAGACTGGCAAAGCAAGGAGCAATAGTGCAGAGAAGCTATTCTTTATACGAGCAAAACTGGAAATGTTTTTTATAAAATTTATGAAATGGTTGAAATGTGGGAGTTTGTGCAGAACATCAGGCAGAAATCTAAGAGCCAACTCAGAATGATCAGGACAACCTCAAAAGACAGCAAGACTAGATCACCACATAATTAATGCACATTAGTCACATTCTCATATTTTGCTATGCCAAAAAGACTTGTTAGGAAATGTTACGATTCTTCTCCCTACTGAATGCAAATCTTTAAAATCAAAATTGTAGGCTTATGATATAGGCCAAACCCCAATTGCCCATCATACTGGATTGTGAAAATTGGAATCTGAAGCAAAGGCTTATTGTTTTTGGCTTAGCATGCCTTGAGAACGTAACAATTGCCATTTAAAGAGACTTAACTGTTGCCATTTAAAGAGACTTAACATGATACCATTAAATCCACAGCAATTAACCTGCGGGTTGCAAGATACATGGATTCTCCATAAGCAATTATGTGGTCAAAGCTTGGTTTCCTTCGGTTCTGGGATTCCCTTTTTGGAATTTCCATATTCTCAAATTATATAAAATCACTATCCCCTATTGCTCTGCAAGAAAACATCTAATACTGGAATAGTGTCAAGCTACTGTTCTACTATTTGGAAGTATTTCTTCCAGTGCTTTTTTTTTTTTTTTCATTTCTAGCAAGTTTATGTATTTTTCACATTTCTTCAATTAAAAAAAGTATATTGAAATGGATCAATGATTCATAGGGTACTTTTATTAGGAAAGCTGGGACAGTACTTGGAGGAAAGGGTTCAGAGTGGTGACAAGCCTAGGAGAAAAGATCAACTGAAATACTCAAAAAATGTCCACACTGTAATTTTATTGCTTTCAGGATGTGGAAAAAAAATAAATAAGGTGGATATATAGTAAGAATCAAGGAAGAGCTATGAGAGCCCCTTTTCTCTAGCATTCTTTTCCATACTGATTCACAGAATGCTTATGGGAAGCTTCAGAAAGATGGAGCTGCAACTGTGATTTCTCCTTTCTTCCATATCATTTCTAATAGGAGAATGAATGTCTATAATCCCTCCAGATACTTGGTGAATCTGTCAGGTCCTCTTTAAAAGTTGACAATCTTAACAATGTCTTGAGATTACTACATAAAGGAAAATCCTTTTTCCCAAAACAGGACTCAAAATGTTGATATATCATATACCCTATGGAAATAGAGACAACAAATGCTACTATTTTTATTGGTTTTATCTTCGGCTAGTAGATCATGATTCTTTTAAATTGCTGAATCCAAACCTTTTACATTTCAATTATGGTGAATTATGTCATATATATTTTAATTTGAATATAGTATCATGGGACACAAATGAAATTACCAATTGAAAATCCAGGTGACAGAGAAGCAAGCAGATGCTTAACTCCCACTGAGAACTTGGGGATTTAAAGAGGGGGTGGGGAGGGCTCTATTCCCACAATCCACTAAGCCACTAATACAGCCAAATCTCTTAATTAGAAGTTCTGAAATACAGGATCACACTATCTTGCTCAAAAAAAAAAAAATCAGCATTATGATAATACAGTATGCTTGCCTGGTTGATTTTTCAAGGAAATGCTAGAATTCTTTGAAAGAAGAAAATATTGGCAAGACTTCATTAAATTACTAGCCTGCTCAGTGTTGGCCAGAGCAGCAATGTCAGGTATGGCTCAGCACTTCAGGGAATCACTGTGTTTACATGATACCATGCTTATCCTTGTTACTGAATTATCCATTTTCTGGATCTGCATAATCTATTGAACCATAATGTATAGAATCCAATGTGCTGGGTTCACACAACAAAGTAAGCCACATGGAGTGTATTGTAAGCCACCCACAGTGTAAACCAATCGGAGTCACTGCATATGAGTCGGGCAACCATATAAATTTTATTTTATTTTATTTGATAAAAAATAACAAGTAAGTCACAAAAAGCCTCCCAACCAAAGCTAACATTAATCAAGCTCAGTATATTGTTCAGAAGTATCTCCTAGACCTGTGATGGCGAACCTATGGCACGCGTGCCAGTGATGGCACACACAACCCTCTCTGTGGGCATGCAGGCTGTTGCCCCAGCTCAGCTCTATTGCGCATGTGTGTGCGTGCCTCCCACCAGCTAGCTGGTCTTCGGGTCTCTGCTGGGCATGTTCTGGGGGCATGCGGGAAGCAGGGCGTATGAGTGGAAGACATACACACATTGCATTTTGGGGATGCATGTGCGCTTTGGGCACTCAGTGCCAAAAAAGGTTAACCATCACTGTCCTAGACTTTTAGCTAACACGGTTAAACATGTCTGAATACAATATCAGTGTTCCAAAGGGCCTCAAAGACCTGGCTGTTCTCACAGGGCCTGGGGTAGGGTGAGTGGAGCTAGATATTTTATCTTTGTCACAACTAGAGAGGGGCTTGTCTGAGACATTTACTCACATTGCATTCCTCCCCTAGACTAAGACCTCTTTGATTGTGGGAAGTAGCCACCTTTCTTCCCTCTACACATACAGGTTAAGAACAGTGTACTTGTTCAACCCATGTCACCTCTATATGTTTTTAATAATTGGTAGATGATACTTTGATGAATTCTTATAAACAATAGAAGAATATGCAATATTGGTGTCCCCACCCCCCCCTAACCCCACCCCTACCCCCCAAAAAGGTTGGACAAAAAGCAAATTCATTTTGAGAGACAAGGTCAAGATTTGTTCTTCCTGTTAGATATATTGAAAAACAGTAATAGTATATTGTGCTTTTATGGTTCCATTTTAACATATTTCCTTTTAAGTTAAGATTTATTGGCCTTGATAAAACCTACTTTTAAAATTGCAACCATAAATAAGATTTTTAAAAAAGCTTTTGGTTTTGGCTGACAGAGATTCAGAGACTTCCCTGGGTTTTGAATCAGGTATTGTGCAATGTCTTCACCTGAAGACTTTACAAAAAATTCTGAACTAGAAAGAAATTGTTGCTGAATGGTTGATGTATAATATAGGAACTATTGATTCCAAAATAAGTCTGATTAACATTAACTTCAAAATACTGCAGTGAAATGAACCGTAAAGATGTTTCATGCCATCAAGTCTGTTCATTGAGAAATCAAAAATAAGTCTTAGACAAATAACTATATAACATCAGAGGTAGGATTCAACCAGTTTGGGCCGGTTTGGGTGAACTGGATGTTAATTTTACATCCACTTCGGCGAACCGGTAGTTCGAAAGACCAGCTGGCCCCACCCTGTCTCACCCCTCCCTTACTTCTGGGGAATGGGAGTCTGCTAAGTCGCCATGGGTCAAGGTCCATATCGACCTGGCTGGGCCGTTTCAGGGTCGCACCTTCCTTATTATTTTGGACTCATATTTGAAGTGGGTAGAGTTGGTCCTCATGCATTCTACCACCTCAGAGATGATTATCAAGGCATTAGATCACCTTTTTGCGACCTATGGTTTCCCCAACATCCTAGTGTCGGATAACGGTCCACAGTTTACCCTGGTGAACTTTGAGCTATTCTTGGTACACCGGGGCATAAGGCATGCCCTTGTTGCCCCTTACCACCCAGCGTCTAATGGTCAAGCAGAGAGAGCTGTGAGGGCCGCTAAGGAAGTGCTGGGGCAGTTAGAGGGTGAGGACTGCCATTCTAAGTTGGCACCAAGTACCTGCTAATGCAACATGTTACCCCCACAACAGTTACCAATCATTCCCCAGCGGAGTTATTAATGGGCCGAAAGTTGAGGAACCATATGGCGACTCCACCCCAGTTATGCCCCAATTGTTCCCTTAAATTCTTTTAGTGGCATTAGAGTTTTCCGGGTTGGGGATTTGGTTTACGCCCGGAATTTTGTGAGTAATCCGTTGTGGCTGCTGGGGAAAATCATATAAAATAAGCCCAAAATCATATAAAATAAGTCTGTTGGATGGTTGAGTTTGGCGCCGACATGTAGACCATGTAAAGGGGCACTGGGCTGAATTCACAGAGGACCCATCTGACAACGAGCCGACACATGAGGATGACCTACCTTTAGAAGTTCCTCCTTCTGAGTCCGAGTCAGCTAAGCAGAAGGGTCCAGCGATGTCTCCATCATCGTCTGCAGGCCCTGCAAGCGATCATTCTCCGATGGCTGGGCAAACCGAATTGTGTAGGTCCAGCCGGACTAGACAACGCCCTGCCTATCTGAATGACTATGCATGCGCCTGACTAGTGGGAAGGGGTGTTATGTTCGGCTGAGCTGAGTGGGAACCGAAGTTCATTCTCATTGGCTGAGCCGTCTGACAGCGAGTGGTATAAAAGTGAGCTGTCAGACCGCATCAGCTGTTGCTCGTTCCTGTCAGCCGACTCGCACATATAGCGGCTATTGCGGTTACCGCAGCTGAAGTTAATAGTTGACAGTTAATAGTTAATAAAGGTTGAATTTATCGAGATCGTGGATGTCATTTATACCTCACAAAACAGCTCATGACTGGACGATTGTAAAACACTATACATGGGGCTACCCTTGAAAAGCATTCAGAAGCTACAGAGTGCAGCAGTGCAGGCAGTTTTGGGGGATTCTAGAATGCCCCAGTAACACCACTGCTCCACAAGCTGCATTGGTTACCAGACTGAGACAAGATTGTGTTCCAGGCCTATAGACATCTAGCTTGCCAGGCAGAACAGAAAAAATTGGGCTTGGTTTTCCTGTAATTGTGAAAATGATGGATTTTAAACATCTAATGAAACTTTCAGTTTCTATTGATTCCATTTTAACTGAGTCTGATCTGCATAATTATGGATGAATTTCCTCCCATATTAATGTGTGTACAAATAGCTTTTTATGGTTTTTAAAAACAATGCCTAAGCTTAACCAAAAATTGCACAGAAATAAAACAGAAGACAAAGAAACAAAAAATAAAAAGAAAGAATAAAACATAATATAACATATGAAAGATGTTTTCAGCGACTATTCTTCCTTTCCCTTCCAATTATCTACAACTGTTAATCACTTCTTAAATAGTGGTTTGCATTGAACGTTAAAAATAGGAGATTATTGCTTATAACAATTTAAATCATTTCATCTGTTATTTTAAATTAGTCTTTTCTAAGAACCATGTTCCAGTGTCTAAATTTGCCTGTCATATATAAGAAGCTATTACTGCTTAAATTTGGTTGTACTTTCATTATGAATATATACTGTCAGTTTTGGCATTATTGCATATTCTCCAATTTTTGTCTCCCAATTTTGTATCATCAGCAAAATTTTATTTTCCAATGTTGTGCAAATTTATTCTTACTATGTCACCATATATTATAGTAAATTGTTATGCTACTTACTTAAATTTTCTGGAATTATTCCAAATATGAATGGATTTCAGTTCAAATTTTATGGATTTCAGTTCAAATTTTATTTTTAAATTTTTAAAAGCTTTGATGTTTATTTATTTGTTATTTAATAAATAAATATGTGTTTATAAACAAATAATAATGTTTTGATGTATTTTCTTCCTTCCTTTTGAGATTTTTTTCCACAACCATCACATGTGTTAAAAAGTTGCTTCTTTATTATGGCATTTCCAAAAAGTATTTCCACAAGTTCTGTGTGATATTTCAATAGCACTTTATAAATATGTTCCAATAAATGATCATAATTCTGTATATGTATTTTGAATTCTATTCATTTTTAATCAGGGCCCTTTTTTCTTGAGGTCTCTTTATTCTTCCAGCAATTTATAAATACATAACCATGATAAATTCCTACTTTTATTATGTGATTTTTAGTTTGTTGTTAATCTGTTTTCTGAGCCTGGATATACCATATTAGCACATTCTTGCTGTCTGCATCCTTGAACTAAAAATAAGTATTTGATGGTGAAGCTAACAATAAAATAATCAGATTTATTCTAAGATCCCATGTTTTTAACAAACTTTGTTTTATAATATGTCCCTTCAAATTCTCTTCTTTTGTTTCTTTGTACCATAAATACAATGAAGTCCATTGGCTATGTCAGCTCCTTCCAAATTGATATTTTGTAATTTAGAGATTTCTTTATTTTGTTATCCATGATAGACAGTTTGTTTGATAATGTAATTTATTAGGAATGCAACTTAACTTCTATTGAGTCTTGAAAATTTTGAAACTTACTCTTGGTTTTTTCCTCACCCCACATGAATCTGTTCATTGGTCTTTGCAGTCCAGTACGTTTTTGTCTTGAGACTAGAATTAGTAAAATAAATAAAATAAATCATCATTTTTATTGTTAAAATAAGATGTACCCAAGAAAGTTTTTAAGTTTTTTCACCTTATTGTGATCTTGTATTTTTTCTTTACATAATTTATTGTAATTATTTTGAAATATATCTTTTTTATATCCTGTCAAATAAAGTTCTAAATATTTCACTGGATTGTATATATAACTATGCACTACGAATCTGAGAACAAAATGGTGTTAACCTCACCTCTCTTCTAAACAAAAGTTAGGCCACCATATTTAGGATTATAGCTGATGCCTCTTAATGATTAATGACTCTGAAATTGTTAACTATCAAATAATGTATCACACCCGCAATATTAAACGAATGAGAGTTTAATAAGGAGAAAATGTCTAAGCTCTCATATGTTTACCATACATACACAAGGGAGATAGCAAACTATTTATTTTTTATTTAAATAAGTCTGCCCAATTTAAGGATATTCTTTGTGGAATATTCAACCTTAAGAGCCATGGTGGTGCAGTGGTTAGAATGCAATACTGCAGGCTACTTCTGCTGACTGCCAGCTGCCAGTAGTTTGGCAGTTCGATTGCCACTGGTTTAAGGTTGATTCAGCCTTCCATTCTTCTGAGGTCAGTAAAATGAGCAGCCAGATTGTTGGGGGCAATATTTTGACTCTGTAAACTGCTTAGAGTGGGCTTTAAGGCACTGTGAAGTGGTATATAAGTCTAGGTGCTATTGCTATTCTGGGTGACTTTTCTTATTCATCAATTCTCTGAATAAAGCTACAAAGATTAAACTTTCTAATTTTTTATTATCAAGAAATGCCTTCCAGCTCAGAGGGAATTTTTTATATGGATAATATTTTCTATCAATCTTAGCCTCCAAAATCAATGTGTTTCTTAAGGGTTTCAATTTAACCTTAAATGAGATTGTATTATGTAAAGCAGATTTCTGAATTTATTATATGAAGGTGATGAGAAAAGTTAATCCATCTCTAAATTTTAGGGCAATGTAACATTGCAACTTTGAGATACTCTGTCTTATTCACATTATTGTAACTTACATTATTTATATCTTTATTTAAACAATACCAATTTTTCTAAGATGATTGGTAACATCCTCATTATTATCTGCTTTAATATTTTTCATTTTGAAGGATTAGCATTATAAATTGCAATAATTGTCAGAATGGACTGCCTAATTTAAATAATACCCCAATACAGCTCTTTCCATTTCTATTTGCAAGACTTAATTTCTGATTCCCCAATCATTTTAACTGCTCTTCTCTGAATCTCTTCCAATTCCTCTGGTTACTTTTCCTTTTGAAGAAAAAGAAGTTCTCAGTCACGTCAAGAGAGAATTAAGTAAATTGCAATAAGACTGAACAAAAAATGTTTTGTCTCTGTATGGTTACTCCCAGTATTTAAATGGCATAGAAAAGATTCTTATCAGCTATATAAAGGTATTATTATTGGCTTTATACCCCATCTTTATCCCTGAAATATAAAAACAAAGGTATTTTAAAAATTGACAATCCAGTTAAATAAATACATATAGTATAGTATAGTATAGTATAGTATAGTATAGTATAGTATAGTATAGTATAGTATAGTATAGTATAGTATAGTATAGTATAATATAGTATAGTATAGTATAATATAGTATAGTATAATATAATATAATATAATATAATAATAATATAATATAATATAATATAATATAATATAATATAATAATATAATATAATATAATAATATAATATAATATAATATTATAATATAATATAATAATATAATATAATATAATATAATATAATATAATATAATATAATATAATATAATATAATATAATAATATAATATAATATAATATAATATAATATAATATAATAAATACATAAAATATAATATAAATAAAGGTATTTTGAAAAGTTACATTTTATCAAAATAAATGTCTAATGCAGCCTTTCTCAACTGCAGCTAGGGGTTCTGTGAGCGATTGTGATTTTAAAAGGAGGAACTTAAAAAAAAAAGTTTGTGCATTGCACAAAATTTATACTTAAGAGCCTCGGTGGTGCAGTGGTTAGAGTGCTGTACTTCAGGCCACTTCTGCTGTCTACCAGCTGCCTGCAATTTGGCTGTTCAAATCTTACCAGGCTCAAGATTGACTCAGCCTTCCATCCTTCTGAGGTGCATAAAATGAGGACCCAGATTGTTGGGGGCAATATGCTGCCTCTGTAAAACCGCTTAGTGAGGGCTGTAAAGCACTATAAAGTATATAAGGTATATAAGTCTAAGTGCTAATGCTATATTTCATCCTTTTAAACTGCCCATCTCCCTCAAAGAGGGATTCTGGGTAGTGCATAATAAAACATTAAAATATTGAAAAGGTATAGAAACATTACAATATTAGACTTAAAATTTTGGAATTAAAAATGTAAAAGTTATATAAAAATGTTAAGGAGGCAAGAATAATTAAACCCTGTTAAAATTTTATTGACAAAGGCAAAGGGGAGGGCTCTCATGGCACCAATCAATTCCATAACTATGCGGTTCTTTGGACTCTTCATGCAAGGCCACACAGCCATGTTTGAAACTCTTTTCAGAAGGCCAGGAAAGTGGGGGGCCTGTCTCACCTCTGGGGCAAGAATATTCCATAGTGTTCAGGCAATGGCAGACAGGATGCTCTTTCAAGATCCCGCCAGAGTTCTTCAAACTGACGGGGTCTACAACATAATTTCTCTGCCTGACAGGTAGGATAGGTCTATGTGATGGGACAAACCCGGTTCTCTAGGTAATCCAGCCTTATGCAGGCTTTAAGCACTGTGAATCAATTGTTAGTTGTTATAAACTTGTGGATTGTGTAGATTAAAAGTGAATTCTCCTGTGAAGTTTTTGTATTTTTTGTGATTTTTACACAGGACTTCCCTAAGATCTGAACATTATTTCAAGGATTCTTCCAGGATAAAAAGGTTGAAAAAGGGTGGCATAAAGATAAGAGACATCATGAGGATGCACATTTGTAAGTATTTTTTAATTAATGGTTTGTTTTTAACTTATTCAAAATATAGTTAATTACACTGGTGCTTATTTACAAACTAATCTTCAAGGCAAGCATAGCTCTGTTAATCCAAAATTAGGCTTTACATTCTTGATTAGTAGAGCTCAGTTCTTAAGTTGCAGTCTTTAAATTTATCCACATCATTCTATGAGCTGAAATATTTTCTAAACTTCATTACTCATTTCTTATTTTGCTCCTAAAAACTGGTTACATAGACACATAATCAGAATTAATGTTGGGCTTTTAAAATAATATGGAGTTATAGGATCTTTTTAAGCTTTTTTATTTCTGATCAGTCAATGTTCTTTCCACTTAATTCGTCTTTGCCTTCATATTTAGTAAGTTCTTCACTGCTATTAATAGCTATACTACATCTGGAAATATTTGTTTTGCTGATCTTAACCACTAAGAAATTTATTTTCAGAATAGTGATATTTTTATAATATCTTCAAAAATATACTCATCAACCTAACACTCCATTGTATAAAATTCATTGAGCACGTCTATTGACTCCAAATGCAATTTCATACAATTTTATTAAATTTTTGAAAAGCAACTTTTCCTGAATTCAATAGTTTTTAGTCTTATACTCATTTGTATATTCTGTATAAAGAATGGGGTGATCGTGTCTTAAAATGATGTTCATTCAAAGACCTCTGCTTTCATACTTTGAGCACAATTCTACCAAAGTTAAACACTGGGCTAGATGAATTAGCTTGGGCTAAATTGTTATTGTCATTTTTGGTTCCCACTGATTTCTGTTGAAAAATAAATTCTGGAATGCACTCACTATTAAACGTATATTATTTCATGTCATAACGAAACCAGTAATCAGTGGCATCAACTGTTCAAATAAATAAATAGAAAGGATCATTTAATTTTGGGTGGATGAACTACTTGATTTCCTATGGTATTAAGTAGCTTTGGACAAGATAGATACTTTGCCAGATTCAGTCTTCATTTTACAGTCATGTGTGATGGACTACAGTGAAGTGATAGTTTTTCAGGAAGGATGGAGCACATTCCATGGAGGGGAGTAAGACAAGAGACAACCCTGCCTGGAACTGGATAGGAGCATTGGAAGACAGTTAGGTAACCACTCCCAGGATATATTTGTTAAGGTGAGAGTAGTAAAAACTTAGTCTGGAAGATTTTATCCAGTTGGTTTGAGCAAATAAAGAAATGGACTTTGGATGGATCATTCAGAGTTGTCATTGGGTTGGGCAGAAAATGTTCCCTCTATAGAATTATATCAATAAGAACACAGGAAGAGCCCTGCCATATCAAACAGTATTCCTAGTGTTGTATCAAATGGCTAAAAGAAGTCCACAGTTAAAGTAATGAATTCCTTTCCCTTTTGTTCTTTCCTAGATAGAGTCAAAATGCTTCTGAATCTACAAAAGTCCTTTTAGCTATTATGATTCACACTGATATAGGTTGTTTTCCATGAATTTCATAATCTTTTAATATATATATATATTGGCCATCTGGATAGGTTTTGTATTTCTTTCTTCTGCTTGAATCTTCCAGTTTCACAAGATGACAAGATGTTCACAAGATGTTATCACACAGGCACAGGCACAAACTTCTCTCTATCTGCTTTCTTCAGAGAAAATAATGATACTACAATACTGGTAACATATATTTTTACTGACATCTTGATCTGCATAATAAAATGTTTATTTTGTCCTATACCTTTAAACTGACTTGATGGACAAAGCAGAAACAAAACAAATATATTTTTTTTTAGTAAAGTACAAAAATAGTTTATAGTTCAAATCTTGGTAACATTTTGTTTATAAACATTCCCATCAGATAAAACAAAACATTTTACAAAGCAAATATTACTTTTCTATAAAATTTGGCTTAGCTCTGAAGCCAACTCATGATTGTTCTTATTTTGATATTTCGCTCTTGAATTAATAAAATTGTTATTTAACATAACATTTTATGTTAAGGTTTTAAATTAAATTCTGCTTCTATTTCATTTTTATCCATTTACATTCATTCATTCATTCATTCATTCATTCATTCATTCATTTTGGGTTATAGTCTATTCCACAACTAAAATTGGCTCTCAAAGCAGCTTACAAATAAATTCACATGCATATCTTCAATATGTGAAAAAATCCTACCCTCTAGCTATTCATGATACATTCCTGGTTCTGGATTCAATCCTCCAGAAATAAGGGAAAAGGGGATATCAGATGGATGCAATGTTTGCCTTATGGGAAAAATACCTAACCGTAGAAGCAAAATTTCCCTTAATGTGCAATTTATTAGCTAACAGTTACTTTTTTAGTCACTTTAATTTTTTGCTTTTATGAACTAGATAGTTTTCCTACATTTTGAAATAAAATGAAAGCTTTGTCTCTAGCTCCAATAATTTTATAACGTGTATTGATTATTTCCATTAGGCGTGGTATTAGTTTCTTTTAACCAGAGTTTGGCACTGATTCTATTTAAAATGTTTGTTCTGCTGCTTTTTCTCTGTTGTCCAAAATATTTTGACCAAATTATGTTCCATCATTACCATGTGTGAACATGATACATTTAACAACTTGTGATGACTATAAAACTGGTAATGCAAAAGAACATAGATAAACTTAAAAAATATTTAAGTTTATAGTTTAGCCCTTTCTAGTAGCACTGTTTCCTGATAAAGTTGCACATGCTTTATCTTTGTTCAAAGCCGATACACCCTGCACTCTTACTTGCCCTTAGTTTTAGAAAGCTGATACTATACTTTGCTGAACATCATTGGTGTTTGTTGCTCCATTTGTCGTGTTAAAAATGTTCAACAGTTACATCCTCTTCTTTCAGAGGTTTATTTTTAGCTGACTCAGTCTTTCCATCCATTACTGCTTGGGGACTTGAAATATAGTACTTTTTTTCACTCTATCTTTGGAGAAAAGCAATCCAAATCAGACAGCACAGTGTATTAAAGAAGTAGCAAATGGCATCTTAAACAAGGACGAGAAAACATTTCACAAGCTAGAGGTCCTTTCTTTTATTGGCTTCTCCCAACAAGTATTGTGAAGCATAAAAGACAAGATGTTCATGCCACTTTACTTTTTGGCACACTGTCCAACTTCCTGTTTTACCAAAATATCTGATAGTTACCTATATTGCACTACAAGATTGTTTGTCCTTTAAAATGCTTTCACCAACACAATATTTGTCATTTCTGACAAATATTTTATAGCTGACATCACTTTTCTAGACATAATAGTCATTGTAACCATTGGATGTTGTTGGGGCTCTTTTTTCCCCCACTGGAGTATTATGTGCATTATGAACCAAATATATTTTGTTATGAAGTTTATAGCAAAACAAATTTAAACAATACTATAAGATGTGGGCACTTTACTATTTTTTGGTACTTATCTTACAGACAGCAGGCCTAGTAGTGCAGATAAGCCTGCAGCACAAATTAGAAGTTTGTTAAACTGAAGTGAGTGTTAAATGTAGATTAAGTTATACCTTCTCATCCTTTGATTCTCACTAGGTTTTACATTTGATCTTTCCATATTCAGTATGCACCAAATACTTGTAACTTTTCACAATATCACCAGAATTTTTCAGGAATATATCTAAAGCTAGATACATTCCTTTTTTACTACCATAAGTTTCTGATGTCATGCACAATGTACTTTTCACTCCCCCCCCAAAATGATAGCTAAGTAGAAAGATTACTTTAACATTCTCTTACATAATATCTATTAACTTTCTCTTAAACTACCAGAGGATTAGAAAAGAGCTGATGTGATTTTCAGCTTCAAAAAAAGGGGGGAAAACAGACCCAGGAAACTACAGACCAATCAGTCTAACATCAATACTGGAAAAATAATAATCAAAAAACAGAATTGTGAACTTCTAGAAACAAATAAAGTTATAACTAGTAGCCAGCATGGGTTTGTTAAAAACAGATCATGGCAAGCCAATCTTATTTCATTCTTTGACATAGTAGATCAGTAAAATTTATTTTATTTATTTATTTTTATTTATTTGTCAAAAGCTTACAATATAAACAGAAACAAGAATAAACATAAGTTTGGCACTTACAAGAAAGAAGAACTAATAATTGGGGACAATAGGACAGGGATGGTAGTCATGATTGTGCACTTATGCACGCCCCTTACAGACCTCTTAGGAATGGGGTGAGGTCAATAGAGGTTAATTTTGAGGGTAAAGGAGTGGGGGTTTGAGCAGGTGACAACAGAATCAGGTAGTGAGTTCCAGACATTGACCACTCTGTTGCTGAAATCGTACTTCCTGCAATCAAGTTTGAAGTGGTTTACATTTAGTTTATATCTGTTGTGCGATCTTGTGTTGTTGTTAAAGCTGAAATATTTATTAACTGGTAAGATGTTGTAACGTATGATTTTATGTATTATGCTTAAGTCCAGTTTTAGTCGGCGTAGTTCAGTTGTGGGATTTAAATTTTTTTACTACTGGTTCTCTGGGCGTGGCTTGGTGGGGCATGGAGGGGGAAGGATACTGTAAAATCTCCAGTCAGTTCTGTTGTTCTCAGCTTAGAAGAGAGACAATTTTAAGTCATAAGCTATACAGGTTCCTGGCCACCTTTTAGAGCAACCATTTCTCTCCCACAGTTTGCCCTACCCATTAGCACTTGGTTTCAGAGTTCTTTTTGTGCCCATTATCTCCCCTTGCTCCATCTCTCTTTTTGACACCAATTTCTCTCCAGGTTTCCAACAAAATAAAGAAGAGAGAACAGCCAGCCACTATTTCATTTGGGGAAGGCAAGAAAGAATGTTTGTGTTAATGCACTTTAACAGTATTGTGGAATGTACCTTTACCTTCAAATGCAGCAGCTGCAACTTTTCCATCACTGTAGTGTCTAGAAAAATAACAATGGATGCTAAACTGGGCTTTTGTGACTTATTTATAGTTTCCCTGTGTGAAGTTTTCCCTCCCACTGAACTAAGAGTAATTTCAGTTACCTCTCTAGTTACATAATCATGGCACAATCTGCTTCTCTCCTTCTGGAACTCCTTTTTGTTTTTCCACTTTCATTTCCATTTTTCTTCATTTCAGATTATTTTAATATGGGAGTTAATCAAGTGAGATAGTGAAGAAGTTAAAAAAAAATCAGCCTAGTGAAACCTAGTCTAGTACACAGAATCCTATAGTCCAGGGGTGTCCAACCTTGGCCACTTTAAGACTTGTGGACTTCAACTCCCAGAGTTCCTCAGCCAGCTGGCTGAGGAACTCTGGGAGTTGAAGTCCACAAGTCTTAAAGTGGCCAAGGTTGGACACCCCTGCTGTAGTCCATCATGCTGCAGTGCCTTCAGTAGTGGTTATTTTGTCTGCTAGCTAATGTCATCTTGAATGGACATGACCGACAACTTAACCCTCTTGTCTGTAATGACTGGCACATTCACAGCTCAAGGTAGTAACTAGAACTTGGCAGTGTCTCAGAACAGGCGAGTTAAGCATGGTATAGACTTGCAAAGAGTCAGCAACTTTTATGCTGGCGTTGTTTTATGCTATGTTACAGAAGAGTGATTATTTATATATTTTCAGAATGAGAAAGAGATTATCATTCAGAGGTTGCTGTACTATAGTCTCCGTCTTGATCTTTAGCAATAAGTTAATGTGAACTGGAGACCAATTGGTCTAGAGAGGCACATGATTTTCATCATTGATCAGTTGATTAATTCTGATTGACAGGTCAGAAGTTTTCCATGTTGGATCATTGAGTAAGATAAGATTTTCAGGCAAAATATATTCAAATCCATACAATAAACATGTACGTTTAAATGATGTAAGTTTAGTACTGGAAAAGAAAAAAACTTGTTCCTTACCATTCAAGAATGCAGGATATTGAATACTGAAATTAAATTTTATCAAGGCCAATTTCAATGGAATATTGCGGGGGGTTGTTTCCTCAGTAAAAGCACTGGATAATGGTACAAGTTATTCAAAGAGATAGTGGTTCTTTGCTGAAGATATTCAAGCAGAGGCTAGTTTAGATCTATTAGGAATATTTAATTTGGATTTCTGCACTGATTAGAGGTTGAGTTCTAAATTGCTGCTTCCAGTTCTGTGTTTCTATGATTTTAAGGCAAAATGTGATAGATTACAGCTGTATTGATACATTACAAGAAGATGCTGATTTGTTGAAGATGCTACAACAGCAAGTTCATTAAAAACCCTAAGCTAAAAACAAAAATTCCATGGTACAAAGTGTGAATTAGACTTATGGAATAATGCAGAATCAAACTCTGGCAATTCTATATGAGGAAAGTCCTTATAGCTATACTGAAAATATGGGGATCTTAAACAGTCATAAAATATATTAAGTCAAATGCACTCAGATCTAAGAGACAGACTAACACTGTGATATTTCTTTGTGTCTTTGATAAAAAGAAGCAAGACATTCATCAGTGATTGTATTTGGGAGAATTGCATTGTAGTTCACAATTTGTGTTGTTATTTTTGCCTTCTGGAAAATGCTTGAGTACTGAATTTTGTTCTATTCTTGTGTTATTTATTGCTGCGTTTAAAGTTTCCTTCAACCCACTAAAATCACTATGTGCTATAGAAGATTGTTAGTTTAGATCCATACTACTTTGATGGATTTCTGAAGTTTAAAGATGATGCTGAAATAAATCTGCTCCTTCTGCTTAATGGTTTTATATATATTACAGGGTCATTTGGGGGTCAATTGCTTGGGTTTTTAAAAGATTTTTGATAGTTTTAAAAATATTTTGATTGTGTACTGAGCCTATCTTTACCTTTATAAAAATAATTCTCATAACCAGAATTAAAATAATTTATTGATCCTCTACAATTAGTCTAATCAATCCAAATCATAGAGAGTCATGAGAAAAAAACAGGGCACTGCAGAAAAGAACAGAAATATTCCATGTGTTTTCATTGTCAATAATGATGATTTTTAGGTATTTATTCATTGTTTTAACCTGTTGTAAGCCACCAGGAATCGCTTGTTCTGTGAGATGCATAGTTATATAAAATAAATAAGATTTGATGCCAGGTTCCTTCCAGGATCACTTTCTCCAACCAGAAGAAGCCCAACTCACTGTAATTGTTTATAATCAAGGGTGGGATTCTACCAGTTCGCACCTATTCTCTAGAACTGGTTGTTAACATTCTAAGCAGTTCGGAGAACTGGTTGTTAGAAGAAATTATGGCCTAATCCTGTAAGGAAGGCAGGAAGGAAACATTCTGGTGTTGCTTACAGAAACTGCCTCTCCGTTAACCCTTTTTACATTCTTGGCAGGACTAGACTTCCTGTCTCAGGAACTTCTCTAGAGTTTTTTCCCCCTCCTTTGCTGGTACTTTGCTTGTGTGGAGTGACCATTCAAAGTTACAGTGGCACTGAAAAAAGTGACTTATGACCATTTTTCACACTTACGACTGTTGCAGCATCCCCACAGTCATGAGAGGCCAGGCGAGGAGATGCATGCCTCGATGTGAGTGATATTGAGTTGGCCATGCCCAGCCAATAACATGACCACAAAGCCACGTCCACCCAGTCACATGACCACCAAGCCACGCCCACCAACTTAGCCATGCCCACAGAACTGGTTGTTAAAAAATTTGAATCCCACCCCTGTTTATAATCCCATCTTTCTAAAAGGGAGTCAGGGTAGGAGACAGGTTTTATACATCAGTGCTTTGGAGTACACTCCTTATGGGTATCAGGTTCCTCTCTTTGTGCTGGTTCAGGAAACTGTTGAAGTTGAAATTTTTACAGAAGAATTCTCTTAGCCATTTTTTTAACCTCTTATTTACTTTATTTTTTTGTTTCTGATATTGTTTTTCTGTTTTCACCCGGAGGCTTTAATTGTACTGTGGATGTTTTAACTATAGCTGTAGTGTATATTTTGTAAGGCACCAAAAGTTAAATTGCATCAAGTATAAGTTAAATTAATAAATAAAAAGTAAAAAAGCAAAAGTAATAATTAATGAAATAATTGGGCAGATAAGGCACATCAAAGAAGAACTCATTAGAAAAACCAGTGTACATTGACTCAAAGAAAATTTATTTATTGAATTTCGATAGTCAATCATTTCACTTGCAGGTAATTCTAACTTAGTTTTTAAAAAAAAGTTCTAGAAAGTTACTACATTTTATAACTCCTAGATATGTCATATTTCCTTCAAGCTTTCGTATAAAGTTATTGCCATTCTTCCTGACCCCAAAGTACATTCTAGCCTAGTCTCACTATGTGTACATTTGCAGCATATTTTAATTATAGTCCAAAAGCTTCCAATGACAGATTGACTAATATTCTCAGTTTGTTTGTTTATTATTTGCCACCCATCTCATCATAATGCGATATCTTGGAACACCAATTGTGCTTTGATTCTGCTTAAACTCAGCAAGATGTCTATTATGAAACATATAAGACATTTTTGGCATTAATAGGATTTGAGTGTAAAGTCATACCTGAAAGTTAGCAAACAGAAGGAAAGATATGGTTTGTGTAATCATAGTTTATTGAATAAATATCAACAGGTTTATACCTTAAACACTCAAACATGCATAAATCATGGAAATCACAATAAGTGGACAAAACCTACCTCACTTTGGGATTTTTAGTAATAATCTAAATCTTTTTCTCAATGAAATAGTTAAACAAATTGTATTTTCGTTACTGCAATATGTAAATCTAACCAAAAATCTATTCAAGGCAGAACTAAAAAAAAAGATTGCTATTATGTATTTTTCTAATTCATTGGTGTTATAGCTCAACAAGTCTGTAGTCACAATCAGATCCCAATAGTTTCATGGAGATTTATCTAACAGGGCATATTTTATGAGAGCTGAGAACTGAGAAGGTCGAAGATGGATAATAGTTCAAGTACTCTGATAAGAATACACATATTATGATCTGTCTGTCTGTCTACACACACACACACACACACACACACACACACACACTTACACACTTGTGGTAGCCAAACAAACAATATTTCTGCTCTGGATTGTTTTGTTTATGCAGTTTAGCCAAGATTTAGATTTTAGAGGGAGACTAAGAGTCATGTTTTCCTGTATAGGTAGTCTTCAACTTAAACAACAGTTCATTTAGTGATCATTTTAGTGACCATTACAAAAGAACTGAAAAAGTGATTTATGATTTTTGTTCACATTTATGATTGTTGCAGCATCCCCATGATCACATGATCAAAATTTAGCTGTATGTATTTGCAGGACAAATTAGCTTTGTAGACAGAGTTCATAACTAGAAGGTCAGAAAAACAGAACTATAAAATACAGTGGTATATTTATGCAGCACTTATGACAACACTGATTTATTAGAATCCTCAAAAACCCCAACCCCATCAGAAGATAATAATCTTTATTATTATAGAGAGTACTGTAAAGCGGTATATACGTCTAAGTGCTATTGCTATTAGAATAACTCTATAGTCAGTGTAATATGCAATCTTTCTAGATTCTTGAGGCTGAATTTTTGTTTATTTTCATAAGGCAAAAATGTGGTGAGAAGTATTTTTATAGTATGATAGAAAAATCCTCTGTTGAAATGTAGCATATAAAATTGGACTGCATCAAAATATCACTGCAGAATTAAAATTCAACTCAATATTTCCTAAGTCAAGAAATTTAAGTATAAAATAGGTCTCTGATGGAATGGGACAGTATGGGTTTATGATATGGAGTATTATATTCCCATACAATATTCAGATTTTTAAATGTCTATGGAGATTCTCAGTAACCCAGTTGTCCCACAGGTGCTTTTCCAAAAGGCAACTGGACTTTTTAAAATTTTTGCTTGAAGATATTTCACTTGAAGTGAAATGTTCCTGACCACTCAATCCAATACAGCACAATCAACACAAACCCTAAAAAGAATTACACTGCCATACATCAAGTATATCTCAGAAACCACAAGTAAACTACATGGAATCCACATAGCACATAAGCCAACTAAGAGGTGGTGATATTCAGCACGTTCTGACCAGTTCTGGAGAACCAGTAGCGAAAATTTTGAGTAGTTCGGAGAACTGGCAAATACCACCTCTGACTGGAGATTTTACAGTATCCTTCCCCTACCACGCCAACCAAGCCACGCCCACAGAACCAGTAGTAAAAAATTTTGAATGCCACCACTGAACTAAAGCCCTTCAAAACATCCTAAGCAAACCAAAAAACCCAGCAAGTCCAGAAGAAAACAAAACATCTACAACAGGAGTGGGATTCAAATTTCTTAACAACCAGTTCTATGGGCATGGCCTAATTTGTTGGTGTGGCTAGGTGGTCATGTGACTGGGATGGGCATGGCTAGGTGGCCATGTGACTGGCAAACCAAATATAAGTGGTCTTTGTTTAATGGCCAGTTGCTTAGCAAGTGTTCTAATTTACAACTGACCTCCCCAGAGCTACTTGACCTGTTTTTGGTGTTTTTACAGCCATACATACACACACACACACACACACACACACAGTTACAACATCCCACACAGTCTTGTGACTGAGGTTTTCTATGTTTTTTGCAAGTTTCCAACAATTCCTTCTGGTTTCTGGTTAAAAATGCCCATTGGGGAAAATGGACTTGTTTAACAACCAGTGTTTGCTTAATGACTACAAGGTTCACTTAACAACCATGGTGTTTGCCTAACCCAGGGGTCTGCAACCTTAAACACTCAAAGAGCCATTTTTTCTATTTTCTTTTAAACAGGTATCTCTGTCTCTGTCTTTCTTTCTTTCTTTCTCCCACTCTCTTTCTCATATCTCTCTCTCATCTTTTTCTTTCTCATCTCTTTCTCTTTCTCCCTCTCTGTTTCTCATTTCTCTTTCTCTCTCTCATCTATAACTGCTAAGATTGGAAGCTGTTTTTTTCATAATCCTATTTCTTTGCAGTTTTTTTCACACACATTTGTATATATGTATCCAATACTCTTTCTTCCTTTCCGCTATGTATTCAAAATGGGCAATGATTTTATGTTTGTGTGTGTGTGTGTGTGTAGCATGTGTATATGTGTGTTATGTATGTGTATGGATATATATGTGTGTGTGTGTGTGTTTTCTTAAGTTTTCGCGGGTATTTATATGTATGGTATTCAGCTTTGTTCGGGTATTTTCCCACGTCATTATTTGGTGCTAGCCTACTGCTGTGTCCTTTTACCCGAAGCCAAGCCACACTAAAAGCCTCCAATACAGGAAACACAATGTTGCCAGCCAATCAAGACAAAAAAAGCTACAAAACAAACAGAAGATATTAGAAACACCAATCAAGCAGAACACAGCAAACTCCAAGACCAATAAACACAGACCAAGACTCCCAACCAATCAGGATGAAGAAAAAACCATTCTAACACAGCAGTAGGCTAGCACCAAATTTAAAACAGAAACAGCTGTGAAAGCCTGACTCACAGATGAACACAATACACAAGCCTGATGATGGCAGATGAGATTCTGCCGAAACGTTGCTACAACTTTGCACAACTATAATGACATGGGAAAATACCCAAACAAAGCTGAATACATATATATACATATATATATACATATATATACATATATATATACATATATATATACATATATATATATATACATACATACATACATACATATACTTTTAATGTCTGCCAGTGTACTTACAGTAAAAAAAATGACAATAAAAGTTATCTTATGTTTCTTTTTTCTTCCCCAACCCCATTCCTCCCCACACCCTATATTGTGTTGGCTTCCCAGCCAAGTACTTACTAGTCAGATCCTGTTTAGCTTTCTAAAATCAGCCTACTGAAATAAATACTAAACTAAACTGCCCAATAATTTACATACCATCACTATTTTGCACCTGATTTCAATGTAAATAGCCAATCTGCTATTTAGTATTACTAAATTTTGCTAGGCATCTGCTGCATGTTACTCTCTTCCTTCATAATCTAGTCCAAAGGTTCCCAAACTCTTGTCTTAGCTGGGCAAAACAGTCTGGAGTCATTGGCAAGAGCAGCTCAGCATGGAGAAAATTTGTGCATCTCTCTATATTCATTTCTCTGTGGCAGCCTCGTCCCCTCCTCCTCATTTGTGAAGCTTGCTAAGTTTAAAAGTGCTGCAAGAGGCTGCTCACGGAGAGAGGAAAATGGGGAGATGCACAACTTTTCTCCATACCAAGAGGGCTGCTCTCTCTCTCTCTCACCTCCACTCTTGGCAGAAGACTCTCAGAATGCATCCATGAATAAATGCATGATGAAAATTCTTTAAATTCACAATATATAGACAGATTTAATCATAGTTTCAGTTGGGAAATTTGGGACCAGGCCAAATCCAAAAAATGCCAGGGAATTTCTAGAATCCTGGCACACTCTGGCCTTGTCTGTCATTGCACCTGCCCTGTGGAACATCCTTCTCCTAAGAGGTCAGATTAGCCATAGTTCTCTTGGCCTTTTGCAAGGCGCAGAAGACATGACTGTGTTCCCAGGTTTGGCTGTTGGATTGTCAAAGTATTGTTTGATTGGGGTTTTTTAAGTAATTTATGCATTTTGTTGTTATTGTTGTTTACTTTTGTCAACTACCCATAGTCACCCTAGTAAATTTGGTAGTCATATAATTTTATATAAAGTTAGCAGAATTAAATAGAAGTAGTATGTAAAATTAATGCTAGCAATAGAAGTAAAAGTGTCAAAATTAAATCATTACAGATTTGCTGCTATATTGTTCCAACCTTCCTTTTTCAAACAATAGATTAATGGCAGATTCCAGACTCTGTGTTTCTACATCTTCCTCCTGAAAAACATACCATAGTTAATACACAAAAACATTATTATGTTTAATATTTTCATCTTCAAAAATCACCTTTTTACAAGGAAGCATTCTACAACTGTTTAAGGTAGTAGAAGTAAGTGGGCTGTAACTCAGGAGATTCTGTTCAGGCAAATCTATAGCTAAATTAATGGCTTTCATAAATAACTAAAGCAAAGCATTTTTATTTATTTGCTGTATCCATTTTAAGACAGTTCTAGTGTCTGTCTGAATTAACTGCGTTTTCTTTAAAAGAAAGAAAGACAAAAATAGTGTCAGAAAGAGAATAGTATGTGTTTCCTTGGTAACAATGTATTAGTGTACCTTACAAAATGGCAGCCAATGTTTTTAACAGCAGAATCTTAGGACATTTTCAGATATTTCAGATGACTTGGATCACTTGAGTTTCCACTGAACAATGGGCAGAGTTCCTGGATTTTTAATAGATGCTTTATCACTTCAGCAAGAAGGGGAATTACTTGCTGGGTAAACACTTTATGTTTGTGCCAGAAAATACCTGCAAACTTGCAGGATTTTTGTACTATTGAATCAGATATGTTTATGAAATCAAAAAACCTATGATGATCCCATGAGTTTTGCAAAAAAATTGCAAAAATGTTCTCATCTGATTTTTCTAACATTAGATTTGTGCACTTTTCATTGTCTTCTAGCTCTTTGTGCACATGTGCCTTTAAAAACATAAAAAGGAATATCGTGACTGTCCGGAGCTGACTCAGGTTTCACCTTCACACAGCTGGTTGATATACAAGACACTAGAGGCTGGAAAAATGCCATTTTAACCCTGTGTTTAGTTGACATCATTATGGATGTATTAAACTGGACCTTTTAACATTTAATCTTTTTGCTGGGCTATTTTAAGCAACATATACATTATAACAAAAGCAAAAGATTTATTATTTAGAAACAATAATTACAAATCTTAAGTATATTTGTTTAGAAGTCTTTGTTAACTTAATAGGACTTACAACCTGATAAGAATTAATAGAGGTGTTTTTGCACTATAGCATATACCTATTTATAATTATACAGTATTTAAATAAAGATAAGATATGTTACAGTATTATCATCAGTATTTCAGCAAATTATTTTAATATAGTTTGTCCCTTTTAAAAATATGATTTACATAGCTATATTTTTACACATTGGCAGTATAGATTCATCATCAATGTTTGCTACTTTTATTTTCAATAGTTATTTCATATCTCTAAATTCAAAAGCTGGATGAAAGATAAAGATATTTTAGTTAACTTGTTTGCACATTATGTAAATAATATACCAAGTCCTGATGAACATTGGTAGTATACATTCACCGCTTTCTTGATAAAAAAACAACAAAATTCATGATTTGTGATTAAACTGAATTTAACATAGTGGAGTAGTTTGATGTATAGTTTCTTCTCAAGGATGGCTTTTCAAGTCTTCTGTGTTTCACATGTCTATTATCTGTCATTCTGCTGTAACATAGGTTGCCATACAAATAAAGGGATTCCTTGCAACAACTCCTCTTCTAGTGAGACAAGTGAGACAAGCATTATCAAAGAAGTCTAGTTCTGTGACATCAGTCTCAGGAAACAGATTGGGAAGGAAGAGTACCTATCTTCTCAGTCCCTGTTTGCTGGAAAAGGACATGTTTCTGATTCTGGCCATCTGATCATGTTCTCTGGCCAGGCTGTGAAGTATTACTACCATGCAGATCAAGGCTTTACTATCATGTGCTTGACCTATATTTTTCTCTGAAGTGAAATGCAGCAACCTTCTTCGTTCAAAGAGAGGTGAAAGAAGCAAACAGCAATAGGCCCTCTGTGTACCTCAGTTTCTAATTAGACTAGCACAGGGGTCTCCAAACTTGGCAACTTTAAGACTTGTGGACTTCAACTCCCAGAATTGCCCAGTAAGTATGATTAGCTGAAGAATTCAGGAAGTTGAAGTCCACAAATATTAAAGTTGCCAAGTTTAGAGACCCCTGGACAAGCAGTTAGAAGAATGGTTTGGCTAATAGTTATCTGCAGACTGAGACTGAACCTGTCACTTCAACAAATGAAAACTAAAGATATATGTCACTTGTGCTGTGTCACTGGTTTTCCCTATGAATTTGCTGTAGTAGCTTGGTTCATAACTTAGCATTAATCCTAACTCTAAATAAAAGTTTACAAGCCATAGTAATTGGGGTCACCCATCATGGTAAGACAAAATCAAACAAATATATTTTTGGGATGCCAACAAGCTGTACCTTATTCAGCAAGCCTGGCTTAGTGTAATATGAGAACTAATCTAAATCTTCCAATACATGACATACTATGAAATACAAAATGCATCTTCCTTCAATGCAACAACTTTTAGTGAGTATAAGTTGAAAAATGCAATGGGGGTGGCTGTTCCTGTCTCAGGCAGTAAAATAGTTTGGGCTGCTTCTGGTTCCACTTTTCCTAGCATCTGAATCTCCTTTTTACATATTTTTACTGGTGGAATTTGAATGAATGCAAACCAGATGCTGTTAGCTTTGTGATGCATTTTGGCAGACTTACACTGTTCCCTGCATTCTGTTTCTACACAACAGAAAATACTGGAATCTATGTCGTATCATGATCAAAGTGGTAGGCAATTTAATTTAAATCTTTGCTCAGGCTTACTGCTTGAGTCCAAGTTTCTTTGACAATCTTCTTTCTTGATTATTTGTGATAATATCTTCAGAAACTGTGGGTGCTCCATCACTGGAGGTTTTTAAGAACAGATTGGATAGCAATTTGGTTGAAATGATGTAGGGTCTCCTGCTTAGGCAGGAGTCAAGAAGGCCTCTAAGATCTCTCCAGCTCAGTTATTCTGTATTCTATCTTTCAGCCACTGTAAACATTACTTCTGTCCTTCCTTCCTTCCTTTTTCAAAAATGGTTTCAAAGAGGCCTGTTGGAGTTTAAGTCATCATGGATGGCACTTGGAAAGTTTATCCAACCCCAATCTTTTTTACCATACTTTACCTACCTATAGATGATTGAAAGTAGAAAAATAACAAGAAATTGTGTTCCTTGAGAAAACCTATTTCTGAAGAACAACCAATGATGCCAGCAAGAATGAATAGTTAATACCTTATTACAGTAATTCTCTTGTTCCTGTTTGTATAGAATAGCTGACTAGTGCTGGAACTGTTTAAAGCTAACTGTATCTCTTCTAAGTTTGGTGTGCTTAGCTCTTCATATGATATAAACAGCAAAGGTTATTTAGATAAGCATGTGATATGACACAATTTTAATCAAGGTAAGCATGTCATATGATAGAGCAATTACTCTGTCTAAAATATAATTATAGGAAGTTTCCCCTTCCCCATAATAAAATATTCTTAATATTAAAAAGAGACAGGATATAATATTTCCCCAAAGGAGAAGAGGACAAAAATCTTAACAAAGGCCCAAACATTATATACTAAATTAATCTACCCAGAAAGTTGTTGTGAACATAATTGGGACAGGTGTGGGATATTTCTTTTAATATGGTTTCATTTTAGAATCATTTGCATAGCTTCAGTAGGATTTATTGAATAAGAATTATATTATAGATGAAGGCAAAATTATATTCTTGTCCTATACATTTTATTTCAGTAAAGAGAAATCTTATCCTCTCTTCTATTCTTTTCTGAAGTACATTTAAATGGAAATCTATCCTAATACTTATGGTTTTATTGAAGATGAGATTTAACAAACTTATAAATGAAATAAATCATAAACAAAATGTTAAATATTGAACCAATACATAGATATTTCTCTTAGTTCACTTTTCCCTTTCAGAAAACAGGCGCCATATTCCCCAAGCACCTCATAAAAATCAATTGTACATATGCATGTGCAAATGCCAGACAGTTTTATAGGATGCATAGAAATTCTTAGAAAGCCAGTTTGGTGTAGTGGTTAAATCTAGAAACTAGAAAACTGAATTGTAGTCTTGTCTTAGGCATGAAGCAAACTGGGCAACCTTGGGCTAGTCACTTTCTTCAAGCCTTAGGAAGGAAGCAGTGGCAAAAAAAAAGGTTTCCCAAGAAAACTTCAGAGACTAATCCAGTCAATTGCCAGGAGTCTTAACATCAAACCAGGAAGGAAGGGAGGGAGGGAGGAAGGGAGGGAGGGAGGGAGGAAGGAAGGAAGGAAGGAAGGATATTTTATACTATTTGTGTATCTTTCAGGTGACAGAATCAAAGCATCATTTCATATCTATTATCAGTTATTTGTTTTACGAACTGCAAGAAAATAGCTGGTATTTTCAACAGAATTAGATTATAGTACTGTCATGTGGAAAAGAAAATATACCCTCTGAGTTCTATGGGTTCATGTATCAGGACATAGTAAAATTAATCTTGTCCTTAGCAGTTCTTAGTAATAACAGAATAACAGAGTTGGGAGGGACCTTGGAGGTCTCTTGCTCAAGCAGGAAACTTTATACCATTTCAGACCTAAGGTTGTCCAATCTCTTCTTAAAAACCTCCAACATTGGAGCACCTACAACTTTTTTTTTTTGGGGGGGGGGGCGGAATCATACCATTGATTAATTGTTCTAAATGTCAGGAAAATTCTCTTTAGTTCTAGGTTGATTCTGTCCTTGATTAGTTCCATCCATTGCGGCTGGACAAAGATTATGTTGGCTACAGCTTTCATGTGTTGGTCCAACAGAAGCTGCAAATCCAGGAGAACACCCAAATCATGGGCTTGCTCCTTCAAGGGTGATGCAATCCTATTTATAGTCAATACATGGGGCATGGGGGAAATCCCAATGCATAAACATAGCTCTAACTCACATTCAATGCTGTAGAATCAATACTACAGCAAATTGGAGTGATGTTTACAAGCAAAATGTCAAGCACATCGGTCATAGTGGCCCAATAGTAATTCAGCCAGGTGGGTCCTACTCAAAAGGTCATTGGCCACCCAAAAAGGTCTGCTGGCCAGCATCCTGCCAATGCAATAAGGAGAAGAAGGAACAACATTTCATTTCTCATATTGCTACAGATTTCTCTTGAAAATGAGCTCCTACCTACAGTTGGAGAAATTCAATCTTCTTCATCCTTCCCCTATACTCCAAGCATCACTTTGGTTGCTTCATTTCCTGTATGTCCTCAGAAAACCAAGAAGTCAGCCAGAATTATATACCGATTTCCTGAGAAGTCTCATTCTGTTCTGAGCAGCTTTCTTCCAGTTTAGGATTGAACCTCAATTTCGTAAATGTATAATGAATAGAAGCCAATTGCATTTACATTAAGATGTTTACATTACAATTGCTTGTAGCCCAGAAATTTGGGTATGAAATGATTATTGAAATAGTAAATAGTTCAATAATCACATTTTTAGTTGTAAGCAAAAAAATAAATCTCTTAATAGCTGACATAATTTAATGCTAATATAAAACAGCAATACTGAACAGAAACTAGTTGGATTGATAAAGAATAAACTAATGTGTTGCGTATTCAAGGTGAGAACAGTTCTTTATATTTTGTGCATTTATATATTTATATGTCAGAAAGTATGCCAGTACCTTGGAGAATTTTTCTCAACATTGTGATTTTTCTGATGCAAAAGGAAGAAAATTATGGTTAACATAAATAGACTGCTAATAAAGAACTTCCCACATCACAGTGATTGGTTACATCTCCTGCTTTGATGGATGCAGAAGTACTGGAAAAATTATTGCATAGTTTAAAACACTATAGTTAGACTAGAGTAAAATTTTCCTTCTGAGATGCATTAGCAATTTCATGTTTTGTTTTGCAGACAATCATGTTTTATCTGGTTAGGCTGTGGTTAAAATTCAGAAGCAGGTCAGTGCAGAAAGAATAAAACATACTAGATTGATCAGAGGCAAATTGGCACAAAACTATGCACAACTGGAATGCTGCATTAATCCAATATGTTAATAACTTTAACTTTTCTATGTGATCCCTAAATTTTACAGAAGGTACCTTGCATGAATATTTTAATGAAGTACAAGGTGTAGGTAAATGTACCTTATTCATAAATTCATAAATGCTCTAAGCAGAAAATATTAAAATTCTTGGTGTTTATCAGTAAAGATTCTGTAGAAAAAATCCTGTAGAATAAGATCTTGTTATTTATATTTAATATTCATATTAGCAATCAGACTGCAATTTCAGTGTGATTAAATAAAAGAGAGAAATAGATCTGCTTTTAATGTACTATATCACAGCTGAACAGTCATAGTTAAGATTGTAAGAGAGATTTTTGAAATCCATGCAGAATTTCCATCAGGTCACTAAAGGAATAATTATGCTTGTGTGCAGTTAATGTTCCCTGACTATTTCTTTTGACCCTTTGTGTCTGTTTCCTTTCTGTGCAGTCCTGTTGTGATCATACAGTCTGAATCCAACCTTCTGTAAATTGCTCAGAATGAAAAACTCCAATGATTTGCCTATGGAACAGAAAGCTTACTATTCTTATATAGAATAAAGGTTAATGTAAGAGAAATGTTGGCTACTTGAATATAGCATTCTTCAATGTCTGAAACAGCTTTAGCTATATTTCTGTTGTTGCCCAGATATGCTTTTCTGTTACATCAGGCAATATATTTACCTGTGTTGTTTTAAAGGTTGGGGTAGGTGGGAAATGAAAATCCTCAGTCATTTATAAAAATGAGATAAGAATGTTGTCTTCTAATTGTTCTTCCTCTTTCTACTTTGAAAGCTAGAAGACAATACTTGCAGTACATAAGGAAATTGGATTCAAAATCTTTTTTTTAAAGCCATATATTATTGTACTGGTTTTATTCTTGTACTGTGAAATGAGTTTGGCTATTAATGAAAATTAAGAGACAGATTGGGAGCTTGTTGAATAGCGTTGAACACAATTTTAAAATGCAACTCACATTCTTGTCTCTGTAAACCTAAATGGTTATGCAAGAATGCAACTCACATTTTTGCCTCTGTAAACCCAAATGGTTTAAAAAAAAAAAAAAAGTAAAATTTCTGGCTTTCCTCTTGCTGTAATTTTGATGGTGTTTGATTTCTGCTTGAAAACCTATAGTTTTATTTTTAACTGCATTGCAGAAATTATTCACATCCTATAAAATCTTGGGCTGCAACACATCCAGATCAATGGGGGTTTCAGGAGAAACAGACCAAAACTTAGCACTGATTATTTTGCCAGGCATAAAAGATTCAGAAATATATTTTTTAAAAATGTATGTACAACCTATATTCTATGGCAGGGGTCTCAAGCTTTGCTGGCTGGGGAATTCTGGAAGTTGAAGTCCTCCAGGCTTAAAGTTGCCAAGGTTGGTGACCCCTGTTCTATTGAAAAGGGCCACTTTTCACAGATTCATCATGGTCCAAATACATAACAATACACAACTATTCATGATTCTAACTTACATGCCCTATTTTTTTAAAAAACAAACAAACATATTTTCCTTGTATTTATGTGTTTAACTTATACAATTGGGCTGAAATACTGTATTTACTGATGTCTTTCTGAAATCTCACCAAAACATTCCAAATTGTGAAAAAGCACAAAGCTCCACCAGTTTCATCTTAAAAAACCCTACCCTTTCTTTATAGGCAACAACAAGTCATACAACTGGAAATTGATTTCTGGATACAATTATTCTCAGACATTTCAAAGGCTTGCATTCTAAGTCCATCTCAAACTGTTCACAAGACCAACATGATTTCTTTTATCCTCAAATGAGGAAAAACTGCACTGAGAATTAGCCATCGAAGCTTATATTGAGGTTTAGCATTGCTGCCATTTTCTATCTAGTGCAACCCCATTTATTGCAATAAAATGAATTTAAAGACAGTAATAATAGTGAATGGAATTATTATTGTCATCATTATTAACATCTAAACATTTATTAAAGTACTGTGTTTCTTATGAATAATATCTCAATCACAATATACTGAGAGCCAGATTGGTGCAGTGGTGAAGGTGCTGGCCTAAAAACCAGAAGACTGATGAGTTCTACTCCCTCCTTAGACATGAAAACTGATTGGGTGACTTGGGCCTGTCACTCTCTCTCAGCCCAACTCACCTAATAGACTGGTTGTTGTAGAGAAAATAGGACGAAAAAGGAACAGTAAAAGCAGGATAAATATCTAATAAATATTGCATTGTGTGGACCATTAATAGGGTTGTTCTGCAAATTGTCCAAAACACAAACCAATTTGTTTTGCTTCAGCAGCCATCATGGTGAAAATATGTTCTGTGTAATCACACTCCAGCTCAGTTAACTGGTGATGCTCTTGAAGAGCTACCTCAAAATTTTAAGGGCTGCTTGATTGGAGCAGCAGATTTATTGTTTATTGTTCTCATGAAATATTTGTACAGTAACAATATTCATTTATTTAACTATTATTTGTTTATTAAATCTACACATTATCAAATCAAAATAAAGCTACATTGACTTACAATCAAAATAAAACCACAGTAGCAACAAGATACATAAGAGATCTCTTAGTTCAAACTCTAATCATGAGACATATAGACTTAATCCTACATAAAGACCTGTCAAAATACACATGTGAAAACATTTTATTCACATGCAATTTAATTACTACTCATAAAAGTTCCCCGTCTAATCATGTACATAAATGACATGGTGGAAATCTCACTTTTCTGTATCTGCACTGATGTTACTTAGCACAATAATGAAACATTTATATGGTAAAACCTAGCTTGAAGAATTCTATCAACATAACACCTCAATCTGTAGATACAATATTCTCTACAATCGCATCCATATATGAGCATTAAATTCCAAATGTTTAAATTCCATCCAATAAAATAATTCATAATAACTCAAAAACAATAAATTCCTTTGAAAAATGTAAGGAATATATCTAGGGGTGGGATTCTACCAGTTCGTACCTATTCGCTAGAACTGGTTGTTAACATTCTAAGCAGTTCGAAGAACCGGTTGTTAGAAGAAATTTCTGGCCTGATCCTGTAAGGAAGGCAGGAAGGAAACATTCTGGTGTTGCTTACAGAAACTGCCTCTCCGTTAACCCTTATTACATTCTTGGCAGGACTAGACTTCCTGTCTCAGGAACGTCTCTGGAATTTTTTTCCCCTCCTTTGCTGGTACTTTGCTTGTGTGGAGTGACCATTCAAAGTTACAATGGCACTGAAAAAAGTGACTTATGACCATTTTTTACACTTACGACTGTTGCAGCATCCCCACAGTCACGAGAGGCCAGGTGAGGAGATGCGTGCCTCGATGTGAGTGATATTGAGTTGGCCACGCCCAGCCAATAACATGACCACCAAGCCACACCCACCAACTAAGCCACGCCTACAGAACTGGTTGTTAAAAAAATTGAATCCCACCCCTGAATATATCTATCAAAATGACCATCAATTCTGATTTTATTGATTCCTGGAAGTCCTATGCTACAGGAGACATATAATATTTAATACAAGACTTTATGAAGTTGGTATTATTAGAAAAGCCCTGCTTCCTCATCTCAACCTCTTTAATTTTTGCAAAATATTGGACAACAAGGAGCCTTTCTCTGCTTATTGCATCACTCAAGTCAGCTCTATTGAAGAAAGTAGTTCTAGACATATTTTGATGCTAAGCTATATAGGATGTTATCAGTCAAAAATGTTCTTTGAATTGTGCTCAGTAGCCTATTATTAGCCAATAAGGGCTTTCAATACATAATGTTCTGTGGGCAATTGACTAGCAAATGGACTATACTAAATGCAAATGCATGCTATACTAAATGTAAATTCCAAGTGGTCTTCAAAGGGAACTCCATACTGCAGAGTTCCCCAACCTTTCCGGCTTTGCAGACTGGCTGGAGGGAAGACGGGATAGTTCCATGCGAGCAGCGGGCACATGTGCCCACCCTCCCACAAATGGAGCACGTGCATACATTGCCTGCTGCTCATGCAAGTGGCATGTGCTTGCCTACCACCTCTGCAGCCCAATTATGAATGGCTCAAGGCCCGGCAGTGGACAGCGGCCTGGGGGTTGGTAACCCCTGCAATACAATAGTCCAGGTATGTAGGTCGGGGTCCCCAACCTGTAGGGCGCATAATTGGCTGGCTAGTGTGTGTGTGCATGTGCGCACTCCATATTTGTTCAAGTGCTGTGCAAGAACCCTATGGGCACTACCATCGCTGCCATAAGGGGCACTACTATCACCATGAGGGGTACTACCATTGCTGCGAGCACCGCAAAAGTATTATCATTGCCACATGCGTGTTTGCAGTCCCATTTGCTCATGTGCATGTGTGCCTAAAAGCACATGCCCCTCCCTCCTTCTGAGCCACCAACCCAGAAAGGTTGGGGAACATTCCTGAATCACAAGGACCTCTGCTCTCTCAAGAAAAGTTGACTCTGGCAATACCAGTGACTCTGGAAAAATTCTACCTTCTTGGCTTCAATTTCAACTCTTTCATCTCATTCAGATCTAAAAAATATTCTGCAAATCACTGCACAAGATTGCCCAGGTAGCCCTTGATTTACGAGCACAATTGGGGCCAGAAAATTCATTGTTAAGTGGTATAGTCATTAAATGTGGCTCACGTGACTGCCCCTGATTTTATGAACTTTTTTACCTTTGTCGTTAAGCAAAACTTTACATAACCATGATCTTTTCTGATAGCTTCCTCATTGATTTTGCTTGGTGGAACACATCTGTGAAGTTTGCAAATTCAAATCATAGGGATGCTGCAAAGGTCTTAAATGCAAGGATTAGTTGTAAGTAAGTTTTTTCAGCATCTTTCAAACTTCAAACAGCTGCTAAACAAATGGTCATAAATCAAGTACTACCTGTACTTTCTGTTCAAATAATACAGGCATGAGAGTTTTAAAAAAGCCTTTTGTGAGTTAAAAATAATAGATCCAGGAAGGAGAATGCCAAGCACTACCCAAAATTTAGTGGTTCTGTGAACTACTACAGTATGATAGAGACCAGAGGTCTCCAACCTTGGCAACTTTAAGACTTGTGGACTTCAACTCCCAGAATTCTCCAGCCAACAAGTCCACAAGTCTTAAAGTTGCCAAGGTTGGAGACCTCTGATCTAGACTGCAAAACACTGCTGGAACACTTCTAGAGCTTTTCTGATTAAGCTTTAGCTTTAAAGTATCATTTCCATTTGCTTTAGTAATAAATATACAGATAAATAAAAGGAAATGCACATTGCAAAGTTTTATTCATTTATTTATTGCATCTGATTAACTAAAATTATGATGATGATGATGATGATGATGATGTAATGTATGATGAGAACATGACAGAAGAGAAGTAAACATACAGTACATAGTCCATGTAATTATATATAAAACTAGTTACATGATAGCCTACTTGAGTCACTGAGCTCATTTTTCCATTTGATTAATAAAATTGATTTGGCTTTGATTTGTTCTGTGAACTAAGCACTATGGCTCATTTCAAAAATACTGGTTAAAATGTAGCATGGATTATAGCACAATGTGTAAATCCACCTATTCTTACTCATAATCCATATAATAAAATAGCCAACCTGTTGTGGTCCATTATTACTGCATCTTTGCTTTGATTTTTTTCCTGATTTAAACTATACCTTGCAGCATTACTGTGCATGAATTTGTTGTAGGTTACAGAACCATACTGCTTTCATGTATGGTGATAATTTTTTCCAACCTTCCTTTCTTCCTTTCCCAAAACATACCTATATCTTAGTGCAGCTTTAAAAACAGTAGTGGATTTTTTAAAAGTAGTCTGTGGGAGAGCATGAGTAAAAGATAAATCATGTCATGGAGACCTCAAGAAATGTACACAGAAACAATTCATAAAACCAGTAAAGAAAGAAAATATCTCTCAATTTGTGTCAGTAATCTTGTAGCACTTAAGAATTAATGTCTTTAGTTACACAAATTGATTGACACATCTACTGTATGATGTATATAGATGAGCAAGGGAAAGTTGGTTATATCACCAGTGTGAAAACCATTATCCACTTCCCACAATGGTACCCATTTCATACATGATATAGAATTACCCAAAAGATTTGTAGGGAAAAAAAGCATTATATTGATTAGCATGTTGTAAAACAGTAGCAATTTCATTTCTGATAAATAATCACAGTGTTGCCTTGGAGCTTTTCTGAAGAGAAATGTTCCCTCTTTTTCTTGATGCAGACCCACATAACAACTCATGTTGAATTTGCCATTGCCTATATTAAATAATGGGTTTGCTCTTCTAATAAACCTCTTATAGATATTTACAACAGCAGAATTGGAGAAACATCTATCCCCCTTGTTTTAGTGATTAGCATACAAAGAGAAAAAAGGGTCAATCCAATATTTTAATAACATTTGGCACTTCTAAACCTGCTGCAGGTTGTGACTAATCCAGACAGAATGACATCATCTTGGGTTACCAAAGGAAGATACTGCCTTTTATATTAACTGCCATGCTATTTAAATGACTGAGGTGTTTTAGAGAAATTGTGAAAAAACTTAATGAAAAACCTAGGAGCATGCAAATTAACTTTTTTTTTTTTAAAAAAAAGATCCTTTCTTCCAGTGCTTAGCTTTGCTTTCCGCTCCCTTCACTGTGAAAAGAGCAGGCATATTCAGCAGAGAAGCTGAATCGAAGTGACCTCCAGGTATGCAGATTTAGTTCAGCAATGGTCCAGCTGCCTGGAAATTTCTAGAGTTCTCCACATTCAACTTCTATGACAGAGATTTCCATTTTGATTTAGCCATTATGCCCCCATTCCATGATTTATATAGACTGCATATTTTTAAAACTACTATACTAGTTCTGAATTGCTATACATACTTGCATTCTATTATGCATCTGTCAATCTTTAAAAAAAAAACTTAATATTTTGGAAAGTAGAATTTTAAATCAGCAGTGTAAGGAATGTGGTTTTTAATAACAGAGGTTTGTACCAATCACTTCACTCCATTTTGGTTTAAGGTAATTTAAAAAGAATCTGTTCATACATACACACACAGACACAGACATAGACACACACACACACATCTAGTCATGATCTGGGACTTCTGTTGGGAGATGAGAGGCAAAATTCTTCCAAAGGCATAATTCTTCCAGAAATATCCTGATGTGTATTGATGATAACTTTCTCCTTCAAAGAGGAAGAAACAAAAAATTCTGATGCTAACCAAGATTTAGCTGAGGGACAGAAATAGGGATGGGTGTAAAGTGATTATATGAGTCATTATACAATACTTTGATCATGGATTTAAGGAACAGCAAAACTGAATGTGTAGACAAATGTCTTAGACTTCCAGAAAGCAATTCTAAAAACACCAAGAAAAATTATAAATAAAATTCCATGCTAGGAGAAAAGTGTGAAAAATTGTTCAAGATCATTGGAAATTCTTTAAAAGAGATACACAAGTGTAAACAATTCCTAGAATGAAAAAATGGAGAATAGAAGATGAAGCAAATAGCTTAATGATGATCCCAAAACAAAAGTGACTCCATATAGCAGGTAGAAATGAAGTGTACAGGCAGGAATCCTGGAACCCTAGAGATGGGGGCAAGTACACTAACACTTCGTGGTTGGCAAAGTATAGAAATAACAATGGGAATCACTTTTTCAGTTGTATCTGGTTTCTCATTGAAGCTTTTTGTTTATTATTCTCATTTCAAGGCTGTCCAGCTGCGTATTATGAATGCTGTTGTGAACTCCTGACAACTGTGATCATCTCCTTGGAATTTAATTGTATGCAGACTACTTGTTGCAGATTTGATTCACAGACTGTCTAAGCCACAGCTACTCCTTGCAACTCAGATGAAAGGCTAAGCCTGATTTACAGCTTTATCAGTAAGTACAACTGCAACTGGTTTCATGATTTACAACCAGACTGTTTACTTTCTGCTGGAGCTAGTTAGACTATAAAAGGAAGACAGAAATAAAATAAAAACTAGTTAGGGGCTTCAGCTAAAAATAACAAAATGAAACTTAATAAAGATAAATGCAAAGTTAGGAGACAGAAAGCAAAGAAGCAAAGAAGGGCTTACATGGGAGATAACTGGCTTGGGGGGGGGGGGAGAAAAAAAGAAGGATGCAATTGTATTCCTCATGAATACAAGAACAATTTTCAAATCACAAGAATTAATAGTTCCATCATAGTCCGCATTGGTCAATCCCATTTGAAATATTATATGGGATTCTTGGAACCATGTTTTTAAAATAAATCGTATATATTAGAATCAGTTCCCTGATCACCCTTGTTTCATACTTGGATGATCAGGGGACTAGAATCTAGATCCTATACAGAGAAATTGAAGAAATGGAAATGTTTAACTATGGCAGATAAAACTTGAGAAGCTATCCGATAGTACTTTTCAAGTACTTGAAAATATGCACTATTCAAAGTTTGTTCTCTATTGTTTCAAAAAACAGAACATAGATTAATAGATTTAAATTACAGTAAAACAGATTTCATAGATGCAGCCTTGTCTTGGTTAAGGTGCTGGACTAGAAGTAGAGAGACCTGACCACTAGTGCTCTCTTCAGCAAAGGAACCCAATTTGGGGACATGTTCATGTAGTCAGCAAGATTAGATACTGACTTGAAGGCAAAAACAAAGTAAAGCAAAACAAATTCCAACTGATATAAAAAAATACCTCTTAACTATAAGAACAATTCAATATTAGCATCAAAAGTTTGATCCTGCTTCAAGAAGCTCTTCAAGAAGTGGCTAGACAGCCAGCCATCTGTTTCAGATACTTTAATCTGAATTTTCGACAGAGCAGAATTGGACTCAATAATCTAAATGGTCCCTTTCAATTCAGGGACTGTGTTTTTACTTATATACTAAGCTGTGTCTGGAGTTAGCCATGAACAAGCTGCTTCTCAAATGGTTCAGTGTCAGACAACACAGAGAGCTGACCAACCACAGTTTGAATTTCCTCCCTTGTGAGAATAAACAGCAACTGTGTTCGGGGGTTTTTTTCTCTCACTGTGTGTGTAATGGAATGGGACAGGAAGAAATGGTTTGCATTCTGTATTTTAGCATTTCCATGCTGGGCCTCACTGGAAAAAAAAAAGGACATGCATAAGATTCTTTAGCTATTCATTAAAAGTGAAGCCAAGTTCCTTGGTCCCCACAAATGTCTGGATTTGGTTAAAGTTTGGGAAAGCAAAGAAGGGCTTACATCAAGTTGTCTTCAAGTTCTGCTGTATTTAAATGACAATAATAGAAAATATACTGTCAGGACCAGAATTTAACTATCTTCCCATGACATTGTCTGAAATCATCTTTAGTTGTTTCTTTAAAAAACTTGTCTGGTCAAGCCTTGGATATTACATATGGCTATTTTATTCAATGATGTAATAACTGCCATATAGAAATATGAAGACTTGAAATGACTTGAAATAGGACAGTGACTGAGTTCATACAGTGTATAAGTCATAATGTAGTTTGGTGTACCAAAGCATTGTGATCTATAAAGTTAGATTATGTCCTAGCATACTACATAAAGCTAACCAACTGTGATTTATTCAACAAATCACAGTTGAATAAACTATGATTCAGTACATTGTGTGAACCAGTCAGTATTTCAAGGCAGTTCACATGAGCACTCAGCATATTTCACTGTGACAAAGGTATGATTTATTGACTTCAATCTTTGATGAATTTATCATATTTCTACCAGGGCTGGATCAGTTTTGTCATAATTTTAACCACAGTTCTTCAATGGTTTGGAATCAATCAATCCTTTTTATTTGTATATATTTCTCCCTGAATTATGTTGCTCCATGAAGTGACTCTCCTGTCCCTAATAATTTCAGTCAGCTGGTCTGGAAAATAAAAATAAAAATATGTTTGTTCTAAGAGCTAACATAAATAAGATTAGTGATGTTGGGTCAGTGTCCTGACATAATTATCTTGCTAGAAATAGGGGAACTGGTAGTCCCAGTTATTAAGGCACTGGAAGCGAAATCTGATACCTTTTTCACCAACATTGGCCACCTATTAGGTTTAGGCTTCTAAAGTAAGCCAGAGAGACAGTGGCAGGGATTATGGCAATGTCAGGCACTCCAAAAATTCCTTTCAGTGATTTATGATCTTTCACAAAAGCTCATTCTCTGACTCAAACTTTGGTTTGTTCATATACCCTTAATTTTAATTTATTATATAGGGGTTGCTTTAATTGTACGAATTAAAGCAACCCTTACGTATTAATTCTGCAAACACTTCCAATCATTGGTCAGAAGACAATGATTTAGTTGATCTATTTATTGCCAAGGATCAGTACAGAGAATACTAAAACTCTCAAAAACAGTTTTTCTACAGCACTGTGGCATATAAAAGTAATATAAAAGATCAGAAATAAAACCTGAGGTTGAAAGATTCTATTGAATATTATAGGATGAATTGAGAGTCACCTTAAAGAAAACCACAGCAAACTTCTGTGTTTCAATTAGATCAATTATTTTACCTATCATGAAGCTATAATATAATTGCTGTCTGAATTCTGGACTCCCTAACCCCGGACATTATATCTGGACTTTAGTGTTTGTATTTTTTTAAAATCTGGATTTGGTTATAGATGAAAATATTTCCTTCTCTGTGCTTCAGTTACACATACATCATGAAGACGAGCTTCAAAGTATGAAGATTCATAATATATTCAATATGGTCTGCTGTGAATCTGGGGGTATCATGCCTGGTCCAATAAGCTATGAATTTATCTAATTACTTCAGATATTTTTTAAAGGAATTAGACAAATTCTTAGAGGATTGGATCAGACTTTTATTGGCTACCAATTTCAAGGATTGTATGTTGCTCCCAGATTCACAACAGGCCATGTTGAATGCATTATGGAGTGCCCATTACCATACTTGATGAAAACAAGTTCTATAATTTAAGTACACATTATGAAAAGTAGTATTCCTTTTTATCCCCACTTTTAGCTTCATTGGATGACCACAAGTAAAAATGTCAAGGTTTTGCAAAAATTTGAAAGAGGTACTTCACAAAGCACGTTAGTGCTGGTGAATCACCTCTACCTGAAGCCTTTGGAAGACTTGCATGGGTGCTTCCCAAGACAGTTTCCAATTATCTTTATGTCTGGGAACACAACAGTTCCACTGGGTGTGTCAGCAAAGCAAATTCACAAAGCAGTAGACTCAATTTACATAGACTTCTGTAAAGCCTTTGATTCAGTGTTACACGACATACTACTCCTAAAACTAAAATCTTGTGGTATCTCTGGACACCTGCATAATTGGATAGAGGCTTTCTTGTCAAACAGGCAAAAAATGGTCAAAATTGGGAGCGTCCTATCAAATTCTGTACCTGTCAACAGTGGTGTCCCCCAAGGCAGTGTTCTAGGACCAACTCTCTTCATACTCTAAATAAATGACTTCTGTGATCATATTAAGAGCAACTGCATTCTCTTCGCTGATGATGTAAAGCTATTCAACACCACAGACAATATTGCTACCCTTCAAAAAGACCTTGACTATGTGTCAGAATGGTCAAACAAATGGCAACTTCAAATCTCAACAAATAAATGCTCTGTCTTACATATTGGCAAAAAAAAATCTGAAAATAAAATACAAGCTGAATAGTCAAGACCTTGTTGATGATCCAAACTCTGTCAAGGACCTTGGAGTACTCATATCTAATGATCTAAGGGCTAGAGCTCACTGTAACTACATAGCCAAAAAGACATTAAGAGTTGTTAACCTAATCCTGCGTAGCTTTTTCTCTGGTAATATCACACTACTAACTAGAGCATACAAAACATTTGCTAGACCAATACTTGAATACAGCTCATCAGTCTGGAACCCGCATTACGTATCTGATATTAACACAGTTGAGAAAGTCCAGAAATATTTCACAAGAAGAGTTCTCCACTCCTCTACTCGTTGTAGAATACCTTATGCCACCAGACTTGAAATTCTAGACCTAGAAAACCTAGAACTATGCCGCCTTCAGTCCGATCTAAGTATAGTACATAAAATTATATATTGCAATGTCCTACCTGTCAATGAATACTTCAGCTTCAACCATAACAATACAAGAGCACACAATAGATACAAACTCAAGGTAAACTGCACCAAACTTGATTGCAGGAAATATGACTTCAGCAACAGATTGGTCAATGCCTGGAATACTCTACCTGACTCTGTGGTTTCTTCCCCAAACCCCAAAAACTTTAACCTTAGAATGTCTACTGTTGACCTCACCCCTTTCCTAAGAGGTCTGTAGGGGGCATGCATAAGTGCATCAACGTGCCTACCATCCCTGTCCTATTGTTTCTTTTTATTTTTCTTATATGTATCCATTTCATGTATTCATAACTATGTTTATACTTATACCTGTTATCTTATAATCGCTTGACAAAATAAAATAAATAAATAAAACAATGCATGATCATACTTACACAAAGAGACATGGAGTGTTTCTTTGTTTCAAGAAGTGTTTCACTCTTTCAAATGCTTTGCACAGCCCTATGATTATCTATTAGTTTCTAACCTGCAGACTTTTATTGGCCTCCATTATCTCCCCTTTCTTGCTTTTTTCTAAACTAGAAAGCTGCTATATTTTGTTCTCATAAATGAGATACCCTTTTGGCAGTGGTTGTTGGTACTCAAATGAATTGATTATAATTGCTAGAAATCAGATTTAAATTAGGAAGACCTTCCTGTTGGCTCAAGCTATTTTATAGTTGAACCGATTGCTTGAAAAGGTAAGTGTCAGAGTATGTTCATGAACTGGAATAGAGCATGGTAACAAGGTCAGCCAATGAATAGGCATAGCAACTAAGTCAGCCAATGTGGACTGTTTGGAAACTGAAACTAGAAGTAACCTAGGCGTGGCTCTATATTAAACCCTTCAGCTTGGCAGCTATGTTAAGCTCTGAGTCTGTCTATTGAAAATGAAACTAACTTGCTTGCTTGTCTGCTGAAGTTGAGTTGCTTGTAACATGTCTGCTTCTGTTTGAGTTTGCTCCATATTGGACAAATCTACAACTGGTATTGTAAAATTTACTTAATATGTTTATAAAGACGTTAAATGAAGCATCAGCCATCTGTGTTTACTTTTCTGTCACTGAATTTACACTGCAAAACTCTGAACAGTAAGTTCACTTACATTCTAACCTATATTCTAGGTTTTAAAGCTAGAATGTAAATTTTGCGTATCAGTAATGTTTAAATAACCATTACTATTCTTTCCAGCTCTATTTCTAATTTGTGGTTTGAAGTTCTTGTTCATCAACTGACAACATATGTATCCATAAAATCACATTTTGAAGGGAAATGTAAGAAATTGCTTTTATTGCCATGAATTGATGTCATCTTGTCTTGGACACTTCAGAGATATAAATATTTATTAATTAATTTGTATTTAATGGCATTTAATGGTCCTCTTTTGCCTTTCAACAATGTAAACCAAATGTTTCATTTTTTTTCCTGTGGTGGTTTTTACAAAGTATTATTGTATGAATGAAGGTAATTATACATGTCACAGGATAATGTTGCTGGATCTAATCTGGGGCAGTCACTGGGATCAGAGGTTCTCTCTCACACATTCTGGTGTCCCTAAGGACGGGCACAAGTCTAAAAGCTCAGAAAACTAAATCTCTGGTCTGGTGACCAACCCAGATTGGATTCTGTTGTTGTATATTTAGGACACTTTACCTCAGGAACCAATACATGAGTTTCTCACTGCAGTTCTGCATCTTTTGTTATTCATTGGTTGCATGTTCTTTGTAATTAGGCTAATTGGGTGTTATGTTTCCTATTCAAAGAGCCTAGACATCTCAGTAAGCAGATTTTAACAATTGTTGAACATCATATACAAATTAGGCCAATTGTACCCACTTTCGGCATTTATGTGCCTATATCTTTCTGTGTGGATTAAGCTATACTAATTTACTTATGTTGAGGACATTGACTCATAATAACAATATCTAACTTTTCATAAGGAGGTCACAATCATATTTATTCAGGGCATAGTTAGAATTTGCTAGTGAAAATTCATCAACAGTAGTTGCTTGTGTAGTACACCATTATTAATGCTTTTTGCAGTGTGGTGCTCTCCAGATTTTTGAGACTGCAACTCCCAGAAATCATAGCCAACATGACTCATGCAAATTGAGAATTCTGGAAGCTGCAACCTCAATCCATTTGGAAAACATTAAGTTGGGGAGGGTCAGCTTATTGTAAGGCATATTGGTTTGTGCTATATATTTGGCCAATCTCTTCTTTGCTTTATAATTACATCTCCATTTAAGAGATTTGCTAAAAATACTGCAAATTAGTTAAAGAGAAAATCACCTTAAATCATATGCTATATGAACAAAAATATATAGTAACGTAAAATTGTTTATAAAAAAATAGTGTATTGGGTTGCAATTGTTATTGGTTAATTGAGCATGCCTGTGATATTTTATTGTTCCTCAATTCCCTGGGTCTGCCTATATATGCTGTAGGAATTCTTACAGATCCCCTGGAATTACTACTTCTACAAGTTTCAGTAAAGCAAGCAGCAGGAAACCTTACTCTTGACTCTAGTGTCTTTTGTTCGAGTAGTACAAAATATACAACAGAAGTTCCTTAAAAGCATTTCTCAAGCAAGGCAGATTTTCTATAACATTTTACTCAAATTTCTTCACAGGAAGCCATTTACTCAGTCTAAAAATTAATTTCAAGAAACATGACTGACCACTGAGTATTTTTTACAATAGTTTTTGCACAGTCTTTTGTGGTAAATAGTATTGCTAGCTGAACAGAAGAGTGACTAGACTTTACAATGAATAGGCCTACAGGCAAGTTCTAAAATACCTCATTGCCCAACAGTATGCTAGAATTCTTTTATTATGAACACAGCACATAAAATTCCTAGGCAGTTACCACACTAGAAACATAAAGAAAAGCCCAGTTCTATTTAAAATCTTCAGCATTCCTGAAAACCAGAAAACTTCTTCTGAAAATACAGCTGTTTATGTCAATAGAAAATTATGTATATGCATTACTAAGACGACCTATGCTTTAAATATGCACAGAGTATAGCACTCTTCTTCCTTCCATTTTAATAACGGCAAATAGAAAACAATTTTTTCCTAAAGCTTCATTGGGAGCTCTACTGTTTATAAAAATGGAAGCCAGGAGATTGCTGTGTTTATCCATTTCTGGACTCAGATGAGCAGCATTGACTCCATTACTATAATATTAGTATTTTTATTTTGTATAAAGTATACAAGAACATCAGATGCAGTCTAAGAATATGCATATGTTTCAGGTTTTAAATATTTGTCATCTGCTATTCTACTTATAATGTTCTGAAGCTTCCCTTGTATCTCTGACACATCCATGAAAAGATGTAGTAAATCTTTTTCTTTATCATGTTGCTCCTTCCCAGAATATTGTCAAAAGGTTAAAAAGTACCCCATCTCCCCAAATTCACTATATTTTTACCTCAGTGGTGGGATTCAAATTTTTTTTACTACCAGTTCTGTGGGCATGATTTGGTGAGCTTGGCAGGGGAAGGATACTGTAAAATCTCCAGTCAGAGGTGGTATTTGCCGGTTCTCCAAACTACTCAAAATTTCCATAACTGGTTCTCCAGAACTGGTCAGAACCTGCTGAATACCACCTCTGTTTTACCTCCTTTCTTCAACAGCATGGTCAGAGGTGGTATTCAGCAGGTTCTGACCAGTCCTGGAGAACCGCCAAAAGAGTAGGCCTCCTTGAGAAGAATGTGTACTACAGCCACTTTTAAAGGTGCCAGGAACACTCCCTCCTTCAAGGATGACTTACCCATCTCAGGACATACCCACATGTCACTTCCTGGGCAGCCTTGACCAATCAGGAAAGGCATAGATCTAATTAAGAGGTAGCTGTGCTTAAATTACAGAACATCCTATCTACTTCCTCAGATCAAATTATTCCCAGATAAGTGGTAAGTCCACTCCCCGGGCATCTCCAAGAGACCTGTACCACACTTGATTTCCAACTGAGAAAGAAACTAAATGATTTTATCTGCAAGGTGCGCTGAAAATTCTTCAGTGCAGCCCTTCTTTTAAAAAAAGGGGGTAGGAGCAATCAGAGTTGATTAGATTGCCCCATAAATGGGATGTAAGTTTAAGTAGTTAATTAGTTCTAGCACTTGGCACTTGGTATGCATTTTTTAGAATTGCAGCATCCAGGGGTCATGAGATCATAATTTGTGACCTTCCCAACTGGATTCTGACAAAGTCAAGGCTGGATTCACTTAATAGCAATAGCACTTAGACTTATCTACACTCTCTAAGTGGTTTACAGAGTCAGCATGTTGCCCCCAACAATCTGGGTCCTTATTTTACTGACTTCGGAAGAATGGAAGGCTGAGTCAACCTTGAGCCAGTGAGATTCGAACTGCTGGTAGCCGGCAGTCAGCAGAAGTAGCCTACGGTATTGCATTCTAACCACTGCGCCATCCCAGCTCAATAACTCAATATTCACTTAACAATTGAATTAATTCATTTAACAGCCATGGCAAAAATGGTTGCAAAGGTTGCAACTCATTTAACAACTGTGTTGCTTATCAAGGGATATTCTGGTCCCAATTGTGATAATAAGTCAAGGTCTTACCTGAACTGTTATTCTAGCATTAGACAAACAAAGAGTCTCTCTACTCTGTTTTATCACACTCTAGACTGTGTCATTTCCCTCCCAAGTTATGCTCCTCCTTTCATTCTTTTTCTTTTTGTATAGGGCCTATTGGGTCATGAGTTGATAGGCAATTATTATTTTTAATATGCTTAGAATAGATGTCTGATAAGCTCTCTAAATTGTTAATAATAATGGATGATAATTTATGGAAAAATTTCAGTTACTATTATTGTGACTAGATAATTTGGAATGTTAGAAAATGGACTTTCTTCTCCTACAGATTCTGCCCTGATAACAATATTTTGACAGTCTAGTCATGGGAATAATAAGATCAGACATTCCATTAAGTTGGCTTCCTGTTGGTTCCCTGCTCTTTTCCCCAAAACCAGCTTCTCTAACCTTCAGAAGGGCATAGATGAACAAAAACATGTTTCTCCTCAGTCCTGCACATAACAACTCTGCTTTCAAAATTCAGAATTCCCACTGGCATTCAAAAACATCAGTATTGGTGAAAGAAAGAAAAAAAAATGTGGTAGCAGTTATGTATCCTCACAGTATGTCTGAAAAAAAGAAATGAAGAAAACCTTCTTAAAATTGATTAACTGAATTTGTCTTTTGTTATAAAACAGTTAATATTGTCATTCACGTTATCCCAGTCTAATATGAAAAGCCTTATCTGCATTCAGTGTGCTTAACCGTAGAACACAGGTAGATATTATGGGCTGGGGATTGGGAACTGCATTTGGATAATGAAGCTAAAGGGGCTGAAAATGTATCCTGTAATAAGAATACCAGATTTTATCTTGTTCTGTTACTTTTTTTTCATTTTTAAACAGAGGGTGGAATATGTTTGATACATTTGTACAGCTTTGGGTTCTGCTTGGATGGGAAATTCTTCCTAATCATATATGCTATCTGGAGGAAAGAAGCAAGGTATAAATATAAGGACTAATTAATTTATTTATGGCAAGGGTACCCAATCCCCTGTCTGTGGACCAGTACCGCTCCATGGCATGCCAGCAACCAAGCTGTGCAAACAACCGAAGCCCCATCCAAGCAGTACATGAAATGACACCCTCTCCGGTCCATGGAAAAACCTCTCTCCATGGAAGTGGTCGCTAGTGCCCAAAAGGTTGGGGACCGCTGATTTATGCAACCTGAAGACTGGGCTTTTTTTTCTATTGTACTTTGGTATAGTTACATACTGGGACTGGATTTTGAGAGAGAAATGTTGTTTCTCCATAAAAGCTGTTTTTCACAGTCTAAGACCATAATAAAATTACCTACTGTTTTTCAGGAAGCTAACACTGAAATTCATGCTGGTGTTTCTGGAGCTGCAAGAGGCAGAAACATGGTGCAGGCTGCATGAGGTCTATAAGTCATGGATTGCTCACCCCTTTTCTAAGTCAAAATGTAAATGCATTGCTAGCTGAGAACCATAAAATTAAAGGCTAGCTATTTAATAGCATAATAAACCTTTTCCCCATCTAGTAGCAGGCATTCACAGTTACAGTTCATTACAGTGTGCTTCTTAGTTCTAATTGTCCCTCCTCACACATTTAAAATCCAGTAACTATCATCTAACATTTAATATCCACAAAGTTAAACTTATAGAGTGACTCATCATTAAAGACCAAAGTCATTATATCTGATGTTTCCAGGGCCACTGCAAAATGTCTTGAATAGTGGATCAGCTGCTACAAAGCAAAAAGTAGTTGCAGCTACTCAGTTCTGAGTACCATAGTATTAATTACATGGGTTAGAAAACAAAGAGTGATTCAACAATGCCCTAGGTAGCATTGCATTTATATTTGAAGTCCAATTCTTGTGTCTGTGGTTGTGCTCTACATCTGTGATATGTTCATGAGATTTCATTGTTACCATCCGCTCTTAAGACCTGATGGTTCAACTATGCCTAAAAGGTAGCTAAAGATGAATGATATATTTTCCCATTCAGAGATATTTTAAACAAGATGATACAACTTGCAGAAGTTTAGATAATACTGAGCCACATTATCTAAATCGCCATTAGCTAAGGAACTCTACAGGGTGATAAAAAAAGAACAGCCAGGTTGATGGCTGTGATTGTGCAAAGCTCTATTCCTTTTTTACATATGTTGCATGTGCTGTGTATTTTAGAAGGGACCATCTTGATTTTTTTTCTGTTTCTCCCCCTGGGAGGCTTCTTTGGTTTCCATGCTTTTGGTAGCAATTGGGCATTTTATTCAGCAATATTAGGAGCTTGTCTATTTCTGCATTTCACTAAAGCCAAAATGGAAGAACTACCTTAGTTATTTTAGCAAACTGCTCTGAAAGCCTTTGTCAATAGAAGAACAATTAAAAAGTATAGAACAAATAAATACTAAATAAAATTGCCTATTTAATCTGCCTTTCTTAATAAGAAAAAAAGATAACATGTTTTCCTTAAAGTTGAAAAGGGTGAAGTAAAGGAAAAAAAAGTAAGCAGGCAAATAGCAAAGTAAGAAAGGTTTAAGAACGTGCTTCCTCACCCCCTCTTCATTTTTTAAAAAATTAAAAAACACAAACTAATGGTAGAATCGCAGAATTTCCCTGCATGCATACCTTAAATCAAATACTGAAAACAGGATATAGAAGAATGAAAGTAGAATACTAAACATAAAATATAGTTTGTATAACATTTTCTTCCTGGACAAATCATTATGATAAAATATAGCACACATGTATAAAGGTTTTGTTTAGGGAATAGTTTACTTATAAAAATGAAATGCATTTAAGGCTTAATAAACAATTTAATTTAGATAATTCTAATGTTGGCTTCATAATGTAAATGATGCAAAAAAACAATATTAGTTCAATAATGCAATTCGGTATATGCCAATGAAACTTGGTCCATACTTGTTTGATTGAGCGTAAATTTCCCGAAATGTCTTCCAAAAGTTATCCTGCTATGCTATCCCAGGGCTGTCAAACTTGAGTCATCATGGTGTCATCACGTGACATATTGTGATATCTTTGCTGAACCAGGAATGGGCATGGCCAGTGTGTGATGCATCCACCCACGGGCCGCGAGTTTGACAGCCCTGTACTATCCCATTATCACCATTAAATTTTACTGTATCGGCAGAAAGATTAACAGTATTAAATTGCCACTATACCACTATTTTGTTAATTCTATGTATCACAGTAGGCTTTGTGATTGGTGGACAACAATGAAATTGCTTGAGAAGGACTGTTGATTATTGGTATGTTATCTCTGGCTTTGGGCATGATATTAGTTTTCTTATTGTTTTGCTGGTGTAACTTGTAGCGATGTAAACTAGTCAATACTGTTCTGATGTACCAGCGATCAACATAAAAGCTTGTGTCAACATATCTCAGTTTAAAATGTTTTAGTCTAATAATTTATTATTGCTTTTATCATGTCATGCAGGATAAGTCAGGATTAATTACAGTTAAGTAACTATAGGGATAATTATAACTATTTTGTTCCTCTGTAATATTTGATGTGGATGTGGTAGAATGCTACCTGGAGAACCTAAACATCATCCAACATTTGTTTTAGAAAATGGAATCAGATTTTCAAGTCTATCTCAGAATTGTTGCTTTAATCATGTATTTTTCCATTTCAGATGCTGCTGCTTGTTTCAAAATCTTTTAAGTAAACATAAATTAATAGTTGTTTAAAATTGTATGCACAATGAAGAGATTAGTAACCCCAGTCATAATATCTCCCTGGGTGCAGGCCAGATGTTACATTCTGTTATACTTGGACAACCCCAGTTACATCCACTTTATTTGGGAAACCTGTAAGATTTGGATTTTTACCAAATACAAAACTAACCAAATGCTTCATCTCTTCTATTAGTGGATTGAGGTTAGCAAAGCTCATCCTATGTCAGACATATGTTTCTTTAATTCTCTCTTTCTCTTTTTCCTTTTATTCTTTCATTCCTGCATAATGTGGGAAAAGCAAGTTTGGCATAGTTGTTAAGACACCAGGCTGGAAACCAGGAGACTGTGAGTTCTAGTCCAACCTTAGGCATGAAACTAGCTGGGTGACTCTGGGCCAATCACTCCCTCTCACTTCTCAGTCCAACGCTCCTCCCGGAGTGGTTGTTGTGGAGAGAATAAGAGTAGGAAGGTATATCAGATATGTTCACCACCTTGAACTATTTATAAAAACAATAAATGAAGAATAAATAAAACAAAAATAAAAAGTAATACCGGTATACAAAGCCAAGTATTACCTATGGCAGGGGTCCCCAACCTGTAGGCCTTGGCCCACTAGTGGGTCATGAGGGGATTGTAACCGGGCCACCGAAATGGCCGGTGAGCACATGCGCACGTGCATCCTCACTTGAGCAAGCAGCAGCATGCATGTGTATGCAAGTGCTCCATTTGTATTACCAGCAGGTGCACCTGCATGTTGTTCATGCAAATGGAGCTGTGTGCACATGAGTGTGCTTGCCAACTGCTTGTGCGGAAGCATCCCGCCTCCCCTGCCACACACACTGGTCAGAAAGGTTGGGGAACTCTGACCTATGGCACATATATAACTAAATAACCATCAAAACAATCCCATATCCAGAAGTAAGACTCATTTATTTCAATTTCATGGTAAGTGTATAGTTATATATGATGGTTAACTGTAATATTTCAGTGTCTGATAGAACTAAGTACTATCATGGTACAGCCACAAGGATAATTAGGAATCCTTCTTACGATATTTATTTAGATAAAGTTTGTACTGTTACAATCTCCCTTTGATATCTATAATAATGATCAATGAATGCTTAAATGGCATGGTTTCTATGATATTAGGTTAATGCTAAGAAACAAACAAAGGTGAAAAATAAACAAAAGTTCTGTTCCAAGAAAGCCTCTTCCATTTGCATTATTATGTCTCTTTGCAATACAGGTATAAATATTGCCAATTACTTTCCCAATTTTTCTAGAAAATTATAGCTCAGGAGAAAGAGAAATGAAGGACCTACCCTAAAATCTTTGTAGGCATTATACATTTTTCCCTTTCCCATTATTAAGCTAAATAACTAACTGACATAAACTAGTATGTAAATTTAAAAGTTAATAAAGGCTTCACAAATTCTTTGGCCTTTTGTTTACATCATTGTTTAGAATCATCGAAAATAAATGGTATACTAAGGTATGATTGCCTAATTAACAAGATTCCTTCCTTCCATCCCTCCTTCCTTCCCACTGCCCGGAACGAGCTGAAAATGGGACATGCAGGGTGTGCGGAGGCTGAAAACGAGATGCAGAGGCTGTAAATGGGGCACGCAGAGGTGGCAATAGGTGCTGGCAATCCCTGCAGACTGAAACAGTTGATTGTTGGGAGGCTGATCCAACCGACAATCAGCTGCTTGTGCTAAATCAGGCTGTGCTGAGGCTAACCAGGCTGTTTGCTGTTTGCTGCTGGGAGGCAGAGGCAGATTTTTTTTCTTGTTTTCCTCCCCAAAAGCTAGGTGCATCTTATACTTTGGAGAATCTTATACTCAGAAAAATATGGTAGTTTTGTAATGCATACAGGTAATCCTCTATGTATGACCGTAATTAAGCCCAAAATACCTGTTGCTAATTTGTTACGTGAGTTTTGCCCCATTTTACAATCTTTCTTGCCACAATTGTTAAATGAATCACTATAGTTGTTAAGTTAGTAACACAGTTGTTAAGTGAATCTGGCTTCCCCTTGACTTTGCTTGTCAGAAGGTCACAAAAGGTGATCACATGACCCCGGGAATACTGCAACCATCATAAATATGAGTCAATTGCCAAGAGTCTGAATTTTGACCATGTAACCATGAAGATGGTGCAATTGTGAAAAATGGTCATAAGTCACTTCAGTACCATTGTAACTTTGAACAGTTGCTAAACAAACTATTTTAAGTTGAGGACTACCTGTAGTGAAAGTTCTTAACTGTAATTTTAAGTTCTTGAATTTTCTCTCCTGAAATACAGTAACTACCATTAATCCTGCCAAAACTTTGTTCCACTGGTAGAATTGAGAGTACCAAGAAACATCTACAGTTCCTTAAAAACAGTATTAAGCACCAACTGGAAATCCTCGCCATGATCTTTGAAAGACAGTGACAACTAGAAGACAGGTTGGGACATGTTTGTGTGTTTCGTGTATCAAGCAGCTGTCACAAGCAGAATATAACATCAGGTTCGACCTAAGTGGTCTATTGTTCTGTCACCATGCGAGAAAAGCCTACTGTCAATATTGCACCTAGATATTTTATTCAAGGGATCTTGGTCTGTGAAACTATTGTCAAGTCTGACTGAGCCAAGTTTGTCCCTTTTCCATTATTAATTGAAAGTAGGAAGAATAGAGGGTTGTTTTCTCTACACCAAGAGATGGTTAACAAACAGAACTAAGAAGGGAGACAAGAAATATAATTGAAATAATCCTTATGAGAGTAAAATGTAAATATGTAAACTATAAAAGATATAAGGATAGTAATTATAGTGGAAATGATTATTTAATATTAGATAAACGTAATATTATGATATTTAAATTAAGAACCTGTATGGATGCCAAGAATACTGTTGGAATTATGATATTTTATGATGTAATAAAAGAAACTCAATAAAAATACATTTTTAAAAAAAGAATAGAGGGTAGTTTTCTATTTGTGATCAGTGAATAAATATTTTTCTTTCTCTGGTACTTAATTCCTGCAGCTCCACTCTTTGTTCCCATCTGTAGTTTTCTTTTTTACCTGGACATTTTCTCTTTCCAGGTATACTCTTATCTGTCATGCCCCTGTCAGAATCTGATTCTGAGGGGGAGGCTGAGCAGCTGACAGGGAGTGGGAGTATGGCTCCTTTGGCTGTGGAAGAAACTGGGGAAGGGCACAGTCCGGCTGGGCAGAGCAGGGGAGAGGTAGAGCAAGGCAGAGGGAATTCAGAGGAAGACCCAGGCCCAGGCCCTCTTCATCCTAGGGCATGCAGGGAGGAATGGAGAAGGAAGCAACGTGAGTTGCATGGCTTACAGGGGAGGAAAGAGTCCTGATTCCCTTCATTAGCTGCAGTTGGGAATACAGTGTTTAAAAAAGGAGTTTGAGCACAGCAACTTGTTGGAAACAAATCATGTATTATCTTGTTTTGTCGAGGCTTATCTGGGTTCCTGGCATCTTCCCAACTGTGAGTGTTTTGTTGGCCTTTGAAGTCTGCAATTCCTTATCCTGCCCTGTCCAGTTAATTGCTGCAGCGTGGTTTGTGTGGATTTTTATTTACAGTTTATATGTACTTTGTTTTCGGACTAAATTTCCTCCACTTAAAGACTGTTCTTGGGAGAGTTTTTTATCCAGCCAAAGGTAACTGGACATTGGGGGCAAAGTTGGAGTTATTAAAGGGACTTTTCTTACTTATGTGACTGTGTTGCCTTTGTGCCATACCCCAGGTCATCACACTACCCATGTTCTGCCATTGTCCTTCTTTTTCAGACTTCTCCCATTTTAGTCCTTCTTTACATTTGTTAGATTGGTTAAAAATTGTACAAAGAGGGTGATATATTACATAACTGCTTGTTTTTTTCCACCAAATTATAAAGTTAAATGGTGAGTTGTAGGAATTGTTCCCCATGTTAAACAATCTGAACAATATATGGATCCGCGTAAATTTGCTAATGTTCTCAAAAATGGATCTGTGTTTCAAAGAACCAAGTAAAATTCTCCTTGAAGATGCTAATTAGTTATGTAGTTATGTTCTAAATCTTGATTCTTAGTATTAGAATACATTCAAAATAACAAGATAATTAGATGCACTGGCATTATAAGAGTGTATTTTACATACGCTCAGGTATGGATTTTTTTTGTATATTATTTTGAATGTAAACTAATAGTTATAACTAAACTTGTAGTTTTAGCTGGCCAAAACTAAGACATTTTCTGATGCAATAGTTTCCTTATAAAGGGAATATATGGCTTATTCCATCTCAAAATCCAAGCAAAGCAGGCTTTGTTCTCACCAGTAAAGATAAAAATATTTCTGGGTATCTTTAGTAAATACTAACAATAAATCAAACAAAGTGCATTACAGGTAGTTCTAGATTTACGACTGTAATTGAGCCCACAATATGACCAAAGACAGTCATAAAACTGTTCACCATATGACTGAACATGATTTTATGACCTTTTTTGCCACAGTCATTAGGTGAACAACCACAGTCATTAAGTGAACCCATTACTCATTATGGGCAGTTTTTGCCAGAACCAGAAGTAAATCATAATCATGAGAAGTCAGATGTCAGAACTTCAAAATCAATCATAAGTCCCATTTTTGGGTCTGTTGTAATTTCAAAAGTAGATACATCTATATATAAGTATAGATACAGTTATAGATGTGACTATATATATTAGCACCACTTGCATCAATATTGTATATTTATATAAAGCACTACTTATACTACTAATACTTGTATCAAGCATACTTACATCTATAGTCCCCTCATTTCCTCCCTGGCCACCATATATGTTTCTTTCTAGTTGACCTATCCACAGTACAGTAGTTGTGATATCTTTAACATCTGACCTCTTAATATGGGTTGCTCCTCAGAGCTCTTGTCCAAGGGCAAAAAATATTATTCTTTCAAGCTACTTCTTACTTCCTAGTCTCTGCCAGTCAATCCAATATCATTTACTAATTGTAACGCCTTTTAAGCATTATTTGCCGATTCTTTTCTTTCACTATTGTGTGAAATTCTGACTTCGCCCGCTTAATTTTATTCCTTTTCTTTATTTCCTTCCACACATTTTTCCCTATAGAGTTATGAGAAAAGATATTTTATATATTTGAATGCACATTCTTATTAAATAATAACATCAAAGAAAAAAGATTCTGATATACCTCATATAGCATCAGAACACAGTGTGCATTTTCTGTTTCAAATATTATATATATATAATATTTATTATATATATACAGTATGTCTGACCAGTTTTCCAAACCGAAGCACACTGAAACCAGAAAGTGTAATTGCAATTGTAGACTCATGAACTAGTTCAAGCTCAACGAAGCAGAATGGTATGTTAACCTTAGCAAGTTTTCTTCTGAATCTTTTGTACTACTCTACATCTTTCGCCTTGAGGGGGGAAATATCACTGCTGCGGCCTCAAATAGCTAATGGGATCAATAGAAGAAAATATATGTAGCTTAGAGTTGAACTATGGAATCTTTGGTGATGTACAGGTGAAACTCGAAAAATTAGAATATCGTGCAAAAGTTCATTTATTTCAGTAATGCAACTTAAAAGGTGAACCTAATATATGAGATAGACTCATGACATGCAAAGCAAGATAGTTCAAGCCGTGATGTGTCATAATTGAGATGATTATGGCTTACAGCTCATGAAAACCCCAAATCCACAATCTCAGAAAATTAGAATATTGTGAAAAGGTTCAATATTCTAGGCTCAAAGTGTCCCACTCTAATCAGCTAATTAAGCCATAACACCTGCAAAGGGTTCCTGAGCCTTCAAATGGTCTCTCAGTCTGGTTCAGTAGGAACCACAATCATGGGAAAGACTGCTGACCTGACAGTTGTGCAGAAAACCATCATTGACACCCTCCATAAGGAGAGAAAGCCTCAAAAGGTAATTTTGCAAAAGAAGTTGGATGTTCCCAAAGTGCTGTATCAAAGCACATTAATAGAAAGTTATGTGGAAGGGAAAAGTGTGGAAGAAAAAGGTGCACAAGCAGCAGGGATGACCGTAGCCTGGAGAGGATTATCAGGAAAAGGCCATTCAAAAGTGTTGGGGACTTTCACAAGGAGTGGACTGAGGCTGGAGTCAGTGCATCAAGAGCTACCACACACAGATGGATCCTGGACATGGGCTTCAAATGTCGTATTCCTCTTGTCAAGCCGCTCCTGAACAATAAACAATGTCAGAAGCGTCTTACCTGGGCTAAAGAAAAACAGAACTGGTCTGTTGCTCAGTTGTCTAAAGTCCTCTTTTCTGATGAGAGCAACTTTTCATTTGGAAACCAAGGACCCAGAGTCTGGAGGAAGAATGGAGAGGCGCACACTGCAAGATGCTTGAAGTCCAGTGTGAAGTTTCCACAGTCTGTGTTGATTTGGAGAGCCATGTCATCTGCTGGTATTGGTCCACTGTGCTTCATTAAGTCCAGAGTCAACGCAGCCATCTACCAGGAAATTTTGGAGCACTTCATTCTTCCTTCCACAGATGAGCTTTATGGAGATGCTGACTTCATTTTCCAGCAGGACTTGGCACCTGCCCACACTGCCAAAAGCACCAAAACCTGGTTCAATGACTGTGGGATTACTGTGCTTGATTGGCCAGCAAACTTGCCTGACCTGAACCCCATAGAGAATCTATGGGGCATTGCCAAGAGAAAAATGAGAAACATGAGACCGAACAATGCAGAAGAGCTGAAGGCCGATATTGAAGCATCCTGGTCTTCCATAACACCTCAGCAGTGTCACAGGCTGATAGCTTCCATGCCACGCTGCATTGAAGCAGTAATTGCTGCAAAAGGGGCCCAAACCAAGTACTGAGTACATATGCATGCTTATACTTTTCAGAAGTCCAATATTGTTCTATGTACAATCCTTGTTTTATTGATTGCATGTAATATTCTAATTTTCTGACATTGTGGATTTGGGGTTTTCATGTAAGCTTTCATGCTGTAAGCCATAATCATCTCAATTATGACAAATCATGGCTTGAACTATCTTGCTTTGCATGTAGTGAGTCTATCTCATATATTAGGTTCACCTTTTAAGTTGTATTACTGAAATAAATGGACTTTTGCACGATATTCTAATTTTTTGAGTTTCACCGGTATGTGCTTGATTGTTTGCCTGCAGACGTTTCATTACCTGACCAGGTAACATCATTAGTACAAGTGAATGTGAGATTTACCCTTTTATATACAGAAGCTTGCACTTCCAGTGTTGGTGAGGTGTGTAGACTGTTGGAGAGGATGTGTTTTGATCTTATTTTTTTCCTTTTTAGATATTTTTATTGTACTTTTCAAATGGTGTCTAAATGTGTTCTATCTCTATGTGTTGATTGATGGCTGATTTGTCTGAATACCAGACATTCAGGACTTCCCTAGTGTTTTTGAATTTAGCTTGGTCTAGGATGCTCAGTCTCCCACTTGAAACTATGATTGAGTCCTTTCATGTGTTGTGAGGTTAAGGAGTTTTCATCATCTCTTCTGACTGCTAGTTGGTGTTCATGAGTATGCTCTGCTAGTCTTCTGCTTGTCAGTTCTATATAAGGCTGTTACAGTCTTTACACTCTGTTATAGATGACACCTATTTTTTCTTCTTGGTCTGCTGGGTCTTTTGATTTACTTAAGCTGTTTTGGGATGCTTTTGGTGGTTGGTATTCAACTTCAATGTCATGTGGTTGTAATAGTCTGTTAATTGTTTCTGAGATGTTTATAATGTATGACAGTGTTATTCTTTTCAGAGCTTGTATTGGTTGCACTGGGCTGAATGGTCAGGTACTTTTCGATAAAATTATATGAGTATCCATTTTGTTGGAAGAACATATATAAGCATCTGTTTCCTTCTGTTGTTCTGGGTTGCAGTAGTGTGTTTCTACTTATTTTAATAATGTTCTTGCATTGAATAATGTTCTTGTGGGAGGTTGGGTTGTTACTTTGTTAATGGAGCACTTGGGTAGTGTGAGTTGGTTTTTGATAGATGTTTTTTTCAATGTATCTCTTGATGTATTCATTTCTTGATGTTTTCAGCTTGAGGGAGACCCAGATACTTGTGATTCATCCAGACTCTTCGTTAGTTCCATAGCAATCTTGATTCCTTCAGTTTTTCCTCCTCCTCCTCCTCCTCCTCCTCCTCCTCCTCCTCCTCCTCCTCCTCCTCCTCCTCCTCCTCCTCCTCCTCCTCCTCCTCCTCCTCCTCCTCCTCCTCCTCCTCCTCCTCCTCCTCCTCCTCCTCCTCCTCCTGCTGCTGCTGCTGCTGCTGCTGCATGCAGATCAAATCTTGCACTGCCAAAATGAAGGCAACTTCTTGACTTTGTGGTTTTCACTATTTTTCCTCATTTGATGGTGAGCATGGCACATGTATCCAATCTAAATTCCATTGCAATATATATGGATAGTGTTGAGCAGCAATTCTATTTCAGATGCTGTTTTTACATATAGCTTCAAAACATCCAAGTAAAGGAGGTGGAATAGCCTGGCAGATGTTTTTGATGTTTGATAGCCATGGTTTGAGTTATTCAATATTGTTGACAGAGGAATCAGTGTAATGACAAACAGTAGTGGTAATAGTTGGTCTCCTTGGAAGATTTCTCTCTTGATATTAATCTCTCCCAATTTATTACCATTGTCCAGTAACCATGTCTTCCATTGTGCCATTGAACTTTATACAAAGCTTCTGAAGTTTCTACTGACTTCTGTTATTTCTAAGCACTTCATTATCCAATCGTGACAGGAAGTTGAATGCCTTTTTATAATCAATCCAAGCTACAGTGCATTCAAGTTGATCTTACTTCTCTTGAAGTTTTCCAAAATTATCTTGTCAATTAGGAGTTGATCTTTTGTTCCTATGCTGTTTGGGCAGTTTCCTTTCTTCTCATGTTGAAAAAGCTCGTTTTCAACTAGATGTTGTTAGACTGCATCAGCTACCACACTAGTTAGCAATTTGAAAGTTGTTGGTAAGCAAGTAATTGGCCTGTAGTTGCCTGGTGCTGCCCCTTTTGATGGCTCATTCATTATCAGGTTGGTTTTGTCAGCCGTTAGCCACTATTCTGCAGCATGTTGTTAAACTATTTGGCAATGAGTGGGTATCTATCAGTCACATTTTCATCAAAAATCATGCAGTTCCTCTTCACCTCTGGCGCTGACCAATTCTTGATCTCCCTTGCCTTGTTTGCCACTGTTTCTGCTGTTATTACAAATTCTTTCATTTCAGCTTTTTTTTATTCTTATCCACCTCCTTTAAACAAGCTGTGTCCTTATTCTTTGGGTTATGCCAGAACTGCACTGTTTCTTCGTTGTCAGGTGTTGATTGACATTGCATACTTTGTTGTTGTTATTGTTGTTGTTTGTATCCCACCTTTATTATTTTGAGCTCTGGTGCTGCTGTGGTTAGAATACAGGATTGCAGTCTAGCTCTTCCCACAGTCTGCAGTTCGATCCTGAGGGAACTCAAGGTTGACTCAGCCTTCTTTCCTTCCAAGGTTAGTAAAATGAGAATTGTTGGGGGCAATATGTGACATTTTAAATCACTCAGAGTGTGCTGTAAAACACTATGGAGCAGTATATAAACCTAAGGGCTATTGCTATTTTACAAATATCTCAAGGCAGTGAACATATTCATACCTTTCTATTTTCTCCACAACAACAGGTGAGTTGTATCACAGAGAGTGGCCCAAAGTCACCTAATCGGTTTCATAATTGAGATGGGACTTGAACTCATGATTCCAGCCTGGTGCCTGGACCAAATAGGCTCTCCATAATGTATTTATGGTAGGTTGGCTTTGGAGATGGGTCAATCACTTCAACTGATCCAGAATGTGGTTGCATGACTCTTGCACAAAATCCGATTTGTAGCAGTTTTCACTTTGTACAAGATTCATTACAAAATGTTGGTTGTCACCTTTAAACCTAAGTGTGTCAAAACTTGGGTATCTAATGGACTGCCTGTTACCTGAAAAGCCATCATTTAGTCAGCTGACATCTTTGTTCTTAATAATGCTAAGCAGTTCAGTCTAATGTCAGTTGAAAATCTGCTTAAGACTTCCAAAGAAATCTCATTGCAAATAAAATTTGTGAGTATGACCATCATCATGATTAAGAACTATCTAAGAGGACATTTGATCCTTGATTTTTTCTGGAACCAGTTTCTTGGACTATTGTCTCTGCTCTGCCTTTGCTTTCTCACTTGGAATTCAATCTCAAGTAGCAAACCACTCCACAAGAGATAGGATACAAATGCAACAAAAAAGTAATTGCTATTGTTAGGGTTGATCTACATCTTTACTTAAGGTTGTAACTTTATGGGGGTTGCCTTTATGTTTTCTGGTTTCAATTTTTTAGGAGGAGCTTCCCATAGAGCAGAATTTCTGCTATAACTAATTACAGTATATGCAGCATACACAGATGTAGAATTGCTTTTGCTGCCGTGCTTGAAACTTAGGCTGGTTAGAACATTAGGATCACACAACACGCTTAGCAAAACAAATCACATTATGGCTTATGATACAGTGTGTGTGAATCCAGCCTTGCCCTGAGAGAGAATGGGAATGTAATTTCCAAATTACACATTTCCCTACTTTTTACCGTGGAAAAAATGGTTTTACATATGCTTTTCTTCCTAACTTTTCTTCCACAAATGCAGAGCCCCCGCCCTTTTTTTCTTTTAATAAACTGAAAGTTAATCCCTTGGTTGTGACAGGAATTAAACAACCAGCTTCTTGCCCAACATTGTGGGCTGAGAGAGAGTGAGAAACAGAGTTGGCTTTCATGTTAAGGCAAGACTAGAACTCGTCTCCTGGTTTCTTGCTTGCATCCTTAAATAGATTTCTTCTTTTTCATATTATTTTTAAGAGATGGTATAGATCAGGGGTGTCCAACCTTGGCAACTTTAAGACTTGTGGACTTCAACTCCCAGAATTCCTCAGCCAGCTTTGCTGGCTGAGGAATTCTGGGAGTTGAAGTCCACAAGTCTTAAAGTTGCCAAGGTTGGACACCCCTGGTATAGATCCACACAAACCTTATATATATTCACCATGTAGCCATATTGTTTACCTAGCAAACACTGTTCTAGTGAATTTCCTATGTTTAATTATTTCCACAACTTTATTTAGCATCCTATTCCCAAAATCAGAAATCAGCTTTAGTTTTTCATGGGTTACTCTTTTTACTAACATCTCCATGGTCTAATTGCATTTTAAATGTATAAACTAGGGTGAATAGTTGAAGTCTTTTGAATTAAAGCAGAAGTAATCATAAGGATATATGAAGCATGCCTTTACTTCATTAAAGTTTATCAAAAACCTAAATAATAGATCTTGGCCTGAAAATGATCTGAAATGTTCTACTCTTGTCCTACTTCCCTGAGGGCTTCACATGAATCTGTGAACCAATTTGGTCTTACAAACATTGGGGCTGGCCAAAGGGGAATTTATTAAATCAGATTACTTTATTGTATTTTTATTTATTCGGTTTTTTTATAGTGGCCCAACTCAACCAATTGACTCTGGTTCATTTATTTGATGTGTGCCCTCTTGATTCTAAGAAGAAAGCTGTGGTAGGGAGTGGAACTAAGCATGATGCAAATTCAGATAGTGACTTGGTATACAAAAAATGGAAAACCATTTTCTTTGAATTGAGCTTGGTGACATGACCTGGCCTGGTTGGACTTTTAAGAAGGCAAAAACTGGATTCTCAAATATTATGGATGTTTGTAACACAATCAGCAGTGGCCATGGAGCTTTAAGATACACTTATAATACACCACTGATGCACAATTCAAATCAAGTGCATCAAGAAAGATTCTGGTAGTTCCAGGCTGATAGCTCCTAGAACTTCCAATCACTGTGCTGGTAGTCTCTTTTTTTCCTTCTTAGTTGATTTCTGCAGTAAGAAAGGGGAAAGAATCAGCAGGAAAACATGGAAGAATGATACATGGACAGTGATGTCAATTGGACTTCCACCAAAGTATATATATATATGAAAGACATGGGACAACTGCCTCTTATAAGGCTTCATCCTGAAATTCCCTACATGGTTTTGGATCTCTAGATTTCAGGGGGATCCAGAGTCTGCAAAATGCAAAACCCTTCTTAGTAGCCTCTTCAGAGACTTAATTGTTATAATCTGGGTTTGTTTGTTTTTTAAAACATCTCTGTACAGTAGATTCATCTGGGAACCAACTCTGCAATTTCCGCCGGCCTGAGAACGTTATGCCGTCGGTTGCTCAGGGCTGGAGACTGAGGGGCACAGAGAGTCTTGCAAATATATTGTCTGTGTGGAAGTTGGCTTGAAAAACAGCTCTCCGTGTAGGGACTGGGTCAAAAAGGCACCACCGGGACGGGGCAGGAGGTTGGTGCCGCCTAACTGACTGACGGACGGGTGGGGGACTCGTCAGGCCCTGGGAACGCTGGTCTCGCAGCGGGCGGGCGGGCGTGTCCCCGGCGTGGCGGGAGAAACTGCAAGGGCTGTGAATAATCGGGCTCTGACTTGTTGGGGGGAATCAGCAGCGGATGGTAACCATCCCGCTCGGAAAAGACGGAGGGAGCGAGGTCTGTCGAAAGGAGCATCTTGCTGGCTAAGCGGGTTGCGGGGTTGCAGGGCGAAACGGGTGACGAAGGCGCGCGAAGCGGACGAAAAATCCTCAGCCGTCCTGGGTGGTGCGGGCGATGGAGTCCAGTCCGCAGTTTCCGTCTCTCCTCAGTAGTCTTCGTCTCTGGCAGCGGCGGAGGGCGGAGAGACTAGAGCACGGAACAGCCAGTTGTTTAAAATCCTTCTAGAACCGTTTCTAATTCCCCCTTGCGCCGGGGAAGGGAGAGCGGGAGGGGGAGGAGGAGCCGGAGGCTGGTGGGGGGAGGCAGCCAGCGGAGAGGAGGAGAGAGAGCAGCCTGTCCTGGTCTCTGCGTGTCAATCACAGGGCGGAGGTGTGTCCGAGCTCGCAGCGGGCCAATGGCGTGTGTGTGTGGCAGCGTCTCCATGGTGACTGGGCTGTTCCTGGGGAGGCTGTGATGGGTTGACAGGTGCGTGACAGTCGGAGCTCTCTGCAGGCATGTACGGCAAAGGCAAGAGCAACAGCAGCGTCCCGTCCGACAGCCAGGCCAGAGAGAAGTGAGTACAGCCCGCTGGACCGCACAGCCTGACTGGGCGGGGAGGTGGGCGCGCGTACGCCCCGCACAAAGTAACTTTACCGCTTATGAGAGAGGGGGCCTCGCTTGAGACCGGGGAGCTTCACCCCGACGCGGGAAAGAAGAGGAGATCGGAGAGGCGGAGGGGGGAAAGCTACAAGTCGGGGTGTAGAGTGGAGGGTATGCGCGACGCTTCCGAGCCAGGGGAGAGGAGTGCGCCGGACCTCGTTCGGGAAGCGGGGGAGCGGGTCTCGGGCGCTCTTTCCCGCGTGGGCTGGGAGCAGGACAAGACGGGACGTGTCTACTGCGCTTTTCTTGTGCTGCAGATGGCGAGGAAAGACTAGCTGGCTGGGTCTGAGGGGAGAAAGTGGTTCCGACAGACGGTGTGGTGCCTGGCTCCGCGGGAGGGCAGAGTCGGATTAGTACGGAGGCTCAGGGTCCTCTCCCAGTGTTTTGGTTTTGTTTCTCCCTGCCTTCACCTCCTTGGTTGTGTGGTGTCGCTTTGGGGGAAGGGGAAAAAATGGTGTTGGAGTAACTTTGGTAACAAAAGAGTCCGTGCCGTGTGCTCGTCTGAAGCTTCCGCTGGAGGGAAAGAAACAAAACCCTCAACTCCGCCACGCTCAACTCTCTTCTTCTCCCGCTCTCCCCACCCCCACCCAAGATCCAGGGTCTCTTTCACCCCTTACCTTTTTGCACAGATCTGTAAGCTCTTGCTTTGGCTCTTATAGGGATAGGTGCTGCGTGCATTTCAAAAATAAGGCGAAGTAGTTTGTAGTTTCTATCTTTCAAGGGCCTCCTGGTACGCAGGAAGAAGGGCTGTTGGTGAAATCGCGATTGTTGAGGGGGAAATGTGAAATCGAACTGTAAAGCGAAAGAGAAGATTTTGTTGGGTCTGGGTTTGGGGAGGATTTGTAGATAATCCTGGGGTGGTAGACGTGTTGAAAGCAGTTGTGAATTGGAAGCCCTTTAGAATATTGGTAAAGATACAGTCTCCATTTACAGAAAAGTATTTAATTTCAGTGTAATAATTATTTCCTCAGTTACCAAAAAAACAAAACAAAACCCATCAAAACTTTTAAACTAAGCATGAAGTGGTATGGAAAACATGAAAAAAATATTTAGATAACATTCGCTAACAATAATTTGCTATAATTTTTGACTGTTACCATAATAAAGAATTCAGCCAAATGATTATATTAGAAAGTAGTGATAACACATTACTAGTAAGCAAATGTAAAAGACCGTTTTTGTATATTAAGTTTTCTTGTGAATTAAAGTTCTGTTAAAGTTTCAGTTTTCAGTGTTGTCAGTTGTAATTACAACTTTCGTTTTCCTCACTGAAAATAGTAGAACACACAGGAGAGTTGTTTATGAAGGGTTTTTTTTCTTTTTTGGTTAGGATGTGCCCAGCTGAATCAGAAATTATTTATTGCATATTTTTTTCTTCTGAACAGTCTTCAGTAAAGTAGTGTATTAGATACAGGATGAAGTGTTGGAATTACGGATATCTCTTCGGAAACGGTTTGATATATGGGGCCTTTTAAAATGTCATTGTACATAACTTTGGAACTTTTACACAACATGAAAATGAATGTGCAAAGCAAGATTGAGACATTTCTCTTGAGGCACTTTCATTGAATCTTCAACTAAAGATTTTCTCCTCTATTACATTCTGAAAAGGATAGTTACTTCCTGATTACAAAGACAAAGAAGTAAGCCAAGTGATTTTTCCAATATTTTATACTGGCACAGAAAGCGTATAAAGATAGGGACTGAAAACTAAATTTGAAACAGAAATTAGTGGATGTTTAAAATAGTGAATCACATAAAGCTATGCTGTATGTGTAACAGGAACTTGTATCTTTTGGGATAAAACTAGCCATACTCCTGATTGTTGTGTGTTCTCTGACAATCCATACATTTGCATTAAATCTAATTAATGAAAGCCTGATTGAAAACAAATATAAATTACCATTTTGGGTGAATCTTTGCATAGAATTTTTATTGTATTGGAATTCTTTAGAAAGTCTACATGTCTTAAATATTGTAGAACTTGGTCAGTATATAAGGTAAGCTGAGCTACTATCAAGTAAGGAATACCCTTTGGTGGGGAACTGCTAGATGGTGCTGTTTGATCTAAATACATTCATTACCCCATTATTTAGAGTTTGCTATAGTGGTCTTGTAGGGCTTTTTCTCCTGAACTTATACAATATTTTAAAATGAAAAATCAGAAACTGATGTAAGCAACTTAGAATTGGAGGGGATGCTTGAGTCTGTCAAATTGAATAATATAAACAATAAAATACATGGTTGTTACATCATTTATATAAAGCTGTTGTGTTATTGTCATATTTCTTAGATATGTCTGTAGCATAAAGTCCCTTCCCCCGCAACCCTATTAGGGCTGAAGTTCTTTCTTCAGAATTTGTGGAGTTCAGAGGAAGGTAAATAATATAATGCTAATCTTTTTATAAATACATGACTTGAGCTTCTTCAGATATAATGAAGGATTTGAAAAATGGTACATTCTGGTTAACATTTAAAAAAAATTGCTAGAAAAAAATACTGTGGCTACCTGTTTCTGGATTTTTTTTTAATGTAACTAGGCATAGGCTGTGTATAATGGTGGCAAATAGTCTGTTTAAGAATTAACATCTTGTATTTATTTAAGCAAATCCATTATTAAAAAGGGTGATTATATAATTTTAAGCATGTCCACACATAAATAAATCTCAGTTTTAATATATCTTGTGCATACATAATTATTTTTTGAATTCTAGCATGGCTGTTTAGATGCTAAAGAATTTATGTTAAAAAGTAACAGATATTTCCTTTTACCAGTGAGACTACATTTTGGCTAGTCCAGCTTTGGTAAACTAATATATACTGTAACAATTATATAGACAAGAACAGTTCTGCAGTGTGAAATTGTTACCTAAAACTAAATGCTCATGTTGTAAACCTGTTGATGATGAAGACTTACCTGCTTATGGTTGAGATTGTATGTTTAAAGGCTGAATTAAAGTTGCAGTCAATTTATATGTCTAATTATTCACTCAGACATGTCTTGTGTTTGTGTATCTGTGATTCTTATTCTAGGAAGTATTCAAACCCACATTAATTTGATTTTTACCCTGAAAAATGTGTTGTATATATTTGGCCACTGTTGCAAATTTTCGTAAAGTACAGAATAAGAAGCTCTTATCTACAAATTATAGTAGCACTTGTAGCATTCCATATGTGTTTTCTGATTTCTTGCTAAAATTCATACTTGCATTGTTCTGGCAATATAATTGATTCAGTGGAGGAATATAGTGTGTTGGAGAACACCAAGGCAAGAGGTCATTTAACCTCAAAAGAGTTAAATTTAACCAAAAAAGATCCAGACAGTTAAAGTAACTCCTCTCCTCCTGGGATCACCTGTAGAAGTTGTAAAATTAAGATAAACATTTCATAAATTTCTAGACTTCATTACAATAATTGCAATAATTTGTCTATTATTTCAGAAAGCAGTCAGCAGAAATTTGATCTGCTGTATCCAAGGTTGACTAAATAGGGGTCTATTAAATTGAGGGTTTGCTGTAATATGTGTCTTTCACAGAAATCCTGATTGCTGCCAAATTTCTACAAAAATGTTTTAAAAGATCTATTTCATTTTAATAAATACTTAGATTAGATTTTGTGTAGGAGGCCTGTGGAAAAGCCTCTGACTGCTAATCAAATAAATGAAAATCCGGCCACAGGGAACACAGTTTAAGAAATGCAGAAGCGTTGCGTCTGCATGCTCTATGCTCATGCAGCTGTTTTTGTCTTTCTAGTTTACCATGCTCAGATTAAGTAAATACATCTTCAATTAATCATTGGTCTTTATTCACAGCCAGACATTTTCATTACAAGGACTAAATCAAGCAAATTCTGGTTTGTATTTAATGTAAAATACTTTCTTGTTTAGATTGTCGTAACTATAATTCCCTGTTTTATAGAAACAGTTATGTCAAGGTTTATGAGATAATTGTGGTCTTTTCTAAGGGACAGTGGCAGAAAAAGGACATTAGATATATTTCCCATCTTTCATTTAGGAGCTCAACATGACATACATACACTGTGCACAATTTTAGGCAAGTTGTATTTTAGGCAAGTTGTATTTTAGGCAAGTTGTATTTTGGAGGATTAATTTTATTATTGAATAACTACAGTGCTCTTGGTCAATCCAAAATGTTAATAAACCTCAAACCTGAACATGTAAGAAAGTAAAAGTGAGGTTTTGGCTTTCTTAGGAGAATATCTATGTGCGCACAATTAGTGTGCAGAATTATTATGCAAGTAAATGAAACATGAAATTTTGCCTATCTCACTTGTTTATTTGCATCTGTTAAGTGAGAATAATAAACAATTCAAAATGTACAAATAAACATTTCTGATATTTAAAAAAAATCAGTGACCAATATAGACATCCTTCTTTTCAATAACAGTCATAAGCCTTCCATTCATGGAGTCTTGTCAGTTTCTTGATCTGTTGGTGATCAACTTTTTGTGCAGCAGCAACCACAGCCTCCCAGACACTGTTCAGAGAGATACACCATTTTCCTTTACCGTAAATGTCCCATTTAAGAAGGGCCCACAGTTTCTCAATAGGGTTTAGGTCAGGTGAGGAAGGGAGGCATGTCATTATTCTTTCATCTGCACCGGGGAACTACCAGAGGACTGGAAAAGAGTTGATGTGGTTCCTATCTTCAAAAAAGGGAAAAAAAACAGACCCAGGAAACTATAGACCAATCAGCCTAACATCAATACCCGGGAATATACTGGAAAAGATAATTAAAAAAAAATCTGCCAACATCTAGAAACAAGTAAAGTAATAACTAGCAGTCAGCATAGGTTTGTTAAAAACAGATCATGCCAAACCAATCTTATTTCATTCTTTAACATAGTGACTAAATTTAGATTTCAGCAAGGCATTTGACAAAGTAGACCACAATCTACTTCTTGGTAAGCTAGAAAAAAGTGGAATAGGTAGCACCACTACTAGATGGACTCGCAACTAACTGACAAACCATACTCAACGAGTAGTCCTTAATGGGTCTAAGTCTACATGGAGGGAAGTAAGCAGTGGGGTGCCACAAGGTTCTGTCTTAGGCCCAGTACTCTTCAATATCTTCATTAACAACTTAGATGAGGGAATAAAAGGGGAACTTACCAAATTTGCAGATGATACTAAGCTGGCAGGAATAGGTAATACCCAAGAAGATAGGCTCAAGATCCAGATGGATCTTGACAGACTAGAACACTTGGCCGTATCTAACAAAATGAAATTCAATGTAGAGAAAAGTAAAGTCCTACACTTAGGCAAGAAAAACCAAAAGTACACATATAGACTGGGTGAAACCAGGCTCAATAGCAGTAACTGTGAGAGGGATCTTGGAGTCTTAGTGGACAACCAGCTAAATATGAGCCAGAAGTGTGCAGCAGCAGCCAAAAAAGCCAATGCAATCCTAAGTTGCATTAACAGAGGGATACAATTGAGATCAAGTGAGGTACTAATACCACTCTATAAAGCCTTAGTAAGACCACACCAAGCACCCAGTTTTGTTCACCACATTATAAAAAAGATGTTGAGACTCTAGAAAAAGTGCAGAAAAGAGCAACCAAGATGATTATGGAACTGGAGATTAAAACATCTGAAGAATGGTTACAGGAACTGGGCATGGTTAGTCTAGTGAAGAGAAGGACCAGGGGAGACATGATAGCAGTCTTCTAATATTTGAGGGGCTGCCACAGGGAAGAGGGGGTCAAGCTATTTTCTAAAGAGCCTGTAGGCCACACAAGGAATAATGGATGGAAACTGAACAAGGAGAGATTTAACCTGGAAATAAGGATAAATTTTCTGACAGAATAATCAACCAATGGAACAGTTTGCCCTCAGAAGTTGTGTGAGCGTTATCACTTGAGACTTTCAAGAAGAGATTGGACTGCTATTTGTCAGAAATGGTGTAGGGTCTCCCACTTGGGCGGGGGTTGGATTAGATGACCTACAAGGTTTCTTCCAACTCTATCTGTTATATGGTATCTTGAAGGCCTTTACTGGCTATTTTGATGCATGCGATGGGAGCATTGTCCTGCATACAAATCATGGTCTTCTTGAAAGATGCAGACTTTTTCCTTGTACCACTGCTTGAAGAAAGTATCTTTTAAAAACTGGCAGTAGTTGGGAAGTTGATTTTGAGTCCATCTTCAAACCTAAAAGGTCCAACTAGCTCATTTTTAATAATACCAGTCCATCCTAGTATCCCACCTCCACTTTGCTGCCATCTGAATCAAAGTGGAGCTCTGTGCCCATTACTGATCCAGCCATAGGCCCATTGAGTCACTCTCATCTCATCAGTCCATAAAACCTTTGAAAAATCTGTCTTCAGATATTTCTTGGCTCAGTCTTACTGTTTCAACGTATGTGTCTTGTTCAGTGGTGGTCAGGTTTCAGCCTTCCTTACTTTGGCCATGTCTCTGAGCATTGAACTCCTTGTACTTCTGGCACTCCTGGTTGCAGTTCTAGAATATGATAGCACTGGAGGATAATTGGTTCCTGGTAGTTTCACGTTTAATTCTTCTCAAATCTTTGGCAGTTAATGTGTGTCTTTTTTTCTCAACACGTTTCTTGCGACCCTGTTGACTATTTCCAACAAAACATTTGGTGGTTCTGTGATCACACCCCAATATCTTAGCAATTTCAAGAGTGCTGCATCCCTCTGAAAGATGTTTTACAATTGTTGACTTCTCAGAGTCAGTGAAATCTCTTTTTTTGGCTTATTTTGCCTGAGGAAAAGAAGCTACCTAATAGTTATGATATAGGGTGTTGATCTCCTTAGGCCACACCCTCCCTCATTACACAAATACACATCACCTGATATGCTTATATCCAATAAGCATTCGAGTGTATACAGCTTAGAGATGGAAAATTGCATGAAAATGGTATCAAAATTCTCACTTGCCTAATAATTGTGCACACAATGTAGTGTTTTTTCCTAGTTTTTACCATAACAGTAACCTTGGGAGCAGAGAAACACTGAGCGATCTAGAAATATCCAGTGGTCTCCTTTGACTGAAAATGGTCCAGGTGCTCCTACCATAACCACTACATTACATGGGCTTTTTGAAGATGAACATAAAAGTCTTGTGCTCAGTTAGACGTGCATAAAAATGCCACAGAGAATGGCTTAACATTCCAGTGCCAGTTTTAACACTTTGGGATTTTGGAAACTTTATTTAGTTTAATTATGGTTCTAGCAGCTTTAATTTTGACAATTCTAAACAAAATATCTCAACTCTGAAAATGCAAAGAAAAAGTAAATATATATTTAAAATATAAAATTAAGTCAGTGAAAAGTGCAAATACTGTTTTCTTTAAATTGTTAAGTGAAGTGCTATCAAATGAAGACAGTGTCTTGTGGAAATACACCATTATGGGATTTAACTTTCATTTCCGAAATTACATTGACTTGGAAATGCTTTTCTTCCAATACAGAGGAAAATGCTTTTCTAGATGCTTAAAATAAGAAAGAAAAATTGTTACGCATAAGATGTGGGGAGAAACGTACTTGGATAAGAGACCATTAACAAATGCAGGCTGAAAGCCACAATTAGTAGTAAAAAATTCCAGAAACAGGAACAGCAAACAGCTTCTGAACTGCTGCCAAGAAAAGTACACTGACATGTCAGGAAGTCTCTAGAACTTGAAAGCAACATTGCTTGCTATTGATAAGGATGAAGAACCATTATTTGTATTTAGCTTTGGTGACTTTTTTTTCTCTCTTAATGATTATAGTGTTAAGGATTCGATGCATTCTAAATGCTTTCTTTTGAGAACACAACGAAACTTGATCGTTGTATAAGAAAGAACAAGATTCAGAGTGAAATAGGAAAGTATGCTCACATCCTTAGATTATTTAAATTGTAACAGAAATGCAGGTTTCTTTTAAATACCAAATCAAAGTTCAGTATTCTTAGTGAGATGAGAAATAAGCATTTGTAGTGAAAGCCAGTTAAGACAATTTTATCCTCATATTTCTGAAAATATATTTTACAGTTAATTCAATAGAACATTGTTATATCAGATACAAATACATTTAAATAACAAATTTGGGGAAGTTAATAGTTGAGAATGTGGGGTGTTCATATGAAAATCTCCAACATTCATTCTCTGAAATGTTCTCTTTTTTCTTCTATAACTTTCTGATCTGTCTGTTCTGAAGGTGGTTCATTTTTAAAGAAGTGGTTCTTCTAGAACAGGAGGTGATTCATTGTATTGCAAACATGGCCAGATGCCAAGAAAGGTCCAATTTAGTCTGGGCACATCTTAAATTTTGCAAAACATGTCCTGTTCCAAAACAGTTGTGAAAAAGGACAAGCCTTTCCCATAATGATGAGATTAATGTATTTGGGGAGATAATCAGAATATGTTTTTTTCCAGAAATGTTCTGTAACAGACCTCAAACTTTTGAACATAAGATGCTTAAAGTGGGTAATTGAGTCATATAGTTGTATGTGTAATGGCCCCTTTTTGGACATATTTTTTTTCCTGAAAAACTCACTAGTATTTGAAGGTTATTGTTCTGTAAACAATATACTAGTAGTTTATAAATAAACAAGACAACAGATATAATTGATATGTACTTTTCTAATGACAAATATGATACAGAAAGGTTAAAAGAACACACTTTTTCCATCATAAAATAATAGAGCTGGAAGATGTCTCCCCCTTGCAGAAAGAGAAAGGACATCTAATCCACTCCTGCTCAAAACAGGGTATGCTAGAACAGGGGTCCCCAACCACCGGGCCGCGGACCGGTACCGGTCCGTGGATCACTTTGTATCAGGCCGCAAAGAAAATAAAAATAAAAAAAATGGCGGCTTTCTTAGCCTTCGGTGAATGCTGCTGGGATCAGGGATCAAGGACACAAATGAAAGAAGGGGAGGGAGGAAGCAACCAAAGCCTGTCCTACTCTCCGGCTCAGTGGCTTCGGTTTCCTCCCGCCTCGTTCCTCTCTCAGTCGCTCTCTCGCTCCTCCGCCAGCCCAGGAAGAAACTGCTTCAAAGAAGCCGGCAGGGTGGCTTTTCCTGTCGGCGCAGCTCTTCCAAAGCTGCCGTTCACCCCCACCCCGCCGCCCTCGGTTCAATCCAGTGCTCCGTTCTGCCTGCCTGACTTTCTGGTAGTTTCGGAGCAGCTTCGGCTGAGAATAATAACTATTCGCCTCTTTTACTCAGCCGAAGCTGCTCCGAAACAACCAGAAACCAAGGCAGGGAGGCAGAACGGAGCACTGGATTGAACCGAGGGCGGCGGGCGGGGTGAACGGAGCTCGGAAGAGCTGCACCGACAGGAAAAGCCACCCTGCCGGCTTCTTTGAAGCAGTTTCTTCCTGGGCTGGTGGAGGAGCGAGAGAGCGACTGAGAGAGGAACGAGGCAGAGGGATGAGGCTGAGGGAGGGAGGGAGGGAGACACCTGAGGGATGGGGCTGAGGGAGGCAGGGCCGAGAGGCGGGGCTTCTCAGCCGTCCTGCAGGGACTTGTCCTGAGCCGCGGAGACAGCCGTGGGCCGCCGCCGCCCAGCGCTCAGTTTTGAAGGCGCTCAGCCCGGCGCAGTTCCTGAATCTGCAGCTGAAACCCTCCGTTTTAAATGTCCCAATAGAAGAGAATATCTGTCGCTCAGGGTTGCAATGTGGAGGCATTGGCGCTCCCTGAACTTGGTGGTTTGCTGGCAGACGTTTTATTACCCGACTAGGTAACAACATCAGATGTTACTAGTCAGGTAATGAAACGTCTGCCAGCAAACCACCAAACTCGGACTCCTCCCCCCCCCCCGTCCTTGAAAAAGTGTTTCTGCGTGAAACTGGTCCCTGGTACAAAAAAGGTTGGGGACCACTGTGCTAGAACATCTCAGAAGGTGATCATGTAGCTACTGTTTGAAGATCTCCAGCAGTAGAGAACTCATTCCTTCATGTCTGAATGCATATTCTGTTGGCTGAAGCTCATATAGTCATGAAGTTTCTTATGACACTATCCTGAACCTATTTACTTGAAGTTTTCACTAACTAATTCTGTCAATTATATAACTATAAAGACTACATCACTTTGTGTATTTGAACAAGCATTTAATTCTAGAAGTTCTATTTGAAGGTTATTCAGAAATTTAAGTTTTAACCCTACTTCCAAGTGCATACTCATTTTTAAATTAAATATATTTATTGTATAACATGACATGTGTCTGGAATAGTTAAAGCCTTGGTTTTATTCTTACTTATTGAGCATTTGTCCTGGTTTTGTAGTTTTAACACAAAAGGAATTGGGGAAGATGTTCACTAACAAACAAGGTAGTAACATGCATCATTCTATGTCAGGAGTTGGCAACCTTTCCTTAACACGGATATAACTTGCTCAGTAACAGATAATCAGAGTTGGAAGGGACCTTATAGGTCATCTGGTCCAACTCCCCACCCAAGCAGGAAACCTTACACCATTTCTGACAAATAGCAGTCCAATCTCTTCTCTTTTTTTTTCCAAAAAGTTTTTTTATTTTTACACATTTCTTCAATGTTATTCCGGATTATAACACTTGTACATAGTCATGCTTTCATTTCCATCAATCTTATTGAATATCATCTCATATCATTATCCATTTCACTCATCTTTAAGTAAGTTTCCATTTCCTATTTCAATTCATTAATTCAATATCAATATCATTTCATCCACACATAAATTTTCAGTTCTTTATCCCCTATTATTTCCATTTTCAGCTTACCACCTATTTTATTTTACATTACACATCATTATTATCCTTAATTTTCTCTAGGCCGATATATAATAAACAATCTAAAAAGAGTAAAAATAAAACAAAGCCAATATATTTAGGATCCACATGGTATATCCCCTCAATCTTTCTAATTTAGTAATTTTTCATTCCCCTACTTTAATCATAATAAAATACTCTCATTATACACTTCTAGTATCTATTAAATAATCAACTGTATATTTTAATATATGTATATTTTAACGTTTCCCCCCCCCCAAAAAAATTGCTAAAATAACTTCTTAATATGTCTCATTTTATCTTCACTTTTGTTATAATCATTAATAATCATGTTTTTTCTTCCTTTCCACTTAGCCAAAGTTTATCTATATACTTTAATACATTTCCATTCCCCTGTTTTTAATCCTCCAAAGAAAAGGTTCATAACAGCATAATTCATATACAGTTATATTAATTTTAGCCAACTTTCCCTTTTCTAATTTTCCCTGGTCTTTTTTCTTTTTTCCTTCTAGTATTATTTTTATTTCCTTCTGCCTGTCAGCCATGTTTTCCCCCACCCTTTTCAGTTCACTTTTTGGGGGTTTCTTCTTATATATTTCCTTCTTCTTCTTCTTAGTCTTGGGAGCCTTATCTCTTTTATTTGTTGTCTCTGTTGTCAATATCTCTATTTTAAGTCCTTTTATGTCCTTTGCCAATGGTCCTTGTTCTTCATATTCATCTAGGCTGTTGTTTTCCTCCTTTAACTCGTCCTCTCTGGGCTTTCTTTGTTCTTCTGCGAGCTGCAACGCCATTACTTTACTAACTATTATATGCAACAGTCTCATTCTTTCTTTTAACATACGTCTCACAGTTTGGAGCTCCGACTTAAATTCTTTACTTATTTCTTCCATTTCTTTAATCTATTGAGTTATTCTTTGTTTTATTAAAGGTCAAATTTTTTTGTTATAATCCTTGCCAGAAGTCTCTGTTTATCTCACTTTCTCTTTCTTCTGTTTTCTTGTCATAGTCAACCTCCAACAGTCCCAAAATATTGCATTCCTTTATATTTTACTGTAGTGCCCACTTTTTTTTTAAAGCTTCCGGGGTTCTTGTTGTATTAATAATCTTTTATTCCATTTCTTCTCTCTTTCAAATATTTATATGACCAGTAATTTTCCATAGAAACATAAGAGCGGGAAATCGTTAACCATTAGGTGGTGCTCTATATCACTTTCTTTTCAAAGTTCTTTTATTTTTAATTCTCTTTTCCGTAATATTAACGTTAAATTTTATCCATTCCAAATAAGTCCAACATTTTATCCAATGCCTAATTAATGTCCTATTCTGTATGTTATTCCAAATTTAATCTCTAATTTCATATAATTCTTTTATTTCCGTTTTTTTCTTTACCTTATATTTTCCTTTTTCCCATTTACTGCTACCACTCTTCCAAACGAGGGTTCTTTCTTTCCACTTTTCAGGGTTATAAAAAAATATTCAAAGTCTTTTATCCAGTTACACGCCACTCACCACTTCAATTCTTCAGCACAAACTTAAGTCCCAGCAGCTTCCCGTCTTCAGGGCAGCCATTAAACTGCCGCTTCTTCCTGTCTTCTAGGGGAGTAAATACCAAGCCAGGGAGGGGATATGCAGCTCCCCTCAACCCAGCTGGTGGTCTCCCCCTCTTTCCTCCACCCCTACAAGGTGGGTCAGATGGTTCTGGTCCCTCAGGGACCCCTCCAACAGGGCAAGCACAGATCAAAGCTGTTCATGATCGCAGTCTCTGGTCCATCTTCGATGGAAATGCCACCGGAAGTCAGTCCAATCTCTTCTTGAAGGTCTCAAGTGATGGCACTCCCACAACTTCCTAGGGCAATCTGTTCCATTGGTTGATTGTTCTCACTGTCAGAAAGTTTCTCCTTATTTCCAGGTTGAATCTCTCCTTGTTCAGTTTCCATCCATTATTATAGTGTAGGATGCATTCTGATAACGGTAGTTTTTTGTTTTTTCCTCAGAATTTCTTTTTTGGTCCATTAAGGATAGAAATGGAAGCAGAACTTTTCTGGGAAGCAAATTGTTTGGTGGTTTCTAGGAACGTGTCATAATAGAAAAAGAAAGTTTGACATGGTCCAGCAGGGAACACAATTTCAGGAGTTCTCCAAACTATTTCATGTGAATTTTCCACATCCTTATAAAACCAGAAAATAAATTGATTTTTTTCATATGAAAAATGTATGTATAAAATCTTGGAATACTGTATTGTATTAATTCGTTTACATTTATTGTTAGGCTTCACTCAGACCAGCGCTTGGAATAGAAGGCTTGCAGTGCTGCAGGACACTGCTCTAATCACGTTCCATTATTGCAGACTGGTAAACATCTTTAATACTAAGAAAACTGGTGACTGCCTTTTCTAGGATTTTAGCCCTATATATCAGGTTCAAAACTTGTATTTCTTCCCCCTTATGTCTTAATGGATTGAGAGTTGCTTGTTTGACAAGAAAGTCCAGTTGCCTTTGGAAAAAGCATCTTTGGCACAACCATGACCTGGATGACTGAGAATCTCCATTGACATATTCTTTGCTTGCTGTGCTCAATCATTGTACTTTATTCAGCATGTCAGTAATTTTCCCTTTAAGATTACTTTCATGGTGACAAGAACACCATTAAATTTTCTGGGTTTCAATTTTAGTCATAAACTAACCACAACTCAGGTTCATAGGGGAATATGTAGATAATTATCAATGCCTTCTTTAAATTTTAGTAAAATAATCTTCGTAGTAGTCATTTTTTATAAAACCTTTTCAGTAAAAGCATTTGCATTTACAAGAATATGGAATACTGAAGTGGAGTTATATGGAATGGAACAAAAAAACCCAAATTGATCTTAAATATACTCCACATACTGTCAGTTTGTGTGTCAGTTTTAAAAAGTATTTAAAACCCATTGCTAACAATTACATTCTGCTTCTTCAGAGTCCAACTTTTATTTTCATACAGTATCACACAGAATACTATGTGCACAATTTTGACCTTTGTACTATGTTACACATCATAACATTTGAATATCTTTTCCAAGATTTTCCTTTATGGCTGCTCTACTAAATGCTATTCTGTGGCATATTTCTTGACTACTTGTTCTTTTACAGTTGATGACTGATCTTAAAAGGGAGAAGCTATCCATCACTTTGATATCTTCATTGCCAATTCTGTAGCTGGTTGTTCTACCTATTGTCATTAGTTTGGTCTTCCCTATATTTAATTTTAATCTCATTTTTTCACTGTGTTCTTTGCTTTAGGACTAATGTTTTACATTTTCAGCTATTAGGATGGTATATTCAGCGTACTGCAGGTTATTGACGTTTCTTTCTCCAGTTTTGTGGGAATTGTTAAATTAACTCCTGAATCATTAAGAAAATGTCACAGTTGTTCAGCAAACCCATGGTTTGCTATGAGCTGGTTTTCGGCCAAACCATTATAAAATGCAATCCTTTGCCCCAGGTCCACTTTAAATGGCCATATATGTTGCCCAGCGCCTGAAGTACAGTGATGGGACCATGGCAGGGGCCTGATCACCAGAACTTTGAATCTGGGTTATAAGTATCCCCCAGGTGGTACTTATGTTTGTCCGTTGGAACTTCAATCGATAAGCAAACAGTCATAAGTCTAGGACTACCTGTAATAAAATTAAATAGCACAGTGGTGCAAAAAATTCTGAAACCTTTTTAAAATTAGGGTATTGTTATAAGTGATACAATATGCTTTCCATTTTAAATATTTTCAAGGTGAGTTGATATTTTTATAATTCCTTTGACTTGGGTTTCTCTCCACCTCTACTAGGAAATTTGTATGTATATTAAAACATAATTTATAAACAACACGCACATTGTTTGCTGTTCCTATACAATGCATTTTGTTTAGATGATTTTTTTTTTCATTTAGATGAGATATATCCCTGATTGGTACTCCATATTAATGTACTAGGATACATTTGTACATATTTACAATTGTAAATATGACTATATTTGGAAGATTTTGTTTTAAAAAAATCCTATCACCGTTTCTCAGCTTCAGTGGAATTGTCTTGGGTTGTTTTTGAAGATTATAATAAAAAATTGCATTTTTATTTAAAACCATAGATTTTACATACAAGGAAATGATAACAGGAGATGTAATTAGACAGTGAACCATATTTTAATGCAAAGGGGGGAAACTGCTTCTCAAGTAGTGAAATAGATATAACACAAGGTACTTTAATGCCATGTTACTGTTATATGCAGTCAGTGTTAAATAAAATAATTATTATACAAAATGATTGTTAAGTTATTGTAGTTAACATAGTCGGCTACAAGCTATTTCTCCATCACCTTGTCCCAAACTGAAATTTAAGTTATCAACCCTAAATATCACAGTATCAAAATCAACTTCCAGAAATATTAGGCCTGAATAACCAATGGTTTAATATGGGAACCTGACTGTATTGAAGGTTAGAGCAACAGGAAGTTTCTAAGTCTGAAGGGGAAAATGTAAAAGTTTGCATCCTCGCATGTTACAGCCCGATGGCTGCTTTGGCTTAAACACTGGCAGGCCAACATTAAGAATAAAGCTAAATTGGCTTCTGCTCCCATCTCGGGAGGCAAATTGTTTGGCCCGGCCCTGGAACCATTGTTGATGGAGAGCCGAAATAAAAAGAAATTCCTCCCGTCTCTTTTTCGCAGGCAAGAGTCCAGAGGGTCCCAACCCTTTCGAAGGGGCTCCTTTCGTGCCTCCTTTCAGACACCCTTCACCCCCAGATATCAGAGTTCCCCGCCATTTCGGCCGGCCTATCAGGACCGGGGCGACACGGGTGACAGGAGGGGGACAGGAGGGAGGTCAGCTACAGGAGGCCCTTCCGGGGTGCAGGAAGTAAAGCGTCCCGGCGTCCCAGATAGGCCTTCAGCCACTTATCCCATTGGCGGTCACCTCAAATATTTTGCCGACCAATGGGAATCATCCACTTCTGATTGCTGGGTTAGGGACATTGTCAAATTTGGCCTCTCCCTTCAGTTTCGGTTCCCCCCTCCGGAGCACTTCATGGTTTCTCCTCTTTCCAGAGACCGTACTAAGCGTGCTCTCATAGAAGCCGCTATCAAACACCTCTCTGAAATCAAGGCCATACAGCCCGTGCCACCTTCACAGCGAGGAGAGGGGTTCTACTCCCTCCTCTTCGTAGTTCCTAAACACTCCGGGGGTTGGAGGCCCATTTTAGACTTGAAGAGGCTCAATCGCTACATTGTCCGTCATAAGTTCAAAATGCATACACTTCAGTCCATTTTGCAGGGCACCAGGAAGGGAGACTGGCTCACCTCCATTGACCTCTCAGAAGCATACCTTCACATTCCCATTCATCCTTCATTTTTCAAATATTTGAGATTTTGCTACAACGGCCAACATTTTCAATACGTGGCCCTTCCCTTTGGTTTAGCCTCGGCTCCGAGGACCTTCACCAAGGTATTGGCAGCTCTAGCGGCTCACCTCAGACACTTCCCTATCCGCATTCACTGTTACCTAGATGACATCCTCATACTATCCCCCACCCAGCATCAAGCCGAGAGGGACACTAAAACCACCCTCTCGGTGCTTCAGGCTCATGGTCTCCTCGTAAACTGGGAGAAGAGTCAGCTTAACCCTTCCACCCAAATAGCTCACTTAGGGGCAGTGATTGACTCAGTTGAAGGGAGGGTTTTCCTTTCTCCTGAAAGGTTCAGTATCCAGAAATCGATCAGGATCATTAGACGGGCAAGAAAAGCCTCATTGCTGGACTTATCCAAATTACTTGGCAAATGGGTCTCATGCATATCTATTGTTCCCTGGGCTCGGCTACATTCCAGATCCCTGCAGTGGTTCCTCCTGCCTTATCAGCGTTCCGGAAGGAGCAATTCAAGAGCCGTGGTGAAAGTTCCTCCAAGGGTTCTCGCCTCGCTTCTCTGGTGGACCAGACCCGCTACCAACAAGGGACATCTTTTCAAGGAGCCCCAAAGGGTCACTCTCACAACAGACGCCAGCCTATCCGGATGGGGGGCCAACATTCAGTCACTGTCAGCTCAGGGAACTTGGTCAGCAGCTGAGTGACGCTGCAGCATCAACTGGCTGGAGCTCCACACAATATACCTGGCCTTACGCACCTTCCTCCCTCAAGTGCGAAGGCGCCATGTACTGGTCCTGACGGACAACACTACAACCAAGGCCCACATCAACCGTCAAGGGGGCACTCATTCCATCCGCCTCATGAGGGAGGCCGAGTGGCTCTCGCTGGGCAGAGGCCAACCTCTTATCCATCAGGGTAGAACACATCTTGGGGGTCTCAAATGTTCAAGCAGACTGGTTGAGCAGGGCCACCTTAGACCAGTCGGAATGGCGCCTGCACCCCTGTTCAAAGAGGCCTCAGCTATATACGGTCAACCACTGGTGGACCTGTTCGCGTCACTGCTCAACGCCCAGACACCGAGATTCTTCTCACGATACCCCACCAAGGGGGCAGAGAACCACGACGCCCTACGTTGCCCCTGGCCCACAGGGCTTCTATACGCATTTCCCCCCCTCCCGTTGATTCCCAAGGTGATCCAAAGGTTGATTCTCGAGAGGGCGGAAGTTCTTCTGGTGGCCCCATATTGGCCCAGGAGACCGTGGTTTGCGGATCTTCGCAACCTGTCAGTGCCCCCCCACTTGGAGGATTCCGCCAGACAGGGTCTCGCTGTCCCAGGGACCTCTTCAGCACCCAAATCCGCAGTGGCTTCAGTTAGCCGTCTGGAGGTTGAGCGGGAGTGTCTAAGAAATGAGGGCCTGTCCATTCAGGTCATCAATACCATCCTGGCAGCAAGACGGCCTTCGACCACCCGCATATATAACGCAACCTGGAACCTTTTTTGTAAATGGTGCCACAAGTCCTTCATCAATCCACTCTCCCCATCAATTGCACAAATTCTGGCCTTCCTACAAGACGGGCTGGACAGGGGCCTCTCCCCCAATACCTTGAGAAGGCAAGTCGCAGCTTTATCAACTGTTGTCTCTGGCAGCTCTTCTGGCTCGCTTTCACACCACCCTCGTATCCGAGCATTCCTTAGAGGTGCCACCAATCTGCACCCTCCAGTAATTCACAGATACCCGACCTGGGATCTTAATAAGGTTCTTACGGCACTGACTAAACCTCCCTTTGAGCCTCTCAGGGAGGCGCCACTTCAGTTTCTCACGTTCAAAGTGGTGTTTCTCGTAGCAGTCACGTCTGCACGGCGGATATCTGAAATAGCAGCTCTGTCCGTTAGAAAGGATCTATGCGTTTTCCACACTGATCGAGTGGTTCTGCGACCGGATCCTTCCTTTCTGCCCAAGATCAACTCGGCCTTTCACAGATCACAGGAACTTATTCTGCCGAATTTTTGCCCCAGACCTTCCCGAGAAAGGGAAAGGCAGTGGCATACTCTCGATGTCCGACGGGCATTTTGTATATATATCAATCGCACTCATCCTATCAGGAAGTCAGAGTCATTGTTCCTGTCATTTCAACCAAAGACGCTGGGTTTCAAAGTATCCCCGTCTACTGTTGGCCATTGGATCAGAGCTACAATATCCAAGGCCTATTCATCCCAGGTGCTTCCGGTTCCTAGTAGAATAACCGCTCACTATACAAGGAGTGCGGCTATCTCAGCAGCCTGGGCTACTCAGGCATCGATACATGATATCTGTCGAGCGGCTACCTGGGCATCTCCATCTCCCTTTATCCGCCATTACAAAATCGATGTCTATGCTTCAGCAGAAGCGTCCTTTGGCAGACGAGTCCTTCAACAAGTGGCGAGAGACCCAGAGGAGATTCCGGACCAGACGGAGTCCCTCCCGTAGGACAGGCCATGCTTTGGTATGTCCCACTCTGGATGCTCGCAGCTCTAGGAGAGCTCTCCTGACGGAGAATGGGCGTTGGTACCTACCTGACAAACGCCCTTTGAGCATTGTATAATAGTTAAGATGAGAGGATAGCTGTTTGTCTTCGTCTTCGTAAAACGCTGCAGAAGCATCCATCCCCACCCCTAATTGGTCCGTCTGGTGGGGAATCCTGTTTCGCCAATGATTCAAACAGTTATAGTTGAGCATTGTATAATAGTTAAGATGAGAGGATAGCTGTTTGTCTTCTCGTCTTCAGGAAACTGGGGAACGCTCACGGAGGAGTCACGTGGAGGAGGAGGAGCGTTCCTCAATTATAGCTCAGCCTGTAAGAGTGAAGACTGGAGCACCTCCCACTCTGGATGCTCTACGCAGCTCGACGAGAACGGGCGTGTCAGGTAGGTACCAACGCCCATAATCTCTGAATATTTTTTTCTAAAGAAAACATATATTTTCTATATATGCACAGAGGTAGCTAACAAACAAGTTGCAACTTTTTGTTAGAAATGATGGGACCTGCCAAAAACACTTCAGTCTGGAAAAAACAAACTTTCAGAAGATAAACAGGAAAAGTAGTGAAATGCTAATAGTAATGTTTCTCTATAACCAGCAGTGGAATATCTTATTCAGCAGTCATCAAAAATACTTACATTGTTTTCTGGTTTTACTTGATTTCTGTGTGTCTTTTTTCAATAATTCCTTATAAAATAAAAACAAAAATGTTTAATTGTTTTTTTCTTATGGATTGGAATATTTGCAGTTTTTGAACTTAAAAAGAATGAAAATAGCTTAAATTTGCATTCCTATATACATGAATAGTATAAACTACACAGTATCTTCCAAAGCAAAACACAAATGTTTGTATTTCTAACGTGTTTTTAAAAAAACCTATTACATGAGGCCTATTTTGGAAACAGTTGCCTTGGATTCTATATAATTGGTGTGAAACTTTATTGACAAAGTTGAAAAATGATGGCATTTCTGATCCAGCCTAAGACTGTTAATTTTTATTAGTTGTAGAAGAGATAATAGGGAAGGGAAGTAAGAGAGGAATTGAGGAAAATGGCTTCATAACTGTCATACATTGAGAGAATACAAAGCCCTCTTACATTATGCTAATTGGAGGAGTTACTCTGGCATATTACATTTGGACTCAGTTAAGATGCAAAGAAGAAAGGGTCATAGGTGAACTTCTCTCCCATAGCTAATTGCATCCCGTTAGGGAGTTCTGCCTCATGGCTGAAAAAACTAGTTCTTGATATACTTAGTTTAATATAGTATATATAATCAAGCTGGTTTTCTGTGTCTTTAGAATATTAACTATAACATGGAAGACTCAAAATCCATACTGTTAATTATTTGTACAAATTGAGATTTTATAATGGGATGTGCATTCTAGTGGTTACTCTTGGAATAAATATATGTTCCTGCTTGAGCTATCAGTTAATGTTCCTTTTCTAATTTTATTTCTTCGACATAGTGTCTGTCTCTCCCATCTTTCAATCCTGAAAAACCTATATAAATGAATTAATTTAAATGTAGTAACATAAATTAATCAGAATAGGAAAAGAATTCTAATATACAATTGTCCAGGGTTTATACTATCTTGTAAAATATTCACTATCTCTGTCCCTTTAAGGAATAATTGGTCCTGCTTACTGAAGACTCATTAAATTTCTAGTAACAGGTCACAGGAATAAATATATTATAGGTCCTGCTGAAGGATGTCGGCTCTGTGCCTGCTTAGATTTTGGCAATAAATTTCTACCAACATAGGGCATTCTTAGAGTTACAGTATATGAATCCCAAATTGAGAAAGTATGATGAAATAAGCATAATTCCAATAAATGAAGCTTGTTTGTGGGCAATTATACAAAATAGGTTCTTAAATAATGGAATGCAATTCCCTAGATGAGGGTGTACTTTTAAATTAAATTAATTTGAAAATGTAAAAATATTTAATAGTGAACTTTTAAAATATTTACATAACTATTTGTGTGAGAAAAAAGTCAAAACATTTTTGTGATTTGCTTTGATGAATGCATAAAGTATTAACTTACTTACTGTGTATGGTTTTCCAATTGCACAGTGGCAGATAGGACAGCTCTCCAGAGGGTTAACATCATTGCCCAGAGGATCATTGGTTGCCCTCTCCCCTCTTTGGAAGACCTTTATAGCTCCCACTGCCTTAAGAAAGTTCAAAACATTCTTAAAGATCCATCTTATCCTGGGCACCCTTTTTTTGAACTATTACCATCTGGCAGATGGTACAGGATAATAAAAACAGCTTCTATCCCAAGTCAGTAATTATACTGAATTCTTCTGTATAGTGCAATATTAATGCAATATTGGGTTTTCAATTCAATTGTATAGAATATGAAGGATGTGTATTTGTGTTTTATTTTTATAATTGTAATGTACACTGAAGATGGCATTTAATTTCATTGTACGAGGTGCGATGACATATAAACTAGTGGGATTTAAATGGATGATAAATTGATTTATATAGATTACAACTTGTACCTGATAATCATATGATAAACTACTATACATTAGTTTACAGATTTTGGAAAATTATCAACCTCTGAGATAAAATGTGTTAATTTTACATATTTTGATCATTAGAAAACAGGTTATAAAGGTGTTGGTTGGCTAAAGTTTTAAATACATTTTACAATAAAATTTTATACACAGGTGAGTATATTCTCCAGTGTGCTGAGCAGAGGATCCAAAGAATGGGTTAACTCTCTTTCTGCCAGAGACTGAGTCCTTTTAAACTTTGTACCCACGCCTCTCTTGACTGTGCTAGTTTTGACTCAGTCTTAGCCCAAGAGAGACACGTTTAACAAGAGCTTCTCAGAGCAAAAAGGCAGAGCTGAATTCTTTGGATTCTCACATAGGACGACTGGAAACTCTGCAGTTTTTTCAGGTGAGTGACACAGCTACCAGCAAATCAGTTGTTTTGCAGCTGCTACAGCAAATCAGTTGTTTTTCGGTGAACGGCACAGTTTTCGGCACAGCTGCCAGTAAATCGGCTGTTTTTCAGCCACTATAGCAATCAGCTGTTTTTCGGCAAACAAGCTGCACGACTCAGCTGGCTACCCCGGTCTGACTGGCACAGTTGCTGAAACGGTTCAACTGGCTTCCTGTTTTATTGGCACAGCTGCTGCAATAACTAAGTTCCAACTGGCATAGCTGCTAGAGCAACGTGGCTGGCATCTTTGATCTGCCCAGCACAGCTGCCATTTTCCAGTTTATTCAAATAGAGCTGATGTTTGGCGCCCTTTCAGCTACAGATGCCCTGGCACCTTCCCAACAGGAGACCGGAAAACCTCCAATACAACAGGAGAAACAAAGGATGGAGGATACTGCTGCCTCAAGAGAGCTATGAGGTGACTCTTGTGAGTGGGAATGAGTGGGGGACCCAGCAGAGCCCCAGGTTAACCTGAAAGGTCAAGTGGCTGCCCAAATAAGGACAAAAGCCCTACATTCCAGAAAAGCCTTTAAGGCTGAGGAAAGAGATGCCCGGAGGTGGCAAAGAGCTCTGGAGAGATCTCCAAGGCTGAGAGGCAAGCTGAGATCTCCAAGGCAACGAAGGCAGACAGACTTGCCCAGGGGAGATCCCATCACTTCTCACTCACTGCAGGCTGATCCAGTCAGGAAGCAGGAGACTGAATTCCCAAACCTTGTCACCAGATGGTGTCAGAGAACAATCTCCACAGCTACCTTTTATAAAAAGCAGCAGTGAGGATCCCTTTGCTCCACAGTCAAATAGACTACCAGCAGAGAGTCATTGGGAGCCTATTTTTAAAAACAGGCAATCTGCCCCAGAGGTCATGTTTACTCCCACAGCGGCGGGGCTTCACCCAGGGGAGAGCCAGGGACTGGAGATTTCTGAGCAGATGAAGCTTCTGATCTCCATATTCCATGGGATTGCTGCACCATTGCAGCAAGGAAACCAAGTGGCCTCTGTAGCATCAGACTCATCCCTAGAGCATAGTCAACACCTGACACCTCAGGTTCAGGGAGACTTGGTGAACCTTAGGGGACCTCACTCTCCCACTTCATTGGCTTCTAGGAGACGAAGACCAGAGAGAACTAATATTCTTGGAAGATGAGTTGACTCCTGACCCCCAGCATTTACAGGGCGTTTTTGCCCGGCCCTCTTTAAATCACTTCTGTTTAAAACCAAAGCCACAGCCCACATGGGAGCTGGGCCAAGTACATCAGAGCCAGCATTGGGGTTACCAAACCCAAATGAACTCTTTTCAGAGCCAACAGCAGAGAGTGAGGAGATCCCCTCACCCCAATTGTTCCATGATGTGGTTTGAAGGTAATGGGTTCACCCAGGAATATACGAAGTGGGAGTGACTTTTTTTTACAATGTAGCTCTGGACTTCACTGAGGAGCTACAACTACCTACAGTAGACAGTCCTGTGGCAGCTTTAACATCCTCTACTCTCTTGTCTCAGGATTCAGCAGACACTCTGAAAACAGGATAGGAGGGCAGAACTGACTCTTTGCTGGACTCATCAGACAGCGGCCTGAGCTGTCAACGACTGCTTCCTTTTTCAATAGAGTCTCCTTACTGTAGCTTCGCCAAATGCAGGAGAGCTTTGCCTGATGACCAACGCCTCCACCAGGACATCAACAAGCTGATAGCAGCGATGGAATTCTCTGCTGATACCACCCAAGAAGGAGCCAAATTTGCTTCCAGGGCCATTGTATCATCAGTAACAGCCCACTGTCTGCTGTGCTTTGCCACTGGCAAGCAACATAAAATACAAATGGAAGCTAGCCTCTGCCCCCTTCAAGGGTGACAAGCTGTTTGGAGAGGCCATGGAGCTCATAATGGTGGAAACTAGGGACAGGAGAAAGATCCTGCCTTCCCTATATAGGCGAGCTGACAGTCAGTGTTGAGGTAATTCCCCGTTAGAAGAATGAGCGCATACAGGGAGACGTATTTGAGAGTAGTGTTTGAATAATACACATACACAGCACACAGATACACTGTACAGTAAATGTAGGTTTTTACATTAAGCAAAGTCCAAACAAGCAATCCAAAGTCATTCACAGGTAAATCAGTCAGTTTTTCAATCCAGGGATAATCCAAATATCAAAGTCCAGTGTCAAAAAACAGTTCAGTAACAGACTTACATTAAATCCAGAAATATCAGTCAATTAGGAAAAATGGAGGAACGGCAATACTTTCCAACAGAAGGAAACAGAGAAACATTCTCTTCTGTGACTCAGACTAAGACAAACCAGGTTTCTGGCTCCATCTTATGGCCGTTTGAGAAACCACACCTAATTATGGTTTTGCATTTTCTTAAAGATTCAGTTTTAAAATGTCTATCCTGGTTTATATATTTCTAACCCAAATACCTGTTAGGTGACTTATATTCCTAACAGTCACCCCTCACCTTACTTTCACAGGCCTTCCCTTCGGCCAACAGACACCGGATTGGGCTACTCCCAGAGGATGTACCCCCATAGAGCTGACCGCCAACCAGATAGAACCAGATCTCTGGATAGGTACAGACAACAATTTCAGGGCAAGAGACCATTTCGTGGTTCTGGAGATCATCCCTTCCGTCACTACAAGTGACCCCAGGTCCAACCCTCCCATTGGTGGCCACTTAGGGCTATTCGCAAATCAATGGGAGGCAACCATGACAGATATCCTAAACATGGTGAGACTAGGCCTCACTCTTGAATTTTTTTCCACACCCACGAGATTCTTCATACGTTGTCCCATATCAAAAGACAACACAAAGAGAGGCCTCATGGAGGCCGCAATCCAATACCTGTTGGACATTCAAGCTATCCGACTGGTTCCAGTGGACCAACAATGGTAGGGATTCTATTCCATCCTATTTGTAGTCCCAAAAGCCTCGGGGCGGGCGGTGGAGAGCAATTCTGGAGATGAAAAGATTAAACTGATTTACAGGAGATTCAAGATGCAGTCCCTCCAATCCATCCTAGAAAGCATCTGGGAGGGTGACTTCTTAATAGCCATAGACCTGACAGAGGCATACCTCTACATACCCATCCTATTGTCCCACCACTGGTTCCTCAGGTTCTTCTACACAGGATGTCATTATCAAAACAGGGCCCTACTATTCGGCCTGTCTTCAGCACCCAGAATTTTCACCAAAATACTGGTGGTGCTGGCAGCCTACCTCAGGGCGATCCCACTCTATGTCCAGTGTTACCTGGGTGACTTCTTAATCCAGTCCTCCCACCTTCAGGTGGCAGAGGATTTACAAGTCACAATCCGGGTCCTTTGGGATCACGGATTCTCCATCAATTTTGAGAAGAGCCACCTGGCTCCTACCACCCGTTTATCACACCTGGGGGCAATATAGATACCACATTATGCGAGGTTTACCTATCACAGGAGCCTCAGGACAGCATAAAAGCATTGGTGAATCGGAACCAAATGATCCAGTCAGTTCCACTGGTCCTCCTCTCACAGCTCCTGGACAAGATGATATCTTGCATTGCAATCGTCCCCTGAGCACGCCTACATGCCAGAACCTTACCATGGTTTCTCCTAACCTACTAAAGGTCCAGCAAGAGCAACTCACCTACCAAAATTCGGGTTCCACACAAAGTAGTCCAGTCCTTCCAGTGGTGGATATCCCGGGGCCATGACAAAGGGATGTGTCTTTGAAGAGTCCAGCCACTTGACCATCATCATAGATACCAGCCTCTTTGGCTGGGGTGGCTACTTTCAATCGCAGATGGCACAGGGGTAGTGGTTGCAGGACAACCTGATGAACAACATCAACTGGCTGGAATTTAAGACAGTCCATCTGGCCCTCAGATGGTTCCAGGGCAAGATCTTTGGCCATTACGTTCTTACTCTGATGGACAATGTAGCCACCAAGGCCCACATCAATCGTTAAGGAGGCACCCACTCCAGGTCTCTCATCCGAGAGTCAGAGCAACTGGGTCTCTGGGCAGAGAAATATCTTCTCTCCATCAGGGAGAAACATATCGGTGACAACAAATGTACAGACAGAGTGGCTAAGCAGGACCACAGTCAACCACTCAGAATGGCACCTGCATCCAGAACTGTTCAGGGAACTGTCAGAACAGTTCGGGACCCCAATCCTGAACCTATTCACTACCCTGTTAAACAGCCAGTTGCTCAGGTTTTACTCCAGATTTGCAGTACCAGGGGTGGAGAGGATCATTGCACGCCACACTCCGTGGCTCGAAGCCTCTTATCTGCCTTTTCCTCTCTTCCCTTGATCCCAGGATTAATCAGGAAGGTTTTGACAAAGAAGGCAGAGGTATTACTCCTGGCTCTCCACTGGCCCAGATGGCCATGATTCTCAGATCTGATCAGTTTGTCCATATCCAGTCCCTAGAGGATTCCACAGAGCAAGATATCCCTCAGCCAGGGGGCTCTAGTCCACGCATAGTCCACCCAGAACCACAGTGGTTTCAACTGACGGTATGGCATTTGAGCGGAGAGTTCTTCTGGGTAAAATTTCTGCAAAGATGATACGGACAATCCATCAAGTAACAGAATATTTGACTTGACTTGGAAGGCCTTCTGCAGCTGGTATTCCAAGGGCAATATTGACCCCATTTCGGTATCTGTAGTCCAGATCCTGGAATTCCTTCAGGATGGGATGGACAAGGGCCTATCCCCTAACACCATACACAGACAGGTGGCAGGTCTGTCGTTGGTGTTGTCATGCAGGGATCTGGAGTCCCTGGTGCAGCACCCTATTGTGCGCAACTTCATTAAAGGAGCAACCACCTTAAAGCTTCCGGTGGTACACAGGTATCCCACCTGGGACTTATCCAAGGTCCTGCAGGCACTCTCCTTGGCGTCCTTCGAGCTGTTATGGGTGGCCAGCCTGTACTTTCTCATCTACAAGGTAGCTTTCCTTGTGGCTATTACCTTGGCCAGACAAATTTAGGAGCTGGCAGCCCTGTCCATAAAGGAAGTATTGTGTGTATTCCATTCAAACAGAGTGGTTCTGCAACTGGATCCCTCCTTTCTCCCCAAGGTTAATACTTTTCCACAGGGCACAGGAAATCATTTTGCCAGACTTCTGTCCAGGCCCAACCAATGCCCTGGAAAGAAGAGGCACACCTTGGATGTCAAGAGGGCCCTCTGCAGCTACGTCAAAAGAACAGCTCCTTTCAGGAAAACAGTCTCTATTAATGTCCTTCCAGCCTTCTACGTTAGGTAGCAAGGTTATGGCATTGACAATGGGTCAATGGATATGGGCATGCATTGCCAAAGCATACGAGCTTCATACTCTCCCATTGCCCCAGCGAGTGATGGTCCACTCTACCAGAAGCAAGGCCATGACGGCTGCATGGGCAACACAGGCCTCCCTAGAGGAGGTCTGTATGGTAGCAACTTGGTCGTCACTGTCACTGTTCATCAGACACTACAAGCTGGACACTTTCACTTCAACTGAAGCGGCCTTTGGCAGATGGGTTTTCCAAAAGGTACACACAGGCCTGGAGACCCCAGTACTAGACTGCAGCCCACCCTTAGGACAAGCTGGCTTTAATATGTCCCATTCTTTGGATTCTCTGCTCAGCACACTGGAGAAGGGGCGTTGTTCTTACCTGATACGCTCCTTCTCAGTGTACTGAGAGAGAATCCAACCCCCACCCTGGTGACTGTCTGGCCCAGAGTCCAGGAGTGGACAACAAGATCAGTAATGTGTCAAGTCAACCGCTACAGCTTCATCAAAACTGGGACACAGTCAAGAGAGGTGTAGCTACAAAGTTTAAAAGGACTCAGTCTCTGGGCAGAACAACTGAGTCAACCCATTCTTTGGATTCTCTCTCAGCACACTGAGAAGGAGCATATCAGGTAACACCAATGCCCCTTTGCCTCCAAGGGAGGGAGGTGTTTAATGATCATGATGCCTTGTAACTTCTCAACAAAGTACCGTAGAACAATGAAAATGGTACCACATGGAAGTGTATAAATTAATCTTCGCTTTGAGAACAGAAAGGCAGATGCCTATGAAAAACACATGGAAAGTTTGCTTAAAGCACTTGGTGCAAACAGGTCACTTGCATTTAAACTATTTCCCTTTGAAATGTGGGGCAGTGAGTGATGAGCATGGGGAGAAATTCCACTAGGATATTGCAGGCATAAGAAAAAGACACCAAGGGAAATGGAATCCATCATGCTTGCTGATTACTGGAATTTCCCCAGGGATGATCCTACTGAAGTTTACAAGAGAAAAGCCAAAAAGCGCAGTTTAGATATCGAATAATAAAGATGGAACCTTGTCGTTTAATCTGATGTTAGAGCTTGTCAGTTTCTCAGGCAAAAAATATGAAGAAGTTACATGAAAAACCAAATGAATGGAAAGTTATGTTATTGGTATGAATAAAAAGCTAAATTTATAATGATTGGTGTGTGGCACCATTCTCATTGCTATATCACATTTTGTAAAAATGTTATGGAGCATAATCACACATTTCCCCCTCGTAATTTTGAATTATTTTGATGCAATTTTGGCCTGAAGCTGTATCTTGGAAACTGGAACCAATAAATAGTCTGGACTTAATTTTCCTTTATTAGTGACCCAATTCTGGTAAAATTAAGCTACTTTCATTTCCGAGGCGTTCTCCTTGTAGACCAGTGCTATTGGATTTTAGTGCAAGAGCAAGACCATAACTGGATTTGCTGCTTGTATAGCATAGAATAGATGGTTCTGCACGTTCTTGCTTTTTTTGAGATATATACATTCATAACTTATTTCTTTACTCATATTTATGTACTTCCAGGTAGTTCTTGACTTACCACCATTCTTTTATCAGCCATTTTAATTTACAACAGGGCTGAAAAAGGCGATCCTCACATTCCATTTAATACAATAATTTAACCATTATTTAATTACAGATACAGATAATTAATACTGTATATTTATAACATATCTGTACCTAATACAAATGGTAGGTCACATTGACTTATAACTTTAGATTGGCTTGGTATTGAAAAGTTTAAGAATTCCTGATGCAGTATTGCGGTGATTTTCTTAAATTTAACTGTGAGATTTTAGTAGTGCCTTGCTTGCTGGTGTTGATATGCCTGAATGAAATTGATAACTACAGAGGCTGTCATTATAAGTTCCTGCACTTGACCCCTAAATTGCTGTTTATAATTTGATTAAGCAGATCTTCCAAGGGAGTACAGTATTATGTTAGAAGATTTGTTATGAAAATTTATTTTCCTGTACATTTCAATTTGGGATGAACCGGAAAAACCCATGTATTAGACATTACATGCATGTAACAGTTGGTTTGGCTGTTTTTGATGTCTTTGCATAGAACAAAATGGGATTATTTTTAAGGTAGAAATGGACATTGGTGGAGACTAAGAAAAAAGAGGGAAGGCATTTGGAAAATTGGGGCAAGGGAGTCAGTGTGAAAGTCCAGGTTAAATCAGCAGTGGTGACTGACTATGTGGGGTGGTGTAGGGTAGAGCATGTACCAGGCTGAAATATTGATGACATTAACAGTAGCCAAATGGAAGGAAAGGTGCTGAGGGATCAGGGCTGGACAAACGCTGTGAAACAGGGAAAAAGTGCAAGGTGAAGTAGTCTTGCCATATCCAGATTTTACCAAACCTGGAAAAAGCAAACTGGTTCAGTTTTCAGTTCAGTTTGTCAGAAGTCTCAGAATATAATGGTTTGTTTTGATTCAGAGTAAAACTTTTTCCCAACTTTGTTCTCAACTCTATTTCTGATAATGAAAATAAAATATTTTACAAAAAGAATATGACTTTATAAACCTAACATCAGAGATTTTATTTTGAATCTTTTAAATAGTCTGATAAAATATGAAAAGAAATGCAGGAAAAACATTATGTACAATAGATTTTCTTTCTAAAATACATTTTAATAGTTGTTATAATTCTTAGATTACTTGCTAAAAATGCTATATATGTATGTTTAAGTTTGTTTATTTGGATAATTGCATACTTTAACCAAAGTTAGACAGATAACACATGATCAAAATAATAAAATGCTAATCCATGATAGGAATTGATACAGAATTAGTGTTGCTATTGGTGGGTAAGTTTAAAAAAAGTTCTGCAAACATGTCTTTTCTGTTTTAAAGAGTGTGTGTACTTTTCCAACAGGTTCATGTGAGATCTAGCATCCGTATTTTGAATCTGAAGTGTAAAACAGGCTTTGACTCAATAGGGCTGTTACACAAGGTAATTTTAAAGAATTAACTATGTAAAAACATAATAGTCAAAATAGTCTAATAAGAACTTTAATTCTAAGTGATCTTGATTACTTCAGAAAATAATATTTTTTCTGTAGGAAACTAATTGTCATATTTTAAGTGATAACATGGAGAAAATGGTAAGAATTATACAAGGTTAGTAAATTTAGCAGGGAAAAGGCATAACTGGAAACATCCTGGAATTTTAAATGGATTGCTGAAATGATTAAACAGAGTAGAAGGTAATGTGTATCTTCACTCATTTACTGGTTGTAATAACAGAGCTTACTTTTTAGGCCTTTCAAAATTTTCCCCAAAGGCACTCATAAGACAGTTAATTATTTAAAGATTTTAAAAAATACATTTTGAGCTTTCCGGATTTAGCCTTGAGTTCTCCACACATTCCTGTTTTATAAAAAACAAACAGTTTGGGTTCAATCCTCAACTTGATGTAAAGCGGAGTATTATGTGATGCTACTGGATAGTCACTAGCCCATTTTTCTTACTTGGGACCAGCAAATCCTTGGTGTTCCTGTGGTTGGAATAATGTGGGCTATGTGAGCTTCATACAGATATCACCATATCCCCTGATTAGAAGTTAATATGAAAAGCCACTGACAGTTTTGAAATAGTTTTCTCCACCCCCATTATTCATTTCCTATCCGCATACAGACAGGAGGTTGTACAACTTGCCTTGTGATGTAACCGGTACAATCTGGAACTGAACACACTCAAAACCGTAGAAATGGTGGTAGACTGTAGGAGAAACCCTCCCATACTACCACCTCTTACAATACTGGACAACACAGTATCAACAGTAGAGACCTTCAAATTTCTAGGTTCTATCATATCACAAGACCTAAAATGGACATCTAACATCAAAAATGTCATCAAAAAAGCACAACAAATAATGTTCTTTCTGCGCCAACTCAGAAAGCTCAAACTGCCAAAGGAGCTGCTGATACAGTTCTACAGAGGAATTATTGAGTCTATCATCTGCACCTCTATATCTGTCTGGTTTGGTTCTGCAACCCAACAGGACAGACACAGACTTCAGAGGATAATTAGGACTGCAGAAAAAACAATTACTACCAACCTGCCTTCCGTTGAGGACCTGTATACTGCACGAGTCAAAAAGAGGGCTGTGAAAATATTTACAGATCCCTCATATCCGGGACATAAACGGTTTCAGCTCCTACCCTCAAAACGATGTTATAGAGCACACTGCACACCGGAACAACTAGACACAAGGACAGTTTTTTCCTTGAATGCCATCACTCTGCTAAACAAATAATTCCCTCAACACTGTCCAACTATTTACAAAGTCTGTATTACTATTAATCTTCTCATCACCCCTTATTACCCATCCCCTCCCACTTGTGACTGTATGACTATAACTTTGTCACTTGTATCTTTACGATTTATATTGACTGTTTCCTAGTATGATTTGATTACTTATCGTACCCTATGACTATTATTAAGTGTTGTACCTGATGATTCTTGACGAATGTATCTTTTCTTTTATATACACTGAAAGCATTTGCACCAAGACAAATTCCTTGTGTGTCCAATCACACTTGGCCAATAAAGAATTCTATTCTATTCCATTTGAAATATATATCTGAAAATGGTATTTTCTGAATTACAGTGCTTTCACGCTGCTGCAAATCACTTAGATCCATGCAATGTCAGTGTTGTACTCTATTTGGATTATTACTATTTACATTTCTAATGCAACCAATAACTGATGTTCTCTGGGAGGATTACTAAACAAATATTACTTTCTTAGGACTAAGTGCCTCATTTGCACATCGCAGAGTATCAGAACTGCCCAGAGTATTGTCTTGTGGGGGGGGGGGAATAATCCAGTGTGTTGATGTGTGCTGCTCAGTGACTTCCGTTTGGCTCCACCTGACATGGGGAATAGATCTTTCCAAATCATGATACAGCTGAAAGCTCTATTTTATTCTTTTTCTGATGTAGAGAGTCTATTTTTATTATTATATACACAAAAGGAAGAGTACAAATGCTGTGTATGAGAACATATGATTTGTATGACCTTCCATTTAATAGCTACGGCATAGTTTGAACAGAGGGAATGTGTTGTAATACTTATAGGCTTTGTATAGCTGGGGCAAGAATAAAATCTTGAAGTTTATTGTGCTTTTTGCTCCTAATTCTTCTCAATATTGGGATTGCTTTCAATGTTGGATATGTGAACTAAAGATTGTGTAAATAAATACAATACGATGCTGGTCTCACCCTAACCTTTCTCCTTCATCTTTTTAAGCAATTAAATTACCATGTGAGACAATTGAGAAACCATTTTCAATTCACAAGAATTCTCCATTTTTTATGAAGTCAACAATACTAAAATTAAATATATGGCATTGGTTAGAAAGATTTTTTTCAGGTACCATTGAGAGTAAAAATTTATTTACTGAAAAATAGAATATAATTACAGTAAAAATTGGTTTAATATGGTCTATGAAAGTAGATATACTGTTGCTTGAGTAAACAATGAACCGCAAATACTTAATGGTGTATCCTTCAATATAATATGTTGCTTGAAATTTAATGGGCCCATTTGAACTTTATTTTTATTTCAGTTCTATTATTGTATTAACCCATTCTCCAATATGTTTCTAAAGTATAACCTAGTAGCCAGGATTGCCTTCTATAATTGGATTAAGAAAACTTCTATTATTTCATAAATTTGTTACATAATTCTACTTTAATTCCAAAGACACGCATTTTCAAGCAAAAATATTTTACTTTCAAATATACATATTGCACATGCAGAGTTCAGTTCAGTATTATCTACTAATCAAGAATATGCTTGAAGTGTGTGGTGGTGGTATGTGTGTGTTAAGAATAACCTTTATAATCAATTATTTAAATTTTCAGGGCATCAACCTTTTGAAATAATTTTCATAACCTATATGAAAATGCCCAAACCTCTGGATTGATGCAGGAATGAAGAGCTCCTTTCTGGAGGCGTGATATTTGTGTAGCAGAATTGAAAATAATTTGGATAGCTATTTTTTATTAAATGGTAGAACAATTAGCTGAATTAGCTATTCAGGTGTGAAGTCACATATTTTAGTTCACATGTACACATACAGTTAGCACACATTAAAGTGAAAACAGTTTGGATCCTATTCCCATGTATTATAGAACGGAGAGGTATATTGTTTCTGTTAGGCCTACCCAGCAATAGTCATGAATGAATTTATGGATATGAAATGAAATTAGGGATAGTCAGCTAATAAGGTTAAAAAAAGGTAAAGATAAGATTAAATTGCAGAGAACTGTGTAGATTTCTGCATATCGGAAATGGAAAATAATTGTGAGAAGATGGCACAGGAGTCTAAAGCGTTTAACTTTTCTTATGTTTGAAATGGTGAAGTTTGAGATACTTTCAAATTATTCACCAATCCTGTATTACATTAATTGAAATATTTAGAAAACATTGATCTGTCATGCTACTTTCCATGCTTTTCTTGATCAGGTTTTGTAAGGTAGATAGGTTTGTGATTTAAATTCATTCTCTCTCTCTCTCTCTCTCTCTCTCTCTCTCTCTCTCTCTCTCTCTCTCTTCATAGTTTTCTGAAAATAGTCAGGCTGTTATGATTAAGGATTTATTAGCTAAAATGTTACAAAAATAGAACAATAGTGATTTTGTTAAAATGTGAACGATGACAATCGATAGAAAAACTCAAAATAAAACAATCCTTTATTGTATGTCATACTCACTAAAACATCATTTTTCATGAAGCTGGAGGTTTTTAAATTACACCCGTCTTTTATCTTTGCAAAATACAAATATTTTTGGGGAAACACTCCATTAATTATGCCAGTTGGAAAACCATTGCAGATTTTGTAACATGATGAGCTTTCAATTTAACCTTTAAAATTAAATTAACAAGATGTATCTGCAAATGCCTGAAATACACAATAATTGCTATTGCTACATGTCTTACATTAAAATTGTAAATACCAAAACAGCTTTAATTGCTATAGCTTTCAGATTTAAAAGAATAAGCCTAATATATAGAATTCTTTCAGAAGTACTTCATTTGACATTGTTTTGTGCCCTGCTTTTTCTATAAGAAACTTCCAGGTTACCTCATGAATTTTGTAACTCACTGTGGCTTTTTATTAGGTAATCCACATCCAACTCCAAGATATCTCAGCTTTCATGATATATACTTCCCTTTTCCTAAATGACCTTACTGCTAAAGAGAGATGACAAATCCGCCATCAGTTCTATATTTGTATAGTGAGTTAGATATTTAGGATTGACAGTAATTGAAATAAAATACAAATGATTATGCTGAATCATTTAAAATGGATGCAATTTATTGGGTGATACTTTCACATGTGTTTCTTTAAGAATAAGAAGGGCAAAGCCATAATATATATGATTATAGCCTATGGTAATAGAATAATGTGTATTTAATGTATGTTTATAATTTATTTCACATTCCATGATACAGATAGTGCAATCGTCTTAGAGTCTTTTTGACACTATGATAATTTCATTATTTTAGCACATTCTCATCATCTGTATATAAGGAAGGGGGAGCTGGCCTATACTAAAAGAAGCAATTGATTTTTCAAAATCAGTTTGCTTGCCCCATTACTGATTGGCAACAACTCGTAAACATTTCAGACTGGAGTTGGAGAGAGAGAGGGATTTACTTTCTGCGGTGTTTGTTGTCCTCTTAAAAATAGTGTGAAAAGCAGCAATGGAGTTTAGAGTGTTTTTCAATAAGACTGGGAAAAGGTGCATATATTTGGTCACAGTTTAGAACTCTTTATCTATTCCAAAATTTTAATTTTAAATATATATAACTAATTATTAGTTTTTGCATTTTTTTTTTACCATTGACATACTTTTGAATGTTCATGCTTGTTCACAGAACTACAGATGTTGTGCCTTGTTGATGTGGGAGAAGGACTAGCTAGGGAAAATGGTGAAAAGAGGGATCGGTGTAAAATCACTATGTAGCCACATGCAAACTAGTCCAGCCCCCTTTGTCTGCCATTGACCCTTATCTAACTCTCACCAAGTGCTGACAGTTTAGAAGATTTGCCTGACAGTTGCACATGAAATGATAACTACAGTAACAACTTTGTGTCAAAGAACATTAGGCCTGACCTTGAGCAATTGGTAAATTTTCCTTCCCTCCTCACAGGATTAAAAAAATAGACTTGTACCTGTGACTGTAATTCTCATGATCTAAACAGTTTTTGATATTAAGGACTGGGTGAAAAAAATAAAATAAATCTTTAATATAAATGAGAAGAAATGTTGCTGAATGGTCATAGGACAAATCAGGGAGTTATTGAAAGCTGCTCTTAACAAAGGGAACATATAAGTTCAATAAATTAACAAATATTTCCCTTAACACCTTTGTCTTGATTAGGAATCTTCATAACAGAATACAAAAAGTGATTAGAATTCACAATAGAATAATTTATAGTATATGAAATACTACTTTATAACACTAAAGGTCACACAGTCACTAGAATATCCTTATGTTCTGCATAAAGGACTAGTCCAAGAGAGAGAGATACCTCATCATGAAGAAATATCCTTGCAACCATTGTAAATCACCACAGAAACTTTCAGGCCTTGATAATCGTAGTGAGACTACTACATTCTCCACCCAACTATATTTCTTTTAAAAAAAAAACTTGATTCAGTAACGCAGCTTGTTTGCTTTGCATACAGTTGTCTTCTATGGGCAAAACAAGTACAAGGTCACTTTTAGGTGCAATGATACTCTAAAAGTCTCTTAGTCACAGTTTTGCTGTGGAGAAGGAGGGAAAGATATATTGACAATATAAAAATTATTTAGAATGTTACAAACGCCTCCTTCCCATCTTGTTTTCGGAAAGATATTACTGCGTAACTATGAAACTGTCTCTGAGTTTCTGAAAAGCTAAGGCAGATTTTTTTAAAATATTAAGTTTCAAAATCAAACTTAAAAAAATCTTCAGAGAATATACTTATCAATCATTATTTTAAATATACTTTCATTGGTTATAACCATATTAAACAAGAATGCAAATATTCTTTACCAAAAAAACAACAACCCTGTTGCTCTGATGTTAGACTGCTGGGTTTATGCTGATATTGATCTGCAGTGGTAACAGAGAGTATGTTGTAGAATGCACTTAGAATATATGGATGATCAGAAGTGCCAGCATAGAAACTTCATGACAGAAACGCAGAGTGGGACAGAAAAAAACATATAGGAGCCTGTGTACATTAAATACCTTTTGTCCCATTAATGATATGATTATCCCATTAACCATTTCACATTATGTTTTTAGACTTTAAATTGTGTGTTTCTGGAAGAATATTTCCTCTGAGGGAGGAATTCAAGCTATGTTACACTAACATTTCTTTCTGTCAAATTACAACCCAAGCTATTTTTAGTCGTTTTATTTTTCTTTTATAACTACAGTAGAAGAATTTGATTACAGCTTGAAAACAAAAGTATTTCTGAATACAGCATCTAGTTTTTAGACTTTTGGAGGATTTATCTTGTTTGCATTTGCCTGTTAACTATTCAGCGCAACTTAAGATCCAAACGTTTAATGCCATTTGGATCTAATAGCTAAAGTTTTCAAATTATTTCTGTTCACTTTTACTTGGTAAGAGAGATTAGAAGGATAGTCATTTTCAGGTTTTGAGTGTGGTATTAGCTGCAATCCCAGTCATCTTGTGGCTTTAAAGAGAAACTGATGTGCAGATAACAGGATATGAGATCCTGTTTCTGAAGTTTGGAATACCAGAAATCAAATAGGGATCAGATAGAATGGCAGCTAGTTTATACCAGTTTCCAATAGGAGTTTCCCTGCATGAGTTACTTGACTCAGTAGTCAGACTTACTGCACCAGGAGATATCAGCTTCATGTGGCAACTAACTTACTGCACTTTTCTGGATATCCAACCAGTTTGGCAGTATGTATTAATAATATTCTTCCCTTGAGATTCTCCGGCATAGTATACAAAGGCTGAAGCCTTAGTTGCCGTCTTGCAGTGAAAAAGTTGGATTGGATTGTGCATATGTAATCTCTCGCTGCTTGTGGATCCTGGAAACCCTCTTCTTTACACAGGAATTCCAAGAAATGAAGCAGCAGAAGGGTATCTTTAGAGAAAAGCAGAGCAAGTCCAACTAAAAATGGGTAAGAGCCATTACTAAGGATTCTCTTGTGAAGATACAGCAATATGTATTATTTTTCTGCTACTACTGCATCTACAGATTGTTGGCTGATAGCTTGACCCAGTCCCTCAATGAATGGAGGGTCATTGTTTGGTTGGTCTGACAGATAATCACTCAGATCTGCTCTGAGCTGGAATCTGGTCATGAAAGGTCTGTGAAGTTGATTGAAGCATTGTTTGGAAGGAGTTTGAATCAGTTGGTCAAGGCAAATAAATGAATGGAATCTTTGGGGCTGTTAGTACAAATACTTATATTTTAGATCCATGGTGCTGTGGTTGATCAAAGCCTTCCAAAAGATATGTGATTGGGTCCAGGTAGTGTAAATTCATCATTAAGTAGGAGATTTTTTTATCCTGTCTTCAACGTTCCCTTCCTGTTCTAAACTAGCATTGATCGCACTTTGACCTTTGACAGAATTTGGGATAATGGTGGTACATCCCTTCTAGTTCTTCTTGATCTCTCGGTGGCCTTTGCGATCATTAATCATGCATCCTTCCAGACAGAGGTGGTATTCATCAGGTTCTGACCAATTCTGGAGAACTGGTAGCGGAAATTTTGAGTAGTTCGGAGAACCTGCAAATACCACCTCTGACTGATCCCGCACCCATCTATTCTCTGCCTTCCAATTCCCAGTTGATTGGCTGAGTCTTCTTTTGTTGTCCTGCACAGGAGAATGGAGCTGGAAATCAGGTTAGTGGGGTGGGGAGGGAATGGGATTTTGCAGTAACCTTCCCCAGGAATGGGGAGGGAATGGAGATTTCACAGTATCCTTCCCCTGCCATGCCTACCAAGCCACACCATGTTCACCAAGCTATACCCACAGAACTGGTAGTAAAAAAAATTGAATCCCACTACTGCTTCCAGACTTCAGGCCCTAAAAAACTTGGCCTGCCCTGAATTTCTGATTCTAGTGAGGAAGAATACTTCCCCAGCTTGACTGTCCTACCAAATAGCAGGTGACAACCATTGTTAGGAGGGCCTTTGCAAAAATCCATCTTGTGTGCCAATTGCATGCATTTCTGGAGAAGTCCTTGCTCAGGATCACCCCTAATCTCGGTTGCTGCAATGCATTTTCAAGATGCCCTTGAAAACCACTTGGGAGCTATAGCTCATCTGAAATTCAGAGATGTTTGTAACTATGGGTGCAATTCAAGAAAATCTTCAATTTGTAAGAGTTCACACAAAGATTTTAAAAAAGAAAGATATTAATAGTACGTCAGATTCAGAAAATTGAGAAATTATCATGTCCATTGCTCACTGTAGAAATTAGTTTAGAAAGAAGAAATATATTTATTAGCCCTTTGGTATTTTGTGGCAAAGTTACTGGCACAACTCTTACTTAATTTTAATGTATCATGCATTTAAATATATCTAGTATGATAAATGCATAATAAAAATCTTTCTGTTTTTATTTATTGCATAGTAACTTATATACCACCTCTTCCTACATGTAATATATTTTGCTTTCCCAAAGTAACTCCGTTATGCTTTGATTATTTTATTTTCTTTCATTACATTTTTTCTGCATGGTTGTAAACTACCCTGGGAAAATAATCAAAAGACAGTATTAAGAAGAATCTGAAACTAAACAGCAGGGTAAATTAGCAGTCCACAAACAGTAGCCTTCATGTCATCATCTTCTTAATTTATTAGGACATAATGACAAGAAGTTCTTATTCTAGTGTCTTCTGGAATATCCCTATTACTACATAGAAAAGCTCCTGGGAAATAAAAGCTTCTCAAGGCATCCCAATGCTTTGTATGGTTTATGGGTACCATGGAAACAGTATTCCTCAGAGCTGTTGTGGATGCTGCATAGCAGTGTGCCAAGAATCTCGGGGGAAGAGAAAAATTTCTGCTGAGACCTCCTGGTTTTTCTTGTTGTGAGCCAAGGTGAGCATAATCGGAACTGAAGCTGAAATCTGAGCAAGAGAAGATCTAGTGGGATTACAATACAGCACTAATTCAAAATAAAGGTAAATATGGTTAGCTATCAAAAGTTTGGTAGTTATCAACCTAACTAGATCTTGGTGTGGCAAATATAAATTCAGCTTTTTTTCTTATGGGTAACAATTTGGAATAATTAGTTCTGACCTAGGACTTTTTTGTAAGTTAAGAAGTTTTTCCATAGTAAAAATCTACAGAGAAAAAGAAAAGAAAGGAAGTGGTATTATTTTCATGTAATTTTATATGTGTAAAAAAAAAATTGCTCAAAGAGAGTTTTGTTATTAGAAATGCTATTGCCCCATTGTTTAATTTTAATGTATTCTTCTTCTGGAGTAAAATTAGTACTGATTGACTTGTTATGAGCAACATGGTAGTGGAGTTGTCATTAGATTCTCCCTCGAGCCGCTCGGAGCATCCAGAGACTGGGATGTGCTTCTGAGTCCTCTTCTTGCAGGCTGAGCTTTAGATGAGGAAACGCTCCGCCCCTCACGTGGTATCGCGCAGCGCCTCCCAGTCTTTTGCTCAGCCTCAAGAGTCAGGCTGTGTTTCAGAGAGCTCCTTGGCTGATCGCACATTTCTTTACTATTACAACCCTCTCGTCTTGATAAGGTTTGCTTTTCCTTCCTCCTCCTGCGCAAAGGGTCTGGACTTAAGGGAAAATTTTTCCCCGTCCTTGGGGCAAGGCTGCGGGCTCGCAGCGCGATAGCGCGACCCCCCCCCCCACCCTTATCTGATCGCTTCGCTGCCTCCGCGTTGCCTCGTGGCACGCGTTTTCTTTTACTGCTGGATTCCCCCCACCTTAAACACCGATCGGGAGGGTCATCGCCCTAGGGCCCTAGGCGCTGTGCTGACCAGCGAAGCCCTCCCTTCCGTCCCGGGCGTCCCGACGGTTCAGCTTGCGGCCGCCATTTTGGCTCCGCATCGTGGTCGGGCGCCATTTTGAATTTCTTTAGCTGCGGCGAATTGGAGCCCCAGGCCTTGGGTCAAAGCTTAGCTGCCCATTTCTTCCACCTGGCTGGCCCTTGTATTACTTGTTGGCCTCCCGCAGCCTGCTTTTGGGCGGTTGCAGCCCCCTCCGGGTTTTATTTTTCTTGTCTGGAGGCCTGCTGCCAGAGGCTCTTCTTCTACCATAGGCCTCAGGTGTTTATTTGACTAATTGGCCTGTACTGAGATATACGAAGTTCTCACTGTTACGGTTACTGTTTAAAAAAAAAAAAAAAAAATCTATCTATATATATATATACTTAATACATATACAAAAGGAATATATTAAAAAAAAAAAAAAAAAAAAAAAATAAATATAATTATAATAATAATAACTTTTGTCTTGTACAATAATATTTTTTCGTACATATATAAATATATACGGATAACCTGTATATACTTTTGGTACAAAAGCATAATAAAGATAAAAATCAATCAAAAGGATAAGGAAGAATTATAATTAGAGTATCTATTTTTCTGTACATACTATATTTCTTAGATACCTTACTGTTATCTCTGTACACAACAAATTCCAAAAGGGGGAGAGGGCCAGCTTCACCTTCACCCGGCCTCATCCAGGCCTGATCTGGGCGAGCCAACCGCCTTTGCTAGTAATTGTATCTAACATGGCAGACGACAATCCCTCTAAACGTCCTTCTTTGAAGGCTAAGGCAAAGTCCCACTACTTGCGCAGGCAGGACAAGGAACCTAAGGGCTCTAGACAGGACAAGGAACCTTCCAAGGCCGCCCAACGTGACGCCTTAAGGCGCCACAAAGCGTTGGAAAAAGAGTTTGACCGGCGTTCAAGGGAGTCCCGCCGGAGCCGCCAATACCTCCTCCTCCAAACCCTTCTACCTCTGCTCAATCTCTCCCTCAGACCCTCTTCCCTACCTAGGCGCAGTTCGCTTCAGGGTCTTCCGACCCCGGACCTCCGACCAGACGGACCCCGAAGCCACCTTTACTCCCACAGCCGCTGGTCTGCGCCACGATGAACCCTCTACCTCCGAGGTTCCACCTCACATCAGGGCTTGGATGGAATCAGCCATCCGCCAGGGCATAGCAGAGGGACTACAACACATGACAAGATCAGGCTTCTCTCCACGAGCCTCCGAGCACGACTCGATATCTATCAGATCCCTTCCACAACCGGTCCCCCAGTTGATCAGGTACTCTCTCAGAGGGACAGCCCTCCTCCGATTGGGGCCCAGGTGGAGGAGGAAGGGGACTTTGGGGATTTCAGGGAAGAGGAAGAGGATTCCCGGATGGGATCCTCCCGCTACAGTGAACCCCTCTTAGAGGCTGACATCATGGAAGGGGAGATGTCGGAGGACGAGGACCCTTCTCCCGACCAACCCTCCTTTGGGGGCTGTTTAAACCGCATATGTTCAAGTCCCTCCTCCTTAAGGCCAAGAATGTCTCTGGCCTTCTTTCCCAGCCCGCTGCAGAAACCCCCCTGTCCCAGAGGGCCCGGAAGACTCCATTTTCACCCAACCAGTGGTGGAAGCTGAGGTCATCCCTTCCCCTCCCATCTTCGTTGATCTGGTAGCGAAGCAACTTACCTCCTCAGGGACCCCTCCCACTCCCTCTAGCCAAGACAAGAGATTCTTTAATCTCGATTCGGCTCTGTCTAACCTCCTGAATATCCCGGAGGTCGATGACCCCATTGTGGGTCTAGCCTCCTCCTCTACCCCTAGTGAGGCCCTAGAGGCCTTGAAACCTGAGGACAGGCGGGCGGAGCAGGCGCTACGCAGGGCTCACCTATCTGACGCCTGGGCCATTAAGTCAGCTACGGCGCCTCATTTTTCACGAGGTCCTCTATCCGCTGGCTACGCCAGCTCAAGGACCACATCCCTGCTTCCAATCTCAGAGCTCACCAGGATATAGCGGTTAGTGGCTGCAGCCGAGTTCTCGGCTGACGCCACTTACCAGTCGGTAAAATTTTCTTCCAGGGCCATCACGCGCATGTCACGGCTAGACGCATGCTATGGCTCAAACACTGGCAGGCGGACGTAAAGAATAAGGTCAAGCTGGCCACTGCCCCCATTACGGGAGATAAACTGTTTGGCCCAGCTTTGGAACCACTGCTGGTCGAGGGCCGCAGTAAGAGAAAGTATTTGCCCTCCCTTTTTCGAAGTCGGAGGCCAGGGGCTCTCAGCCCTTTCGGAGGAGCTTTCACGCCCCTTCTACCCAACCCCCTTCCCGCCCAGATATCCTAGACCCCCTTCCTTCCGATCCCAGGACCGCACGGACCCGGGCGACAGATCCAGACGCGGTGGCGGCTACAAGAGACCCTTTCGGGGATCGGGAGGAAGGCCCTACCGCAGAAGGTAGAGCCTCTTCCTCCCCCGCTGGCGGCCGCCTCAGCCACTTCGCCGCCCAATGGGACATATCCACTTCCGATGCATGGGTTAGGGACACAATCAGGTTTGGCCTCGCCCTGGAGTTCAGGTCCGCTCCCCTGATTGTTTCTTCCTCCCCTCCTCAAGGGACCCCTCCAACGTGCACTAATGGATGCAGCCATCCATCATCTTCTTGACATCCAGGCCATTCAACCTGTCCCTCCGGATCAGAGAGGAAAGGGGTTTTACTCCCATCTCTTTGTGATGCCCAAACACTCTGGGGGTTGGAGAGCCATCCTGGACTTGAAACGGCTCAACCGTCACCTTATCCAGCGTAGATTCAAAATGCACACTTTGCAATCAATTCTTTTAGGCACCAGGCGGGAGACTGGTTATCTTCCATAGATCTTTCGGAGGCATACCTCCATATTCCAATCAGGCCTTCCCATTTCAAATTCCTCAGGTTCTGTCACAATAGCCTTCATTATCAATACGTGGCCCTTCCTTTGACTGGCCTCGCCCCCGGACCTTCACCAAGGTCCTGGCGGCTCTGGCGGCTCATCTCAGGAGCGTTCCTGTCCGCCTCCACTGCTACTTGGACGATATCCTTATTCTATCCCCGTCCAAATCCCAGGCAGTCAGGGATACCAGGGTCACTCTCTCCACCTTACAGGCACACGGGTTCCTAGTCAATTGGCAAAAGAGCCAACTTATCCCTTCCACCCGAATCAACCACTTGGGCGCCATAATTGATTCGGGTTTCTCAAAGAGTTTTCCTCTCCCAGGAGAGGTTCCTTAGCATTCAGGCCCTGGTCAAACAGATCAGGCGTTCAAGGAGGGTGGCCTTACTGGACCTCTCTAAATTGTTGGGCAAAATGGTGTCATGCATCTCTATTATTCCCTGGGCCCGTCTACACAGCAGATCCCTCCAGTGGTTCCTGCTCCCATTCCAACGATCCGGAAGAAGCAACTCAAGGCCAGAGTCAGGGTCCCTCCAAGGGTCCTCACGTCTCTTCTATGGTGGACCAATCCCGCCATCAACAGAGGCCATCTCTTCGCGGAACCTCAACGACTCACCGTCACTACGGACGCAAGCCTGTCCGGTTGGGGCGCCATCTCGACTCGCTCTCGGCTCAGGGCAGATGGTCGCCGTCCGAGCAAAGGTGCAGCATCAATTGGCTAGAGCTTCACGCTGTCCATCTGGCCCTGCGCAGTTTTCCTCAGATCCGCAAACATCACGCCCTCGCTCACGGACAACGCCACGGCCAAGGCCCATATCAACAGGCAAGGAGGCACCCAGTCCATCCAGCTAATGAGGGAAGCCGAGCGCCTTTGCCGCTGGGCAGAATCCAACCTCCTATCACTAAAGGCCGAACACATCTCCGGAGTAGACAATACTCAGGCGGACTGGCTGAGCAGGGCCACGGTGGACCAGGCAGAATGGCGTCTCCATCCATCCCTGTTCGAGGAAGCGCCCAGAATATTCGGCCTTCCGGTGGTGGATCTCTTCGCCTCCCCGTCCAACACTCAGCTTCCACGGTTCTTCTCCCGGTATCCATCTCACCGGTCGGAGAATCACAATGCTCTGCGCTGCCCATGGCCCCCAGGGCTACTATATGCCTTCCTCCGCTCCCGTTAGTTCCCAGAGTAATACAGAAACTTCTTCAGGAGAGGGCAGACCTTCTCCTGGTGGCTCCCTATTGGCCCAGGCGACCGTGGTTTGCGGATCTCCGCAATTTATCGGTAGCGCCCCATGGAGGATCCCCGGACAGGGTCTCCCTCTCTCAGGGGCCCCTTCTGCATCCGGAGCCTCAATGGCTCCAGTTAGCCGCCTGGAGGTTGAGCGGATCCGTCTGACTAGTGAGAATCTCTCGAGTCAAGTCATCGACACTATTTTGGCCGCTAGGCGACCTTCCACTACACGAATTTACGATGCCACTTGGAAGGGGTTCTGCAAGTGGTGTAGCGGGTCTCAGATTGATCCCCTCTCTCCCTCAGTGGCTCAGATCCTAGATTTTCTTCAGGAAGGCCTCCGTAAAGGGCTCGCACCTAACACCCTGAGACGACAAGTTTCTGCCCTCTCAACCGTGGTCTCCTGTGATAACTACGGTTCCCTTTCTCATCACCCCGAATTAGATCTTTCCTTAGGGCGCCACCAACCTGTGCCCTCCCACTGTTCACAGGTTCCCCACATGGGACCTCAACAAGGTCCTCGCTTTCTCTCACACGCTTCCCGTTCGAACCCTTGAGAGACTCATCCCTTCAGTTTCTCACCTTTAAGGTAGTTTTTCTAGTAGCTATTACTTCTGCTCGTCGAGTTTCGGAAATAGCAGCTTTGTCAGTTAGGAGCGATCTATGTGTATTCCACGCTGATCGGGTGGTCCTTCGTCCTGACCCCACATTCCTACCCAAAGTTAACTCTCCCTTCCATAGGTCACAGGAACTGGTTCTACCAAATTTTTGCCCTAGGCCCTCCAGGGGCAGGGAGGTCCTCTGGCACACCCTAGATGTCAGAAGGGCCTTGCGTATATATATTAAGCGCACTCAACCCATGCGAAGGTCGGAATCCCTCTTCCTATCCTTTCAACCCAGGTCACTGGGGCTTAAGGTTTCTCCTTCCACCATCAGTCGCTGGATCAGGGCTACTATTGCAGGTGCTACCTTTCCCATTCTCTGCCCGCTCCGGGTGGAATAACCGCCCATTCCACCAGAAGTGCAGCCACCTCGGCGGCCTGGGCCACGCAAGCCCCCATCGCTGACATTTGTCGGGCAGCCACCTGGGCCTCTCCGTCCCCGTTTATCAGACATTATAAAATAGATACGTACGCCTCAGCGGAGGCCTCTTTGGCCGACGGGTCTTACAGAGGGTCATCAGTGATCCGGAGGGGCCTTCGGGCCAGACGGAGTCCCACCCGTAGGACAGCCCAGCTTTGGTATGTCCCAGTCTCTGGATGCTCCGAGCGGCTCGAGGGAGAATGGGCGTTGGTTCTTACCTGATACGCCCCTTCTCGGCGAGCCGCGAGGAGCATCCAGCCCCACCCTAATTTCTCCGTCTGGTGGGGAATCTTGCTTCAGCCAAGGAGCCAATAGTAGATTAGATAGAATTAATAACCTCTCTTCTCGTTATCGCAAAAAACTGGGGAGACGCTGCGCGATACCACGTGAGGGGGCGGAGCGTTTCCTCATCTAAAGCTCAGCCTGCAAGAAGAGGACTCAGAAGCACATCCCAGTCTCTGGATGCTCCTCGCGGCTCGCCGAGAAGGGGCGTATCAGGTAAGAACCAACGCCCAATCTAAAATTGAATGCCTATAAAGATAAAATATACATACACATCTGCAAAAACTGAAAAAAAAACCTCTTTTATACAGTAGTTGTCATCTCTGTCCATTATTGTCTAGGAATATCTTAGTGTTGTATGTGTGTATATGTATGTATGCATGCATGCATTTATTTCCCAACTTTATTGTTTTTACAAATAAGGCGATGAACATATCCACCACAGTTTCCTCCTTATTTTCCCCACAACTCTGCGAGGTGGGTTGGTCTGAGAGAGAATGACTGGCCCAAAGACACCCAGCTGGCTTTCATGACTTAGGTGGGATTTGAACTCATGATCTGCTTTTTAGCCTAGTGTCTTAACCACTAAATCAAACTGCCACTGCATACATTTACATTAACAAAATACAGTATATTTATTAGCTTGTTTGTAAAATATATATTTTTTAAATTAATGAAATTTATAGACCGGGGTCGCCATCCTTTTGGACCTCAGGGACCACAACACTCATAATTTTAGATCCTGCGAACCACTAATATGAATTTTGACTGACGTTGGCTTGCTGACATTGGTGGGAAAGTTGGTCCCATATTCCAGAGCTGCAGTAGTCACAGATATGGCCTTTTGGTCATCCCGGAACAGCTCCTCCAGTCCATGGCAGGCCAGTGCACCCGGGTGGAAGAGCAGCTGCTCCGGGATGACCAAAGGGCCAGTCTTGTGACTACTGCACCTCTGGAATATGGGACCGACTTTCCCACCAACGTCAGCAAGCCATCCCAGGGCGAATTTCCTTCCCCTGCCATTGATCTTGCCTTCCAGTTCCAGCTTGCGTGGCTCTACTCAAGGTAAGGTTTGCACTCGGCTGAAGGGTGGGGACCAGCAGGTGGGCGGGCTATGTGGGCAGCGCAGCTTGGATTAATTGCTTTGGAGAGTGGTTTGGGGGGGACATTTCTCTGCAGACTACCAAAATTCCCAGCCCACCAGTTGATGACCACTGTTATAGTCAATTACAAATCTGTGTACATTTAAACTGAAATGCTACTAACCACTTCCTGTTTCAAGATTATTTCTTTACAATACTTAAAATTCCTTGCGTTGGGCTATGTAATATGTGTCATTTCCGGTTGTTTATGATAAATTTTGATTATATTGTACAGGAGGAAAGTTAGATTTTTTTAATTACCCTAGTAACTTTCTTCTTATGGTTCCAGGAATGCAGAGAATCCAATTACAAAGTTTCATTTTGTCTTAAGAAAAAAAAATACAGGTAGTCCTCGACTTACAACCACAATTCAATCCAAGATTTCTGTTGTTAAGTGAGACATTTGTTAAGTGAATTTTGCCCCATTTTATGACCTTTCTTGCCACAGTTGTGAAGTGAATCACTGCAGTTGTTTAGTGGCACAGTTGTTAAGTGAATCTGGCATCTCCATTAACTTTGCTTGTCAGAAGGTTGCAAAAGATGATTACACGACCCCAGGAGACTGCAACCAATTATCAAGTGCCCAAAGTTTGATCACGTGAACCCGAAATTGTTATAATGGCATTGAAATAAGTGATTTATGACTGTTTTTCACACTTACAACCATTTTAGCGTCCCTGAGTTTATGTTTTTGTTATAAAAAGGCAGTTTAAATGGGGGTAAGTCTCCAATATTGGGAATGGATTTTTTTTCAAAGATATTTCTTTGAATAATTTAATTTAATCAAAGCACTAAAGCACTAAATGTTTAATTTCTAAGCACTTAGTTACTTAACAGTATGTTAATAAAATTCAGATAATAAATGATTGAACTTGATTGGACCTCACTACCTTGTCTCTGAGCTTATGTCAGAGAAAAAGTTAAGAGACAATATTAGAAATATACTTGATATTTTGGAATTTTTGGAACAACATAATAAAGAGAGCTAAATTTATCTTTCTTAATGCAGAAAAGCATTTGACAATCTGAACTTATTTTTTTTGTTCAAAATTTTTGAAGTAATGTACCTTGGAGAAAATTTAACCAAATGGTGAAATCAATTTATACTTCACAAAATGCACAGATAATGCTGAATTAACAAAACCATGTGAGATAAAGGGAGAAGCTGTGCCTATTATCACTGTTACTATTGCTTTTGAAGTTTTGAAAAGCAATATAAAACAGGATGAGATATTGTGTGAGAATGAAAAGAGACTAATAAAGGAGAATATTTGTAGCTCAGGGTTGACATGAGGGGTCCTTGGTGTTCTCTGAGCTTGTTGTTTTTTTGCAGACGTTTCATTACCCAAATTATGTAACATCAGTGCTAGTATGGACTGTAGTTTGCTGTCAGTTTATATAGATAGATAGAATTCTTTATTGGCCAAGTGTGATTGGACACACAAGGAATTTGTCTTAGTGCAAATACTCTCAGTATACATAAAAGAAAAGATGCATTCATCAAGAGTCAAGAATCATAAGGTACAACACTTAATGATAGTCATAGGGTACAATAAGCAATCAAATACTAGGAAACAGTCAATATAAATCATAAGGATACAAGCGACAAAATTACAGTATAACAGTCACAAGTGGGAGGGGATAGGTGATAAGGAGTGATGAGAAGATTAATAGTAATAGTAGTGCAGACTTTGTAAATAGTTGGACAGTGTTGAGGGAATTATTTGTTTAGCAGAGCGATGGTGTTCGGGGGAAAATTGTTCTTGTGTCTAGTTGTTCTGGTGTGCAGTGCTCTATAGCGTCGTTTGGAGGGAAGGAGTTGAAACAGTTTGTGTCCAGGATGTGACAGGTCTGTAATTATATTCTAGTGGCTTGCCTGTCAATGTTGGTGCAGTTGGTCTTAGATTTTTTTTGATTGGACTGTTTGCTGTTGGCTTCTTCAGCAGTATCTTGGTTGGGGTATTGTTTACTTGATTGTTGATCTAATGTTAACCTTGGAGTTAATCTATGGTGATCTGGGGTGCTGATTGCTGGTGGAGAAGTCCTTGGGTTTTTTTATTCCTTTTTCAGCTGGGTGATAGTCTCTAGTGAAAAGAGAAATTTATAAACTAAGGGCCTTTGCTGATGATTTGGTTGTTGTTTTAGAAAACCCTTTAGCAAGAATAAATATATTGATGGCAAAATTACAGGATTTTGATGTACTATATGGCTTTCAAATTAATAGTCAATAGTGAAGATGTTAATAAAAATATGAAAAAGTAAGCAATGCAGTCAGATAGCTCTGGAAGAATTATGGACAACAGGGCAAACTGTCCTTACATTCATCTCTATGAGACCTAGTGAGACAACCTGGCTTCCTCCACTGAGCACATAAGCTTTCTACAGTAACTGAGCAGTCTTGGGAACGTATTATTTGGTTTAAGTGGTTACTGTCTGGTGCTATATGCAAACACATACATACTCCAAAGCACTCTTCTAATCTGAAGTGCTCAATACAATTGCATGTGTAACAGCATTGTATACTGGGGCTTTTCATGTGTAAAAGAGATTTAATTTAGTATCCTTTCATATCTTGATATTTCAAAAGTTCATAGTTAGGCATATTGACATAACATGCAGTTACTCTTTAAAGAAAAACTGTATGGTAGGGCTGTGAGGCACTTTCTATTGAGAAGAGAAAATATGCTTTGGAATGCACAGAGAATGTTAATGCACACAGAATGTTAATGTTGAACTTGTTGGCAATTTTTTAAAGGTGTTACAGATTTTCCTAGGATTTGCACAGCTGACTTACCAAGAAAATATATATTAGTTTTGAGGAAGTCCTGTCAGGTATAATGTGCCCATTCTTCTACAATCTAATACATTCTTTTTCTTTTGAATATGAAGTACTTGTACAACTCTAAAATGTGGATAATTGGGCATTGAACTGAAAAAAAATAGACTATATGTAGTTTGTTTGTTTCTGACACAGCATTGAAAAGCTGAATTATTTTATTTATTTATATCCCACCTTTATTATTTTCACAAATAATTTCAGCCAGGGAAGGTATCCAACACATCTTCCTCCTCCTATCTTCCCCATGACATCTGTATGAAATGAGTTGAGCTGAGAAAGAGTGACTGGCTCAAGGTCATCCAGCTGGCTTTCATGGCTAAGGTGGGACTTGAACCCATGGTCTCTTGCTTTCTAGCCTTGTACCTTAACTATTAGACCAAAGTGGTTTCTTCTAGTGGGAATGAAGTATACTTGAGAGAAAGTATTTTTTTCAGAATTATTTCTCTAAATTAATCTAAGCTAATAATTAAATTATTATGTCTAAATTAATAATTAGATTAATATATAGGAACTGTGGTGGTGAAGTAGAATGCAGTATTACAGGCTAATACTACTGACTGCCAGCAGTTTGGCAGTTTGAGTCTCACCAGGCTTGAGGTTGACTCAGTCTTCCATCCTTCCAAAATCGGTAAAATGGGGACCCAGATTGTTGGGGGCAATATGCTGACTCTGTAAACTGCTTAAGGACAGTTGTAAAGCATTGTGAAGTGGTATATAAGTCTTAAATGCTATTGTTTTAGAGTTATATAAATACCAGTTATAAGAGGAGAGCCATGGTTGTTTTAGATACATCAATATATCCTAAGTGTGTATGTTTCTATGTTTTTAATTTGGGGGCTTCCTGACAATAATACATTGCTCAAAAAAATAAAGGGAACACAAAAATAAGACATCCTAGATCTGAATGAATGAAATATTCTTATTAAATACTTTGTTCATTACATAGTTGAATGTGCTGACAACAAAATCACACAAAAATTATCAATGGAAATCAAATTTAGCAACCCATGGAGGTCTGGATTTGGAGTTACACTCAAAATTACAGTGGAAAAAAACACTACAGGCTGATCCAACTTTGATGTAATGTCCTTAAAACAAGTCAAAATGAGGCTCAATAGTGTGTGTGTGGCTTCCACGTGCCTGTATGACCTCTCTACAACGCCTGGGCATGCTCCTGATAATGCCTGGGCATGCTCCTGGCGGATGGTCCCCTGAGGATCTCCTCCCACACCTGGACTAAAACATCCCTCAACTCCTGGATAGTCTGTGGTGCAACGTGGCATTGGATGGAGCGAGACATGATGTCTCAGATGTGCTCAATTGGATTCAGGTCTGGGGAACAGGCGGGCCAGTCCATAGCATCAATGCCTTCGTCTTGCAGGAACTGCTGACACACTCCAGCCACATGAGGTCTAGCATTGTCATGCATTAGGAGGAACCCAGGGCCAACTGCACCAGCATATGGTCTCACAAGGGTTCTGAGGATCTCATCTTGGTACCTAATGGCAGTCAGGCTACCTCTGGCGAGCACATGGAGAGCTGTGCAGCCCCCTAAAGAAATGCCACCCTACACCATTACTGACCCACTGCCAAACTCGTCATGCTGGAGGATGATGCAGGCAGCAGAACGTTCTCCACGGCGTCTCCAGACCCTGTCGCGTCTGTCACATGTACTCAGTGTGAACCTGCTTTCATCTGTGAAGAGCACAGGATACCAGTGGTGAATTTGCCAATCTTGGTGTTCTCTGACATGCCAAATGTCCTGCACGGTGTTGGGCTGTAAGCACAACCCCCACCTGTGGATGTCGGCCCTCTTACCACCCTCATGGAATCTGTTTCTAACCGTTTGAGCAGCCACATGCACATTTGTGGCCCACTGGAGGTCACTTTGCAGGGCTCTGGCAGTGCTCCTCCTGTCCCTCCTTGCACAAAGGTGGAGGGTACCGGTCCTGATGCTGGGTTGTTGCCCTCCTATGGCCCCCTTCACATCTCCTGATGCACTGGCCTGTCTCCTGGTAGTGTTTCCATGCTCTGGACACTACGCTGACAGACACAGCAAACTTCTTGCCACAGCTTGCATTGATGTGCCATCCTGGATGAGCTGCACTACCTGAGCCACTTGTGTGGTTGGAGACTGTCTCATGCTACCACTAGAGTGAAAGCACTGCCAGCATTCAAAAGTGACCAAACCATCAGCCAGAAAGCATAGGAACTGAGAAGTGGTCTGTGGTCACCACCTGCAGAACCACTCCTTTATTGGGGATGTCTTGCTAATTGCCTATGCTTTCCACAGGTTGTCTCCATTTGCACAACAGCATATGAAATTGATTGTCAATCAGTGTTGCTACCTAAGTGGACAGTTTGATTTCACAGAAGTGTGATTGACTTGGAGTTACATTGTGTTGTTTAAATGTTCCTTTTATTTTTTTGAGCAGTGTAATTCTAATTTTTAGCAATACCACTTTCTAAAAACAGAATAAGGTTGCCAGGAGAAAGCATCCTTGCCCAGTCCTAAACCCATCCAGTACATTAATTCTTGTGATTACACTTTTCTTTCCTCTTCATCCCGGCTACATATAGTGCATCATAAGAAAAATAGTCAAATGTTTGTGTATATGGCTAACTTTGAAGGCATTGGAACAAATACCTTTGTGCATTTCCTTCTCTGTTTTGGCTGAGAAAGGAAATGAGCAGAACGTGTAATTAATAAGCAGAATGTGTCCAGTACTAAACAAGTGCCTCACAGCAAGAGTGATGTTTACTGAAACAAAGGATAAGAATGTCCATTGGAAACAAATGGGAGCAATATGAGGAACCACAAAAATGTGTCAATTAACATGACTGAGCTCCATTGAAATGAGTAAAATAAGCTATAAATAAAACAAGGGATGAGCTATTAAAGAGAATGAAATAGATAAAAGTAGCAGCCTTATTTCATACTGAGATGATAATGGCAATTATTTTCTGATAGTCGTATTGTTGATCTTTTTCAGGCAGCTGAAGTCAAGGAAAACCTTAATTAATTGATCCTGAGAAAACCATTGACAAATGGTTCTTTTAGTGAGAATATTTAAGCATTATCTGTAGTATATCTAAAATGCACTGCATTTATCTCCAGCTCTATAGCATAATGTGAAGCCTGAAAAACGTAATTGTTATGTATTGTGATTTGTGTTTACATAAAATGGCAAATGAGGGTACCACCCTTCAGAAAAAAAAAATTCAGCAGAACTTAATGAGTTCTGACAAGTAGAATTCTTACGTGGTTGTGAAGGGGACTTACATTTGGATTGCACCAATAATTATTTTCATTAATAAAAATACTTTGAATACATAATTATTTGTTTTTAATTATTTATATTATGCTTCTTTTGAAGACATCCCAAATGGTACAAGTGAAATATTTGTATTAAATAGCTGAACATTTTCTTTAATTGTATATGAAAAACATTCAGATATATTGAATTATATTGATCCTGATCTAAAAAATAAAGTGTGTACACCAGAATATGGGTAGGGTGCAAAAATTTACAAACTAAATTTATGTATTTACTGCAATAAAGATTTCTTTTTAATCCAGTATGCTATTTTGCTGAACTTTTCAGAAGAACATATGTGGTATAAAGAACTATACAGAAAGAAGGGAAATAGTGAAATCTTTACTGAATTTTAATGTGCTGCCAAAGAAATAAACAGTTCATCTGTAGTTAACTGTTTGGCACATGGAGCTGTATTAGCTTATGTTTATCCTTCCTTAGTTGAGAATTTATTTCTGTAGCCATGTGTCTTGAAACTTTAAAATTAGTATCATAAGCCTGTTTCAATCAGGAATATTTAAAATGTGTATCACTATTGCAAACATTGTGATATATAATTTCCTATAGTATGTATTACACTTACAAGTTATAAACAGGAAGTACTGCTAAGGAAAAGCTACATTCTCCTCCATGCTGCATCGAGAGCCCAGGATGGGTTGACTCCTTCCTATGACGTCATTTAGTTGAGTCTGTACTAAGATATAAAAGCCAGCCCCTGGGAGAGCCCAGCTTTTGACTCAGCTCCTTTCACTCAGTAGCTGTGTCTTTGAAAGCGTTCTGTTAGACAGCACTCATACAGTACTTTTTTCCTCGATTCAAGCAGCTACCAGAGATCTGGGCAGCTGCTCTTCCAGGAGAGCAGGGCTCTCTCTCCTGCAACGTTGGGAGCAGCGTTACAGAGCTCTGTGCAGGCAAGCTGGACAGCGTCTGCAGACCTCCCCCACGCCTGCGGTTTGGAGCGATCGTAAAAACGATCGGCAAACTTATAAGAGCACAAGCTAGCTGATCGTGTGGCTGGTTGCTGCGTTTTTCCCTTGCTGACTTCGCTAGGGGCTCTGTATAGCCTAAGGAGTGATTCTTCGATCTTGGAGCCTGTTTTTCTGTAGTCAACGGCCATCTTGGATTCAAGCCTTCCACCACGAGGTGAGCGGCCATTTTGTAAGCCCGGGGCCATTTATACCCTAAGGGGCTTAATAGAAAAATTTCTAAACAGCTTCTTTCCAATTCAAGAGCCTTTATTCTACAAATGGAGCAAGATAAGGCTCAGGCAGAGCTTCCCCCCCCCAGTGGAACAGTCTCTTAAGCCCAATAAGAGAAAAAGATGTAGGCAACGCACCCAATCATTCCAGAGGGAGGTGGCTGCTAAAATCAAAGCTAAGGCTCTAGCCCCTAAGAAGGCAACTCAGGCTGAATTGAGGGCAGAGAAACGCAGACATGCAGCTCTAGAGAGGCAGTTCAATAGAACTATTCAACAGAAGGGAGTGCAACAGCAGCATGTTTCAGGTGATACTCATGGACCCCAACCTAGTCCTCCCAGGGGAGAAGTTATCTATGAGCCTTTCCATCCCCCATCCTGGTCTCCTGAGCCTCTTGCTGCACAATCAGATCCTCAGGATCTAAGCAGATCTGGGCCTTATTTCCAACAGGCTTCTGTGCCCTATGCTCCTCTCCCTCCCTCCAGGTCTCGAACGTCTCCTCAATCTAGGCCTGAAGCCACCTTCACTCCCACAGCAGTGGGCCTTTGGCCTTCTGTCTCTACCTTTGAGCATAGACCAAGGGATATCCAAGATGTTGTCTCATTAGCCATTAGGCAGGGATTGGCTGAAGGCTTCAAGCAAATTCTTCAACCTCTGGAAAGGGTTCAGGCCCTTCTCCCTTCTCAATCTATAAGTTCCTTGCCTCATCATCCTGATTTACACAGGCCCCAGGACTGCAGGGTCCATTCCTCTCTACCAGAATGGGAGGAGGTTGATGAGGAAGGAAGGCCTTCACCATCTGAACACAGTTACCCTTCTTATTCAGAGTGTGAAGAGGGTGAGATTTTTGACCAAAATCTTTCAGAGGAAGAGGATTCTCGCCCAGAGCAGACAACCTCTGCATTGGTCTTCAAACCTACTCTCTTCAGGCCATTACTCAGCAAGGCCTTGGTCACTGCCAAGCTGTCGCCAGAGGAAGTGGCTCCCAAGCCACAAGAAAATCCCTCTAGCCAAGGGGATTCACTCTTCTCCAAGCCTGTAGTGCATGCAGAGATTTTACCTTCTCCCATTTTGTTCCTGGACATGGTCAAGGAACAGTGCGCTTCTCCTTCGGCAGGTCCTCGCCCATCTTCTCTGGATAAACATTTCTACAATGTCAGCGCAGCTCTGGACAATGCCCTGGCAGTGCCTTCTGTTGACATTCCGGTTCTGGCCTCGTTCTCATCTTCTGGCACTCCCACGGAGCCAGAAGATATCCTGAAACCGGATGACAAACGTTTCAAACAGACCCTCAAGTGCAATCACCAGGCCACTGCTTGGGCTGTTCGGGCTTCAACAGCAGCATCCTTTTTTACGAGGGCATCCATACGGTGGCTGCGCCAACTCCAGAATAGATTGCCTGCTTCTGACCTTCGGTCTCACCAAGACCTTAATAAGATTATTGCAGTGGCGGAATTCACTGCAGATGCCACTCTCAATTCCGCCAAATTTGCATCCAAGGCCATGGCATCTTCTGTAGCAGCAAGAAGACTTTTATGGCTCCAAAATTGGCAGGCGGAGTCATGCCGAAAATGGAAGCTGGCTTCAGTTCCATTCGCAGGCGATAAGCTTTTTGGCGATGCTCTGGAAACTTATCTCATCGAAACCAGAGATAAACGTAAAATTCTCTCTTCCTCTGGGAAGAGAGCCGACTCCTTATCGCCCTCCTGCCTTCCGAGCGGAGACCTCATCTCGCTTCCCCCACTCTCACAGGCTGTACTCCCAAGACCAATGGGCAGAAGCATCTGGCAGGCAACAACCTTCTACTGGTAAACGGCCCTTTTGGGAGGAGGGGCTCATTCCTTCCATCGCTCTAAGTAATCCCTCGTTCTCCCCACCCATCGGAGGTCGCCAGCCTTCTTTGCCTCCAAGTGGGAGGAGTCAACAACGGACTCCTGGGTGCTCAGCACTATTAGGTCAGGGTTACAATTGGACTTCCTAACACCACCCCCCAATTTTTTTTTGATCTGTCCTGTCTCTCAGGACATTTCCAGGCAAGCCCTCATAAATCAGGCCATTCAGCGCCTTCTTGAAATCAGGGCTATTCAACCTGTTCCTCCCTCTCAATGGGAATGTGGGCTTTACTCTCGCCTTTTCATCGTTCACAAAGCCTCAGGGGAGTGGCGAGCCATTCTTGTTCTAAAATTTCTAAACCAATTTGTAAAATACAGGCGATTTAAAATACAGACTCTGCATTCTATTTTAGAGAGCCTTCGGGAGGGTAACCTCCTCTCTTCCATTGATCTCACTGAGGCTTACCTCCACATCCCAATTTGGCCTCATCATCGCCAGTTTCTCCGTTTCTGTTATCAGAATACCCATTACCAGTATCGAGCACTTCCCTTCAGCCTCTTATCGGCTCCAAGGGTCTTCACAAAGGTTCTGGCAGCATTGATGGCATCTCTGCATTCTGTTCCAGTTAGGATCCAATGCTACTTGGACAACATTTTGATTCTATCCTCTTCCATCCATGCGGCCCATAGGGATCTGCAAATTACCCTGTCATGTCTCTAGAGCCACGGATTTTCCATCAATACCAAAAAGAGCCAGCTCTTTCCCACAACCAAATTGCAACACTTGGGAGCAGTCATCGATACCATGTCGTGCCAGGTTTTCCTGTCCCCAGCTCGTGGAAAGAGTCTTGCAGAGATCATCAGCCAGATCCAGCAACATCAAATTGTCCCCCTGTCGCTGCTGTCCAAACTTCTGGGGAAGATGGTCTCCTGTATTGGCATCGTCCCGTGGGCTCGGCTGCACTCCCGACCCCTCCAATGGTTCCTGCTTCCCTACCAATGAGCAGGAACCAGCCACTCATCCATCAAGGTCCCACTCCCACCACAAATCCGGAGATCTCTCAATTGGTGGCATTCCCCGTCAATCTGGAGGGGACTCCTGTTCAGGGACCCAGACAGGCTAGTGATAACCACCGATGCCAGTCTCCTGGGTTGGGGTTCCCATATGCAGGGCCAGATAGCTCAGGGCGTTTGGTCCAGATCAGAGCAGACCCTTCCCATAAATTGGCTAGAGCTCAGAGCCATTTTTTGAGCTCTCAAGCATTTCTGGCAATCAGTGACCGGCTCTCATGTTCTAGTCCTTACAGACAACATGGCCGCAAAGGCTCATGTCAACCGGTAAGGGGGGACGAGGTCCAAAGCCCTCATGAGAGAGGCTCTACGGTTGGGGTTGTGGGCAGAGAAACACCTGTTGTCGATCTCGGCGGACCACATCTCCGGGGTCAACAACTCCCAGGCCGACTGGTTCAGCAGGAGCCTAGTCAACCAGGCAGAATGGTCCATTCCTCTGTCTTTATTCAAGGATCTTTCCCTCAGATTCGGAACACCGGAGGTGGATCTCTTCTCCACTCCTCAAAATGCCACCAGATTCTTCACCAGGTTTCCTTGCCAGGGAGCGGAGGGGACCAATGCTCTTCTGTGCAGATGGCCCAAGGGTCATTCTGACAGTAATTCGGAAGACGTTGGAGGAACGTGCGGAGCTCCTCCTCCTGGCACTCTATTGGCCAAGGAGGCCCTGGTTTGCGGACCTGGTCAACCTATCGGTGGCTTCTCCTTGGAGGATCCCAGCCCATCTAATCTCCCTTCACCGGGGGGTCCTGCTCCACCCAGAGCCCCAGTGGTTCAAGCTGAACGTGTGGCACTTGAGCAGCAGCGGCTAGAGGAGGCTGATCTTCCAGAAAGGGTCATCCTCACTATCCTGGCGTCTCGCAAACCTTCTACAAGGTGCATCTATGATGCCACCTGGAAGGCTTTTTCCCAATGGTGCCTCAGGGAGGGTCTTTCTTGTGCTTCAGCCCAGTTGGCAGAAGTTCTTAGCTTCCTTCAGCATGGGCTGGAGAAAGGTTTGGCCCCCAACACCTTACGCAGGCAGGTTGCGGCCCTCTCCTCGGTCCTTTCATGGGGTTCGCTTCCTTCCTTATCCCATCACACTTCAGTCAGGAGGTTTTTGAAAGGGGCTTCCAACCTGCACCCTCCGGTGGTTCACAGGTATCCTTCCTGGGACCTTCATATGGTTCTTAATGCCCTTACAAAGCCCCCCTTTGAACCCCTTAGAACAGTGTCTCTCCATTTCCTGACTCTGAAGGTAGTGTTCCTTGTTGCCATCACGCCTGCCAGGAGGGCTTCCGAGCTTGCTGCGCTTTCCATCAGACAGGACCTTTGTTCCTTTCACGATGATAGGGTTGTTCTTCATGCGGACCCCTCATTTATTCCAAAGGTTAACACCTGGTTTCACAGGTCCCAGGACATTGTTTTGCCGGACTTCTGTCCTCTCCCGCACCATGACTTAGAGCGGCAGTGGCACACACTTGACGTAAGAAGGGCTCTTAGAATATACATTAAGCGCACTTCCTCCTTCAGGAAGTTGGAAGCCATGTTTGTTTCCTTTTTCCCTTCTCACTTGGGGCACAAGGCCTCTTGTACTATTAGCAGGTGGGTCAGGTCTTGCATTGAGCAGGCCTACAAAGCTGCGGCCCTTCCGGTTTGCCGAGGTCTGATGGAGCACTCTACCAGAAGCGTGGCCACTTCTGCTGCCTGGGCGACCCAAGCATCCTTGGAGATTTGTTGTGCGGCCACGTGGACATCCCCGTCTCCTTTCATCAGACACTACCATCTGGATGCTTTTGCCTCGGCGACTGCAGCCTTCGGCAGATGGGTGCTTCAACGAGTGGTTCCACAGCCAGTGTGATGAGCCGGACGAGGACCCACCCGTGGACATGCAAGCTTTGGTATGTCCCATCCTGGGCTCTCGCTGCAGCATGGAGGAGAATGGGCGTTGGTAGAAGTTACCACATCTATGCTGTGAGAGAGCCCAGCCCCTCCCTTGATTCGTCCGGAGATGGTAAGACATGTTCATGTATTGGATTGTTTGCTTTCAGAGACATTTCTTTAGTCTGTCAAGTATCTTCGCCAAAGCTGGGGATTCTCCCGGGGCTGGCTTTTTATATATACAAGTATAGACCCAGCTTAAAGACGTCATAAGGAGTCTACCCATCCTGGGCTCTCTCGCAGCATAGATAGAAAGGGCATTCACAGGTAAATTTACCAACACCCATTCTATTTCTCAGACAAGAGTTCCATCTGGGTAGTTTACTTTTTAGATGCCCTTTCAGGAGATGCACCCTGCCCCTCAAAAACCCTTGTGAAGCTAAATAGGGCAGAACAAGAGATCCTGCCATAGAAATTATAAATAAATAGCTTTACTTTTCTTTTCAACCAGATATGCTAAGCCCAAGTGATTTTGTGTTGTGTGGTGCTAGTAAATATCCAACAGTGGAGTAACCAAGAATTGCATGTTTTTATTCTAGCAGATGCAGCAAAATAATTACTGGGAGAATACATCTCAAGTTATAGGAATGGGAATGTAGGCATCCCAGAGCTAGCATTGTTTACCAACAAGCAAAACAAAGTAAGAAACAGAGAGTCAGAAAACGGGAATCTACATACAACAATCAAATTGAACAAAGCAGCACTAACAAAAACAAAACATTCTGATGATTCTGCCTGTACTTTTCTTGCCAGCTTACCTTAATTATTTCAATTCTCCCAGGGCCGTTGGGCAGAGAGCCTGAATTCCAGGCAGAATAAGGAAATCCTTTCTGTAGTCTGTAACTTTCAGGACCTGCAGCTTGATCAGAAGAGGGGGGGAGGGGGGGAAAGAGTCTTCTCTGGGTCCCCTGAAAATGTCATTTTTTTTGCACACTTGTGTAACAGCTCGGATATGAACTCAACCATGTATGTGCATTGTTGTGTAATGTTGGGGTGTTTATGGAACAAGAAGTTTTAAACTGATTTTTGGCAGTTTAACCAGTATCAGCAAGCCATTTGTGTTTTTTAATTTCTTTTAGTATTGTTTTTTTCCTTGCTGACATTATGGGGAAACAGAATGTAATTTTGACTTATATATTTTTTGATAAAGATAATGTTCAGATTTATTGTGTATGTATCTGTGTGTGTGTGTGTATTCTAAGTTAATTTTTCAGCAACATTTTTTAAAATTATATTTATCTACGTTAATGATTCTAACTAGCTGAGTACATCAGGATACAGTAATAACATTTCAAACCTTAAAATGACCTACTTTTTGTTAATGCTTTTGTTGGCTTGCCCAGTTGGAATAAGTCATAAATTGGCATGGTTGATTCAGGAACTATAACTCCTCAAGTTGGGTAGAATCTAAAGAAACTTAAGAAGTCCATGCTACCAAGCAAAGGCCTACACCTAACATCAAGCTTAACCTATACTAGTGATGGTTAACCTTTTTGGTGCCGAGTGCCCAAAGCGTGCGCACGCGAATGCACACACACACATGCCCCAATCCCCAAAATGCAATGCAAGCACCCCCCTGTACAAGTGCCCCGGCCCCCGTTTTGGCTTCCAGGTTGGTGCAGGAGGCTTTTCAGGCCCAAAAAAGTGGCGGGGGGGGGGCCTTCACAATCTTCGCAGTTTCTCTCTGCCCCGCACGCCCAGGCTTTTTCCTCCGTTTCTGCCTTCCCCAATCTCCGCAGTTTCTCCCTGCGCACCCAGGCTTTCTCCTCTGTTTCTGCCACGGAGAGGCACCTATGGAGGGTGGAGCCTGCAGAGATTGGAGAAAGCAGGAATGCAGGAGAAAGGGAGAGAAAGCTAGGGCATGCTGGCAGGGAAACTGCAGAGATTGGTGAAGGCCCCACCCCACGCATGCGCAGCAGAGACCTGAAGAGCAACTGGCCAGCGGGAGGTGCATGCATGCACAGTGGAGTCAGGCTGGGGCAATGGCTGGCGTGCCCACAGGGCTCTGTGTGCCACCCATGACACGCTTGCCATAGGTTCGCCATCACTGACCTATACAATTCTAATTGATTGGTTTGTCAAGTTGTAGTAAAAAAGTACAGGTTATGGAATGCAAATAAATGATGATTTGCACTGTATTACCCAGTGAAGTTCATGAGTGAGTGAGGATTTCAACCCATATCTAATTATTTTTCTGGGTGTATTTGAATACAAATGATTTTTTTGTTATTCCTAATTAATAATATTGAATTAGAGAACATGCCCAATTGAATCAGTGGACCTTGGCAAAATATGCAGTTTCAATCCAGAAAGAACTTCAACAAAAAAAGATTGGCTCGGGGGCACTTCCAGTTTGAGCTTCTTCAGCGACAGACCGAAGCCTCGTCTGCAAGGCTTCAATCCGCGCAGCCAGCTGGTTTCGGGGCTAAGCCACCCCGTAGAGGTGGTGAAGAGGGGGGAGACTGCCAGCAGGGTTGAGGAGAGCCACATCTCTCCTCCCCAGCTGGCCATTACTCCCTTTCTCGAAGGCGGTTGCAGTGGTGGTCAGAAATGGCCACCACAAAGAACTCGACCGGAAAAGAATGTGCAGGAGGAAGATAAGAAGAGAAAGTTTTGGTTGACTGGGTCAAATAGCAAAAGCAACAAATAAGGACCCTGGAATTGAAACTGTTAAAAAACAATAACATTGTTCCCTAAGAATATTTTTAAGCTGTGAAGGAGTGAGAAAGGGGAAAAAAATTGGTTTTCTCCTTTTCCTATACTGACAGTTAAGAGACTTAAGCAAGAAATTGGAAAAAAAATCCACTTTGACATCAATAGGCATTTAATGCTGAAAATAAAAAGTCAAAGGGATAATAAAGATTTCTGGATAATTAAAAGCTTTTGAAAACAGGAAAGGAGAGAAAAAGAATAAAAGGGTAGGATCTGGAAGGGAGGAGACTGCCTGGAATTAAAAAAGAACTTACAGCAAAATCTCAACAAGACTTCCAAAAGATACATTCTAACTGAAATATCGCAACAAAAACCCCAGGAAGAGAAAGTCGAAAAAGAAATAAGAAGATATAACTCGGGACTATCTGGATTACTTGATGATTTCTGGATTCTTGGTTATTGTTTTGAATGATTAAAATCAATCGGGTGGTTGTTTAAAACTGTCTAAAAAAATTTCTGGATACTTCTGAATCTACTTTGGCCAATGTGATTGAACCTTACCTTTCAAGCTGAAGGGTTATTAGTAAATTTGTAGCAGAATTTATTGCAGAACTGTTAATGGAATATCTTTACTTATCCAGAAGTTAATTTTTTTTTAACTGTACATTAATGCCTTTGTATGGTAGCCTTTGGTTCCTCCTTAAGCTATAATGCATGAGACATGTGAACATATGTATACCCTCCAGGTCAGAGGACTGTTGTCGTACTAGATAGGAGATGTAATTTTAAAGAAATAGGCAATTTTTGATAATTACAAAGAAGCCATGGAATGAAATGTAAATTGCTGTAATGTAATGAAAGAAATTTAAATTTATATCAGTTACAATTATCTTTTATACATTGTCATGAATTGGCAGGAAAGATTGAATATATAGAATAGCATCCAACTTCTACATCTGAATATTTCTTCTGTTCTTCCCAAGGTATAGATAGCTGAAGCATATTATCTTTTATAAATTCCATTTATACAGTACTGGTGCATATTCTCTTCTTACAACATCGATCAGTTTACCTGTAGTATTTATCCCGCAAATTGAAGCCAATATAAGTTTATAGTGTTGCTATATTTACATAGTCTAAATTCTAAATACCTAGCTCAGTATAACATTTCACCCTATGTAGTTAAACTTTTTGTTCTGTAAAATAGTTATTTAAGGAAAATAAATCATGTACTGTCCTTCATATATGTGGAGGTATTAAAAGCTTCCATTTTTGGTTTGTTGTAAGCTGCAATTTTCTACTGTTCTTAGAATTTAACAGAATGTAACATCTAGAAGTCAAAGATAATGAATCCATTGTACTATTTTTGTTCATACTAATTTTTTATTTGATAATTCAGTTTATTAATTAATGTGTCATTTCCCTAATTGGTATTGATAAAGGAAACTGCAGTTTAGAACAAAGTAGACATTCCTTCAATAGTGTGTGTGTATCTATATGCATGTATGTGTGTCTTCCATCCTTCCGAGGTGGGTAAAATGAGGATCCAAATTGTTGGGGGCAATATGCTGACTCTAAACGGCTTTGAGAGGGCTGTAAAGCACTATAAAAGGGTATATAAGTCTAAGTGCTATTGCTATTATGGGCCTTTAAGATCCAAACAGACAGGCATTTTGTTCATAACATGCCTGATAAAATAGATATTGCTGTTGGCTAAGCATCTAGGCCAGAAGATCCAGGCTGCTGGAAAAAGGTTATTTATTCATTGCAAACATGCAAAAAATGAAAACATCCTATAATGATATCTTTAACACCATCAAATAACAATATCTGCCTATCCTGGGTCCATGGAAAGGAATTGTTAGATGGATAAAAATGCCAAATCCAGTCTTAAATATTTGGCTGGCTATGTGACCAACCGTAATAATAATGTGGTAAGAATTCAAAAGGTATTATGGTTAAGAATTAATTTATCAATGTTCTGTGCTGCTGTAATTACAGATATGGTATATTGCTTACTGTAAGCATAGTTGTGTGGATAAATATAGATTAATAGTACCTGAACATTTATCCAATTGGGCATTTGTCCAAGATAATAAAATATTGACAGACTCTGCTTTTTGTATAAATGCTTTTTAAGCTGTGCTAGTATTGTTGTCCATATATAATATTTTGGAGTAAAACTATGTCTTTACTGCATTTATCTCTGCTTAATATATATTGCAATCTATTTATTTTGGAATTATTAAATAATTAGAATTTTAATAGGTTTTCTTCTGTTTCCAGGTTAGCACTATATGTATATGAATATCTTCTCCATGTAGGAGCACAGAAGTCTGCACAGACGTTTTTATCAGAGGTATGTTTTCTATTCTTTTCTTAATTTTGGATTAATAGACTACTTTTTTATATTAAAAATTACCAGTGACTCTATAGAGAATCATGGTAGTCTGACATATAGTATATAAATGTTTAGAAATGAAACTTTTAAATGAAAAATGTTCCATTTTTATAATTATTTGTTATGATAATTTTAAGGCCATAAAATTGTGGCTATATCATTGATCTTGTTACATATCAAATAAGACACAGTGGGTTTGAGACATTGATTGTCACTGTGGTTATAGTATTATTTTAAGCCCAAGCTAAAAAGAAAAAGAAAAATTAAGCAGAGAGAAGGAGGGAGAGAGAGAGAAATAGCTACTTAACATAAATCCTTATTTTGACTCCAAAGCCCCAGTTTTTTCCAGGTTTCTCCAATCTAAGATTGGAGATCTTGTGCTTTTTTCCAGCCTAAACTATTGCTATATGTGGCACCAGAGGTGGTATTCAGCAGGTTCCAACCAGTTCTGGAGAACTGGTAGCAGAAATTTTGAGTAGTTCGGAGAACCGGCAAATACCACCTCTGACTGGCCCTGCCCCATCTGTTCTCTGCCTCCTGAGTCCCAGTTGATCGGCTGGGTCTTCTTTTGTTGCTCTGCACAGGAAAACAGAGCTGGAAATCAGATTAGTGGGGTGGGGAGGGAATGGAGATTTTGCAGTATCCTTCCCCTGCCATGCCCACCAAACCATGCCCACAGAACTGGTAGTAATTTTTTTTGAATCCCACCACTGTGTGTGTGCCATACTAATGCCATACTATAATAATGCCATACTAATGCCATACTATACTAATAGCTGAAAAACACTATAATGGTCAATTTCATATAAAATGAAAATATTAGACCGCTGTTGCAAATTATTAACCAGAGCATCATATACTAATCTTAATTTCACTTGCGTAAACTCACTGTATCACTACTTATAATTGTATCATTTTATTACTGAATGTGGGCAAGAATTATACATATGCAGAAGCCACAATGTTGTTCTCCTTCCATATATTGAAAGAAGTTGCTATGTCATTACTAACACAGTCATTGTGTCTTTGAGATGAATGGTTGTCCCCAAAGCGTGGAGTCTGTGTGGCCTTAATGTATAAATTTATATAATTTTAAAGTATAAGGGATGAATAACATAAATAGATACTATTAATTTCCATGTGCATTGTAATGCAAATAGACTTCTGCTCATGCAATAGCTTTTCTTACTCTAAATAGTGATAGGTTGAATGTCACTATTATAAACATAGTAATATATTTGAGGGGGGAAAAATAGAATAGGTGAAATGTTTCTTATAGTGCAAAAGTTATCCTATATGTGATATTTTCTACTTTAGAAGTGTGATTGTCTGGGATAAAAACACATGAAGGTAAACATGAAATGAGCCAGTCCAAATTTCTACAAAAAACACAGATTAAGCTGGGGGTCCTATCAGGCAGTGTAGAACAGTTGCCATAACTAGCAGATAAGGAAAAGCATAAGAATCAATAGCTAGCTGTTGGTTGGTGGAGCTGAGTGTGTATTTTGCTCTGCACACTCATATTTAGTCTGTTTTTCTGTCTCACTCTGACAGATAAGCCTATACACTCAAACTAACCTACTCCCTCAGACACAGACAACATATATTATACCAGTTGAAACAGCTTTTTAAAATTGATCTGTGTTGATTTTTAAAAAATCATATTTAAATTCATTTTAGCTAAATACTATTATTGTTTTCATGTGAATCCATCTTGCCTAAAGAAATAATCATTATTTGCATTGGTTTTAGATAAGATGGGAAAAAAACATCACATTGGGCGAACCCCCAGGATTCTTGCACTCTTGGTGGTGGTAAGTGTTTCAGTTTACAAAGACTGTATTGGTTGTTAAAGTATTATACATGTACAGAATCTGATTTTTATCAAAGGTAATAAAAAAAATTTCTAACTGGAAGACTAGTGTCAACTGCATTTAATATTGAATTGTCATTTCATTTGCTCGAAAAGATAAAATTAATTATGCAATTATTTCAGTTTAACCTTGCTCATTTTTCTTTCAGAAGGATTGATACTCAAATTTTCCAGATCTTATGCTTTCCCCTCTTCAGATGTTCCCATAGAACTACAAACATACACCTAAACTAGTTTGATGTGACAACTGCTTGTTAAGATTCTGCAGAAATGCCAGCACACATATATATAAATTGTTATTGTCAGAAACAAAGTAGGTTTTTGACTTCAGAGCTCTTTTATATTTGGGAGCATCTGGAGTGCCAATCACTGGCTTTAAAATGATCAATGTGAACAGGTGATTAAAGCCCTACCTAATTTATATGCACAGATTGTGCATAACTCTTGTTTAAAAAAAGGACAGGGGCTTTGATTGCCCAGTTATTCCCACCATTTTAAAGCCAGTGAATGTTGCTGTCAATACCCCTATATGTACACAGAGAAGGATTCTATATACAAGAGCAACAGTATTAATTTTAGGGCAGGAGGAGATTATACATGCACATCCTTCTATGTGGCATCTGCCACTGGCACAAATGAGAAAATCCTTTGCGGAAGAAAAGAATAGGTCTGTACATGTATCAGAAATGATTTAGAGGATATTATTCAGTTGTCATATAAGAACAACCCTTGTATAATATTCATTAAAAACAATTTCTTTAATTTTCAGACTTCCATCCCGGTGTAAAAAAATAATGTGGCTCATTTAAGAATAATTTTAACTTTAATGATTACCCTCTTTCAAGCAGTTGCATTTTTTTCAGATTCATGAAAAAACAGAATGCTTTAATGAGTAGTGCAGCAATAGATGGCTTATACTTGTATATCTTTTAGTGTTTGTGAAACGTGCACGGAACTGTTGCTGCCCAGCCCTAATAAGGTTAGCCAGTTTTGAGATGCTAGATTTCAGAGCAAAAATTGATTTACCAGTATCCTGATTTCAACATCAGACTCAGAAAAATAAATATTATATACATAATTAATTTCTATACTATTAATTGGTTTCAAAAGCATGTAATATTTATTACACAAGAAAAGGATTTAAGTTAGTTGTCTTAATTTTTTTTTATTAGATGGATGGAGTCCCTAAATTAGGTGATCACCAGAGGATTCCAGGGTTGTAGTCTAGACTAGAAAGTTGAAAAAAAAATCTTAAAAGAAAGCAATGTTGTCAAGAAATCTTCAGAGAAAATGTCTAAAATTTCCAGAAGCAGAGCTCAAGTCAAAAATAACATGGTATTTTACCAATTAGTGCAAAAGAAAATTAAGGCTAGAAATATGAGCTTAGGTTAGATACTCATTTTTAAATAGAAATAATAGTATTTATAATTAATAAATGTTTTTAATCTAAGAGACTTTTAGCTGTCCTGTATCTTCAATGTTGTCTTCTCCCTTTCAGTCCTTTATATAAACACAATCTCTCCTGGAGCTTTAAAATTGTTTATGATTTTGTATGATTTTGTTCTAATGATATAATGATAACAAAAATCAGTGGTTTTCTAATGTTTTTAGGCACGAATTGTTAATCTCAATTGTTAAACAGTTCTGGATTAAGTATTGGTGTGCGTTTTTTTAAAGTTTTTTTTAAACGAACTTTATTTGGTACTTAGATGCTTATCAGTTGTATGATCCTTGAATGTTTTCATTTTAACACAATTAAATTATAGTATTAAGATATTTATCTGTATAGCAGTCAATTAGGCTATCACTGTAATTATTCTTAAGTACTGTATCTGTAGTTCCAACAGAATAGAAATGCTGCATACATTTTGCTTTCAGAGTATGAAGAAGGTAATAAACTAATAATTACTATAATGTATGTGTATAGTTGGGATATACCTGAAAAAATATGTTACAAATTGGGCATTCTTTTTTTATTTTTAGTGTGTTTTGGGATCTTTATTGTGCAGCACCAGAAAGACGTGAAACATGTGAACACTCAAGTGAAGCTAAAGCCTTTCATGATTATGTAAGTTTAATGCTTATTGATTACATTTTGTCTGAGCTTTGTTTGGAAATGATAACAGCTATGAATTTAGTAATTTTCAGTGTGCTGGAAAAGCTACTGCTTCCAAATTTTTGTACTCCCTTGATAGGTAATGGAAATGAAACTAATATTAACCTTGTATGCTGTACAAGAGTCTGTTTTATGTAGGTTAGCAAAGGTTCATCCTTAAGAGACTTCAAGATAACAATCCTGTGAATAAGGTTAAAGAAGTCAAATTTTCAGTTAAATATGTATAGTGTTGGTAAGGAAGAATGGAAAAGAGGATATATAAGTAAAATGATATTAACTGCAACATATTGTAGATTAAAAAGTATTATCCAATTGTACTGTTCACTGCATAATTAATGGGGGAAATTGTTTAAGGAAAAATCAAGGTGAAGAAACAAAATTTATCTAGTAATCAGATGGTTTGGTTTTATAAATGTTTAGAAGTGGACTGGAAGTGGACAACTAGCAGATATTTTAGCACAAATTTATATGAAATCAGTGGAAAGGCCTTGCATCTATTTCTTATAATAAATAGATCTTCAGTATGAGAAATTTCTAATGAATAACAATTGCTTTTGGGTTTAACATGGGATTATTGAAATTCAACTTTTTGCTTTTCTTGATAGTATTCTAAAGTAGATTGTTGAAAGCAAAAATTACCAGGGCCTATGTATTAAGTGTGATTGTAAGCAAGTATGTTTTGAGTTAACATTTATACCTGAAAATAGAATTATTGTGTTACAATGTCAGTTTAGTGGTAATCATGTGTAAACATTCTCAATATGACTAGGCTTACATTCATGTTTAATTATATCAGAAGTCAGTAATGTTTTGAGTCAATTGCATTCTTATAAATTTGAAATCATATTAGAAAGTTTTAGCTTTTTAACAGTTATCATGGTAATTATGACAAGTCACAAACAAAAGCAAACGGATGATTCTGCTTCCTGTCACACTACCCCACTGCTGGATTTTTCCTTCTTTCCCCTCCAAAGTTAGGGCTATAGCACCCATTATTTTTATTTTATAAGAATGACTGAAGGTCAGATATGGCACAGAGAGGCATTCCTAGAAATAAAGATAGTGTGAATGTAAATTTGGTCATCATATTGCCTGCTTTTGAGTTATATATTCCTAAATGGAAAGTGTCTGTCTTTTAGTTACAGATTCATAATCAAATGATTTGTTTAAAGAATTGGTTAAATGTATAACAGCAGGACAAGCTCACTTAAATAATGTTGTCAAGTATTACATTCCCTATGATTCTTTTCCTGATTCCCATCCCGGTTCTAGCTATACAGTGTTATTATGAAAGAGTATATTGTGCAGCTGAGCCTCTATGTTTAAGAAAGCAAGTGTGTTCAATATCAGCTTGCTGAAGAAACAGTCCTTTTCTAAGACTCGGTAGCATGTTGAGTAGCTTAATATTTTGATCGAATAACTCTTCTGAAACATTGTAATAATAGCTTCCAAAAAGGTCATTGTAACAGCAAGGCATCATAAGAAAAAGATACATAGTAAAGGCCCTAATACATTTAGAACTCGGCAACAAGATCTTGGAATACATTCTAATTATAAATAATCACAGTGCTTCACATTGAAAAGCACAAATACAGGAGCACAAATATAGGACCTGGCTTGTAGCTACTTAAAGCAGGCATTTCTGGGGTTGTTTTGAAATGCATCCAGAGTGCTGCATCTCATAAATATTTATGGGCACCCCCAATCAGTATATAGAAATGTTCTCTTAACAGTTTTGATCCAGTTTTTAGAAAGTTTCCCTAAATGAATAAATGGGAACATTCTTTGTCCCACCTTTTCAAGTAGTGGAATTTTCAAAGTAACATTTACAGAACAGGTTTCTTAAAGAGATTTGGAGTGTTCTAAGGTGTTTTATTCCAATATCTATTTATATATTACAGCCTGAGACAGAATTGTAAGCTATAGAAACATGCATACAGGCAAATGGAACTTTTTTTTTCTTTCTGTTTAATCATGTCCGGTTTTCAGGAACTGTGGACTTGCAGTTTTCCTGGCCAGGTTTTTCAGAAGTGTTTTGCAATTGCCTCCTTCCTAGGACTGAAAGAAAGTGACTGACCCAAGGGTACCTAGTTGGCTGTGTGCCCAACATGGGACTAGAACTCACTAGTCTCCTGGTTTCTAGCCTGAGGCCTTAACTATTACATAAAACTGACTCTCAGCAATTGAATAGTTATAGCAAATAAATCTTTTTTAAAAATGAGGTAAAATCTAAATTGCTTCTATTAAAGTACTCATTGTTTCCCTCTTAGTCTAGACTGGGTGAATAATTTCATATAGGATGCAGATGGACATGATTCCTTTGTAATTTTTGACATTCCAATTATGCCTTAAAACTGCTTTGTCCTGACTGATGATCTGATTACATATATGCCAAAAGATAGATATATGTTACAGAAATAATACTATGTACAGTATATAGCAGTGTCAGGTATTCTGACAAGCTAACAACTACATAATTCTAGGTGATCCTTTGAATATTGAGCATATTGTTAAAATTGAGCGTATGTATTTTAAAAGAAGCTATCCTATTGCCTATGGAATAGGATCATTCTGCCATAATTTGACTCTTTAATGATATAATTTTTTAAAAAATGGAAAGGGAGTTCAGCAATATCTTATTTCACTAATGGATAGGATTGTTAACAAGATGAATAAAATTTCCATTATGACTATTGCTTGATTAGTTTTCCATATTTTGAGTTATACATTTATGTGGAATTCATTTGAATTGGTTGTTAAATCAGTTAAGCCAATCTCAACTACTGATTGATTGGTTAAATTACTCTTAATTATTACCTAGTGCTATTTTAAAACTTGAACTAGAAGTTTGCAACTTAAACAAACCAAAAACCTCTTGCAAACAATAAATGTCTTGGAATTGTGATAGCAAAAGACATAGATTTTAAAGTCTATAGAAGTTCAAGGTTGCTGACCAATTTCTGTATCCAACAATATGTGAAATCAGATTGTTTGTTTCTGAACTTGTGGCCAAGACAATATGGGAATACTGTTAGATTGGCAACTGCTATAAAATCTCTCTAGGGATAGACAAGCTAAAATGCTCTGATCTAGTGGCCTGATGAATCCAATGACTTCTAGGATGCATGCAAGGAATTTGTCACTTCATTTCTTCATGATAATGTAGAAATCCTGGCTAATCAAAGAACATGGAGACTGCCTATGTGGCTTACATTATCCATTCTAAATCTTGTTCCCTCTAATAGAGCTAAATTGTCACTTTGGTTTATTAGAGAGCAATGAAGCAAACACATAGAAGATTGAAGTAGAAATGAGGAATTATTTTGATGAGTCAGACCAAACACAGAATGGTGTGTATTTTAAAGCCCATCTAAAATCTTATTCTGTGGTAGTAGATACAGTAAAGAGGGATTACTTCTTTGTCTCCATTGCATCTGCACAGAACAAACCAGCAATGCCTCTCCATACTGTATGGCATCTCCCCCATCTAGATGTTAAGTTGGGGAGCCTGAACAGTCGGAGGCTCGCTGTGAGCAGTTTTCATTGTTCTTTGCAGACAAAGTCGATCGGAGTTGCCTTGACTTGGACTCCAGTGTTTGGACAGGTCATAGGAGGTAAGCTTGGTAATAGTTCATATGGATTATTTTCATCTTGTAAGATCTTGGGGATATGAACAGGAAATATGGAGAAATAAGAGCCAATGCCTGCTTACTCAGTCCTTAAGCTTTCCTCCTAGCTGATACATTAACCAAATAGGATTGGTCATTTAGTTAAGGGAGGTGAGCACTGATCTTTCGGACACAGGATTTATTTCCATCTGCTTAAAGAAGGCAGTAATAAAATATTTACTTAAATAAGCCCTGTATTATGTTGAAGAATCTATGTAGGCTAGTCTGAAATATTTTACATTGAGCCAAAGTTATTGATAATATGGCCTCACAGCTCTCAATGTTTTTTTTTAATAATTTGAATCCCTTTCAATAGGTACTTCATCTGGAATATGATACTTAAATTACTTTGATTGCTGTAGTGATGTCCTGGGCCAGAAAGCAACTGTCTAGTCCTCTGATTCAGCTGTTGTCTTGAAATGAATCACATGAAATACTTAAGAACCAAGTTCTATTTCAAACAGATTAATGCCAAATAAAAAATTGGGCAGCTTTGATAGGAACTCAAATATATATGTAGTTCTAGCTTTCATACTACGTCTCTTGTTTTTTCTTATAACCAATTCAAATTTAGCTTAATATTAATAATATTTTTCACTTCATACTCTTAAAGGCTATAGAATCTCTGTATTCACCAACATAAAAGTAGACAAATCATAGTATTTTTCAATGCAGTCTGGCGGAATTTGGGCCTTGATAGCACCGTTTTGTAATATATGCAGTCCTTTATATTGTAATGTTGTAATACTAGGTGGCTTCTGATCAACAAGTAGATTATTATCTACACTGAATGACGATTAGGGCCTAAATATCTTAGAGGCTGTTTGCACCACGAGGAGGTGAACTAGTATCATACCCTCCTGTTAGCATATCTTTACATTTTAGAATTAATTCATCTGGTCATATTTCCTGTCTAATCTTCCTGGTAAGGCTGACATCAATCTTGCAAGTCTGAAAGTACACATCTGCCACTTTTTCCCTTAGAATCTAAGAAACTAGTTTTTGCTCCTTCTCACATTATCCAGCTGCAGGATATGCCTTCTCTTATCTGACCATTCCATAGCTAGAATCTCTTTCCTATCTCCCAAGGTTCTTCCCACATACCATTGTAGCAACCTTAGAACATTATGGCCCCTTCTCCAATGTTTCACTGTAGAGATAGTATTCTTTTCTTGAAAAGCACTGTTTTTATTCTGTGGACATAGAGCTATTGTGACTTACTTTAAAAACCTCAAATTTTGTTTCATCTGTTCAAAGGCATTCTCCCAAAACGGCTGGTTTGTCAACATGTACTTTAGCAAACTCCAAAATTTATTAGCACTTGTTTCAAAGAACAAAGCTTAGAAAGAAAACTAATTGAATTATTATTGATCAAATTATTGCATTTTATTAACAAAGCAAGATGAATATATAATTTCATCACAGCTAAGGCATAATTAAATATAGCAATACTAGATAATTAAATATGTGCTGAACTATGTCTTTATATAGTTATATAAGAGAGGCTTTTGACTTCAGTTTCAGACTTAGGTGTGTGGACTTCAGTTTCTGGAATGTTACCCAAGTTAGGGAAAGAAGATGATATATAACTTGGGTTAGCTATCATGACATTGTTTATTTTTGATACATAGCTTGATGTTTTGGATATAAGATATAAGTGTCAAGCCCAGTTGAAATAATAACTGTAGGGATAATTTACATGCAATTGGACAATAGCCAAAGTCCCAGTGCAACCACATTTATTTTAGCAAAAAGAAGATTGTAAGAGGAATTCAGAAGGACTAGATCTTTCCAGAATAGCTTGGGTTATTTTGGAACAACAATTATAGCAGCTCAGCTGTGGAAGCACATGACATACAATATCATAGCTATATATTCTCAGAATGCTAATGGTCTATGTTATTTTGTGTCAGAAATTCAGTGTTGACCAGCTAAAGAAAAGAACTAAAATAAAAGTTGAAAGCTAAATTTTAAGTATATGAAAAGTAGAAAACAACTTGGGAGATGGCTAGGTTATAGTGAGAAAATTAAAGATATATTATTTTTTTAGAAATGGATACAATCAATTAACAGTGACATAATACAGGAAGTCAAAACTAAATAAACATGTTATGGTTTAATATTATGGCAAGTATTGCTAGATGTTGGCTGAGCTAATGTAATATGGTAAGCCAAGATGTATCTTATAATTTTCTGGGTTCAGTCCATCGATTTTGTCCAATTATTATATGCTGTTATTTACAGTTTAGTATATTGTGTCAACCCAGGCATTCAATGATGTCCTTTCACAAGATAAATCCATTTTTCATTACTACAACAGTCATTTTTAATGTTTCATGAATCAAATAGAAGGAAGTGTTCTGCAAAGTTAATTAGTTAACATCTGGCTAACATTGGCTGGACCTGGAAGCTTAAGCAAGTTTGTTCGCAATTATGTAATGGATGGCGAACACAGAAATGCTGGGGCTATAGATTTCACAGAGAAGTTGAAAGAGAAAATCAAATAGGAAATGATTTCCATGCTGTTTTCAAGCAAACTGCATGGATCTTTCCTACCTCACTGAGAGTTAGTTTGACTTAAAAGAGACTTCATTTTTATATGCATTTAATATTAGTCTCTGATCAACAGAATTCTAATGATCACATTTGGTTTCACTTGGAGTTTTCTAGTATCAAATACAGTGAATTGTGAACACACCTTGGAAACATAACAGCCTTTGTATTTTCCAACCTTTTTTCTAAAATATGTATTATTTTTATTGAAGATATTGAATAGTTTGTGCCTTAGAAAATAGCTTCTTTTTCTGACACTAAAGAACCAGTACTTTAATAAGTTGCCAAGTTCAGAGCCATTACTTGTAAATATATTAGTATCAACATATACTACGCATATGTTTGATGGAGTCACTTCAATGTTCATTTTTACTTACTTGGTTTCTAAGTGCATGCTGTTGGGATCTAAACTCGGTGGTCAATATTCTTTGTTCTAGTTGCTCAACAATTTCTATTTAATATTATTCAGAGATGTTTTTTTTAATTGCACCGGCTGCTTTCATTATGGGAGTCAGAAAAAGATCCCATATTAGAAAGATAATTTTCTTCTCTTATTTGGGCACAATAAATTGTTATGATATTTTGGATGCTTTGACTTGTTCTTTTGAATAACAATATTCAAGGTAAGCTTATTTTCAGTGGTGTTCAGAAAATTATCCTACATTTGGAAATCATTTAAATGTTTTTGTATAACAAATAGGGTTGTGCAGTGCTTCAAATTGAAAATTTCAAATTGAAATTGAAGTCAATGTAAATTTAATCAAGCTATAGATAATGTCTGAATAACTGAACCATTTGGACTTTTAGTGACAAACTGGAATTGCTATCTATATGTTGCTATTATATAAGTTATGCCTTATATGATAGTTTATAATTGTTTCTTGTTAACTAAAGGCTACCACATTATAGGCTGAGATCGAATTGGCAAGAAAAATTGTACATAGAGTTGACAGGTAGTTTTGTTAATGGTTCTGAAACAATTACTCAAGATTCAGTTACTGTATTTGTATTCTGAAGTGCTTACCCTAAATAAGAGCTGTGCTCTTATAAAACACAGAGATGGATAGATAGGATGCTCAAGAATTGCTTGGGGAAAAAATAAGGAATGGGTTAGGATTAGGGTTCATTCTGCACATGTTCTCTGTTTGTGCTTATTAAATAATAGTTAGTACAGTTAGATATTGTTGATCAGGTGAGAAATCTGAATGATAATCTGAAAATTCTCCTAAATGCTGATGCGAGAGTGCAGGATGAGTTAGACTTCTCCTGATGACATCATCAAGCTGGGTCTGTCTTGTATAAAAAGGACCACCTGTGGGAGTTTCCCCCCAGCTTTGACTCAGCTTCTTTCGATGACCATAAGCTGGTGTCTCTGAAAGCAGTTTAGTTAGCAAAAGCGAAAGCTATCTTCATCATTGGCATCCAATCTCCTGCAACGAGGATTCAACGTTTTCTTCAACCGAGGGAGACTATAAATAGGGATCCTCCCCCACAGTCTTCCCTCAGCGATTTTGGCCTCCACGATGGTAAAGATTGCATCGGGTGATAACAGCGCCTCTCAGCTGATCATAAATTTTCACTTTATTGCCGATTTCGCCGTTCGGGGCTGTTTACAGCCTAAGGAGCGATTTAACCACTGCATAACCTGTAGCTCTTACGAGCGACCAATTTGGAGGCTTCTTCTTCAACCGCACATGGTGAGTGGCCATTTTGAAAGCTTCTTCTAAAAAAAGTAGCGGCCATTTTAGGTGGCATCATCCCCCAAAGCCCAGCGTCTACTATTCATAAGCTCCTATTCAGGCTACTGCATAGACAACACATAGCGAGGATCACTTCCAGCACCTTGGTGTTTGTTTATGCATATTATGGATCACATAATATGACATATAACACAGAGCCTTCAGGGCTCCCAAGCTGGCAAAAGAAACAGAAGGAGACAAGGCTCCCAGTCTGTTCAAAGGGAGGTGGCGGCCAAGATTAGGGCCAAAGCTTTGGGCCTTAAGAAAACATCCCAGGGCGAATTAAAGGCAGAGAAACAAAGGCATGCAGCCTTAGAAAGGCAGTTCAACAAAACTATTGAGCAAATGAGGGGTCAACTACAACAGGCTTCCCAATCAGCCAATCCTCTAGTTGTTAAGCAGATCAGGCCCCAATTTTTAAACAGGCCTTTTGGGACCTCTCTTCAGCTTGGCCCTCCATGGCCCAAGGTATTCTTGACCTAAACTCGAGGCTTCCTTCACCCCCGCTGCAGGCCTTCACCCCTCAGATCCATCGTTTGGTAGCAGACCCAACTACATCCAAGATGTAGTCTCCATTGCCATTAGACAGGGCCTAGCAGAAGGGCTGCTATGAATTTTTCGACCCTCAAACAGGGCCCAGCCCCCCTTTGCTGGCCGACTACAAGCCAGATCGCCCAGAGGGGATTGCTTCACCCACAGGAGCCCAAGGCCCCTTCTGCTCAATCAGAATGGGGGGGCACTAGAGCAGGGAGAGTATACAGAACCATCAGAACATAGCTACTTTCCTGCTTCTGAACGGGAGAAGGGAGAAATCTGGGACCCCAACCTTTCTGAGGAAGAGGAAGATCTGCTACCCGATCAACCCCCATCAGCCACAAACCGGCTTTATTCAAGCCTCTCCTCCACAAGGCACTGGTTACTGCCCAGTGTCCCCAGAGGAGGCTGCCCCCGAACCTCAGGTGGTACAGTCGGGGTCCAGGGATTCCCTCTTCTCCAAAAACATAGTCCACTCGAAGGTCCTTCCATCACCCAGTTTTTCTGGATCTGATCAGAATTAATTTGCCTCTCCTGCCGCAGGCCCCTACCAATCTTCATATGACAGGCGGTTCTACAATGTGGGCTCTTCCCTCGCTGCCGCTCTTACAGTTCCCTCTGTAGACGCTCCAGTCCTTCTCCTTGAGCACTCCAACTGAGCCCGAGGATGTACTTTAGGCAGGGGACAAACGTGCCGAGCAGACATTAAAAAGTAACCACCAGGCCTCTGCTTCGGCTCTCCGGGCCTCGACTGCTGCATCGTTTTTCACCGCTGGCTGCACCAGCTACAAGACTGCATATCTCCATCAGACTTGAGATCACATCAAGATCTCAATAAGATTATAGCAGCAGCGGAATTCACGGGGACACCACCCTAACTTTCGCCAGTTCTCCTCCAGGGCCATGGCTTCGTCTGTGGCAGGGAGGAGACTGCTATGGTTACGAATTTGGCAGCAAAGCCTCAGCACAAGTAGAAGCTGGCTTTGGGCCCCAGCACCAGTGAGAAGCTGTTTGATGATGCTCACAATCCATTCATCATCAAAACGAGGGTCAAAGGAAAAGTTCCTTCCTCGCCAGGCTGGAGGGCAGACTTCCATCCTGCCCCTTACCTGCCACCTCCATTTAGGCCCAAAATTACTTCTCACTTCTCCAGGCCACAGAGAGCGTATTCCCAGCGCCAAGAGCAATGCCCTGACATACTGGGCAGACAACAACAAACTGTGGGTAAACGGCCCTTTCGTGGGGGAAGGGGTCGCTCATTCCGTCGCTCTAAATAATCCCTTGTTCTTCCCATCAGAGGTCATTTGGCCTTCTTCTCATCCACATGGGAGGAGTCAACGACAGACACCTGGATACTCAATAGAGTAAGGTCAGGATTACAATTAGAATTTCTATCATCACCCCGAGGAAATTTCCTGCTCTTCCCCATCTCGCAGGACAATTAAAAAAAGGGGCCCTTATGGAATTGGTCATTCAACACCTAATTGACATAATGACCATTCAACCAGTCCCTGAACTCCAACGGGAACGTGGGTTTTATTCTCAGCTTTTTGTTGTCCCCAAGTGGGGGGTGGCGAGCTATTCTCAACCTAACATTTCTGAATGCGTTTATCCCATTCCGGCGCCTTAAAATGCAGGTGCTGCATTCTATTCTAGAGAGTGTTCGGGAGGGCTATCTCTTTCAGGTCAGATTAACTCCGTTGGTCCTTAAATCTTTTCGATGAGGGTCATCTGAAGCGTTTACCATGGGACTCTTGTTCAAGGAACTGGACAGGTTAGTGCTGAACACGGATGCCAGTCTGTATGGCTGGGGAGCTCACCTTCAATCCAGGGTGGTCCAGGGACCATGGTCCCAGGCAAATTCGGCTCATAATATTAATTGGCTAGAGCTTCGAGCGATCCATTTGGCCCTGACACAATTAGAGGATGCTGTCTCAGATAGGAACATCCTGATCTTGCTTGACAAGGTGTCAACCAAGGCACATTTTAACCGCCAAGGCGGGACACATTCAGGACCCCTGATGTTAGAGGCAGATCAACTCTGCTTATGGGCAGAGATACACCAGGTATCGCTCAGAACTGACCTCATTGCAGGCGGGGCCAATGTTGAGACTGACTGAATTAGCAGAGACACCACTGACCAGGCAGAGTGGCCTTTGCACCCTGATTTATTTCAGGAGCTGTCAGAGCACTTTGGATTGCCAGCAGTGGATCTCCTCGCTTCCCAGAACAACACGCAACTCCCGAGGTTCTACTCCAGGTGTGCGGTTTTGGGGGTGGAGGGAATGAACGCTTACGCAGCCCTTGGCCATGGGAACTCCTGTATGCCTTTCCTCCTCTGCCCCTGATTCCGGGGGTCTTCCAGAAACTGTGGGCAGAAGAGCAGAACTTATACTTGTAGCCCTCACTGGCCCAGAAGGCTATGGTTCGCAGACTTAGTAAACCGTTCCATCTCCAGTCCTGGAAGGATTCTGGTAGACAGAGTGTTGCTCAGATGGGTCAATATTGCTTCCAGAGCCCCAGTGGCTTCAGTTGGCCATCTGGAGATTGAGCGGGGATCCCTGATCCGGAACTAACATTCCTCCAGAGTAATAAGAACTATGCAAGCCTCCAGGGGACCCTCTCCACCAACTGCATCTATGATGCAACCTGGAAGGTTTTCAGCAATTGGTGTCGTAAGTATGACATTGCCCCTTCCAGGGCCTTAATTGCCAGATGCTGGACTTCCTCCAAGAGAGCCTAGACAAGGGACTTTCACCTAACACTCTGCGAAGGCAGGTTGCAGATTTGCCCTCTGTTCTATCCTTGGGGGGAGTGGAATCTTTGTCTAGACATCCCACGCTCCGCAGGTTTCTGAAGGGTGCTACAAACCTGAGGCCTCCAGTGGTCATCGAGATCCCACATGGGACTTCTTTAAAGTACTGCAGTTGCTGACTAAGGCCCCATTCAAACCACTGAGGTCAATTCCCTTGCAGTTTTTTGTCTTGTAAGGTGGCATTTCTAGTAGCGATCACCTCTTCTAGAAGGATTTCGGTCCTGGCACCCTTGTCTGTCAGGAAAGACATCTAGAGCCTACCTTTTGTACCTAGATTAATACTGGATTCCTCAGATCCCAATACATAGTGTTACCTGATTTCTGTCCCCTTCCATTCCACGACTTAGAGTGCAAGTGGCACTCCCTAGATGTTAGCAGGGTGCTTCAAATTTACATCAGACGTCCCTCTACATTTAGCAAAACTGAGGCCATGTTTGTGTCCTTTCCCCTTCCCATTGGGGGCAACAAAGCCTCTCCTCCCACCTTGAATAGGTGGATCACGGCATGCATCGCACAGGCCTTCTAACCAGAGCCCTTCCAGTACCCCAGGGCCTAACGGCACACTGCTAGGAATGCCTCGACTTCAGCTGCCTGGGCCACTCAGACACCCCTAGTGGAGATTTGTAGAGCGGCTACGTGGACCTCCCCATCTCTGTTCATCAGACATTACTGTTTGGACTCCTATGCCTCGAGGAGTGCGGCTTTTGGCAGACGGTTGCTTCAGTGAGTGGTTCCAACTTCGGAGAGACTTGTGGGACGAGGACCCTCCCGTGGACATGCGGGCTTTGATCTGTCCCATCCTGGGCTCTCGCAGCATCATTTAGGAGAATGGGCGTTGGTAAATTTACCTGAGAACGCCCTTTCTATAGATGCTGATAGAGAGCCCAGCCCCTCCCTTATTTCATCCGGACCATGGTAAGATGTTTTTAATGTTAATGTTAAAGATTCTGTTTGGCTTTCAGAGACACTTCCTACAGTCTGTCAAGTACCTTCGCCAAAGCTGGGGTGAAACTCCCACAGGCAGTCATTTTTATACAAGACAGACCTAGCTTGATGATGTCATCAGGAGGAGTCTAACCCATCCTGGGCTCTCTAGCAGCATCTATAGAAAGGGCGTTCTCAGGTAAATTTACCAACACCCACTTTCATAGGAGATAGAAGGATGTTATAAGAACAATGGCAAGAGTTTGCTCAGAAAGTATGATATGCATTGAAAATCTTCAGCAAAGATGAGCACCTCTGAGTCAGTGTTTTTATTTAAGCTGCATTTTACAGTCATGTATATGCTTGTGTCTCTGTAACAGTCCTGTTCTTTGTTATAGAACCACAATTACTACCAACATATTATAGTTCATAATATAAATGCAGAAGTATCATTTCATTTTTAATGAAATTTAAATGGGAAAAAAACGGAACTATGCATTTGACTTCCAGTTATTGCTACAGTAAAGTCATTGAATTTACAAATGGTATATTTTACAAAAACATATCCATAGATAAGACTGTCCAAGTTTTACACATTGTAGAAACGCAAATTTTTCATTTTTAATGTTATGTCATGTGAATACAGGCAGCATCATGCAGTAACTGAGACTTGGACTTACTTTGATTAGTTTTGCATTTAAGTTATGAATGTCAAGCAATATTGGCTCTCAAAAATAATGTGGTTTTTTTGTTAATTTTTAATTTTAAATATAATTGCACAAACCTTAAAGTACGATGATGCTGTTGAAAGCAGTTAGTTTTAATATACGTTAATATAACACGCACTTTTTCCCCTGAAAATAGGGGGCAAATGATGTATGCGTGTTATACGCCGATATAATGTTAAGAAGCCTTCGGTGAATGCTGCTGGGATCGGGATCAAGGACACAAATGAAAGAAGGGGAGGGAGGAAGCAACCGAAGCCTGTCCTTCTCTCTGGGTCAGCTCTGTCAGTCGCTCTCTCGCTCCTCCACCAGCACAGGAAGAAACTGCTTCAAAGAAGCGGGGCTTCCTGAAGCGCCCGTTTCTCCCCACCCCCCCCCCCGCCCGCCCGCCCGCCCGCAGTGCTCCGTTCTGCCTGCCTGCCTGCCTTCGTTAATGGTTGAATCGGAACAGCTTCGGCTGAGTAAAAGAGGCGAATAGTTATTATTCTCAGCGAAGCTGCTCCCAAACAACCAGAAACTAAGGCAGGCAGGCAGGCAGGCAGAATGGGACACTGTGGATTGAAGCGCGCGGGGTGGGAGTGGGGGTGAAACGGCGCTTTCCTGAAATTTCCCTCTTAAAATGAAGATGCGTGTTATACGCCTGTGCGTGTTATACGCCGATAAATACGGTATATGTTTGTAAGTGTTTCTGTAGAAAAGAGTAAAAGGATCAAAGTGGACAAGAACTTAGGATAATACAAGTGTAAGAGTAATCTAAAATCAGCAAAACAATTGCAGTTCTACACTAAATATTGATTGCTGTATTACCTTTGCTATTTATTATTTACAATATACTTTCTAAGAATTTAACATATTATCTTCCATTAGTTTCCAAACAAAGTAAGGCTTAAGAGACTCAAAATAGTTTGAATTCTCTATGCCTCTGGTCAGGGGTGGGATTCAAATTTTTTAACAACCGGTTCTGTGGGCATGGCTTAGTTGGTGGGCGTGGCTTGGTGGTCATGTTATTGGCTGGGTGTGGCCAATTCAATATCACTCACATCGAGGCACGCATCTCCTCGCCTGGCCTCTCATGATTGTGGGGATGCTGCAACAGTCGTAAGTGTGAAAAACAGTCATAAGTCACTTTTTTCAGTGCCATTGTAACTTTGAATGGTCACTCCACACAAGCAAAGTATACCAGCAAAGGAAGGGAAAAAAACTCCAGAGATGTTCCTGAAACAGGAAGACTAGTCCTGCCAAGAATGTAATAAGGGTTAACGGAGAGGCAGTTTCTGTAAGCAACACCAGAATGTTTCCTTCCTGCCTTCCTTACAGGATTAGTCCAGTAATTTCTTCTAACAACCGGTTCTCCAAACTGTTTAGAATGTTAACAACCGGTTCTAGCGAATAGGTGCGAACTGGTAGAATCCCATCCCTGCCTCTAGTCAACATATGGTATATTTGTATACCCGTATTCTATGTTTCCACTTCCATACTGCTGCCTCCAAACTGAATTATAACTAGCAAATTGTAATGGAAGTGGTCCTTGGCTTATGTGACTTGTCTTCTTGGGGTCAGGTTAATTATTTTTTCATATATTCATGTCCAAGATTTGCCAATTTATATAAGTTATGTGTTTTTAAAAATGAAAGATTTCAAACTATGCCAGTACTCAAATCCTGCTGCTACAAAGATTATGTAGCTAACCCTAGATTTATTTATTAAATTTATATGCTGCCCATCTCCCCGATAAGGCAGCTTACAGATCATAAAAAGATAAATAGGAAAATAATTAAAAAATTAAAGCTATGCAAAACAACAGAACCAAGGAAATTGATGGCACGGGATGAGATTTTTTGATTTTACTTTATATTCTTTTGTGATATAATTTTTTTCTCACAAGATAGCTAATTTTTGGTTACTCAAGATATTGACCGTAACTATTGATATGCTCATATCTCTTGATGGCTGAATGTAAATCATGCATTTGTTAAATTACGGCAGACCTGACCATTCTTGTTTGCAAACTGAATGTAAGTCATGGTTTCCAATTTATGATTAAGCATGAATCCAATAATTGTGATGAAACTATGACTTGGTCTGATATATGAACTACGCCACAAATAGTACTATTTGCAATGTTTTAAATTGTATGACCTAGTTGTTTGATGGTTGTGACAGCTGATTGTAAAAGGAAGCCTGTCATTTAACATGGGAAACATAATGTTTTCCAGATAAAGATGTAATGCTATTTTAAATTTAAGACAATAATTTTCACGTGTTTTTATATTACATTAGAGTACATTATTAAACGTTGTTGTTTTTTAAAAAAAGCCCAAGCCTTATTTTTTCAAGGACATTTATATGTCTGCGGGACAATTGAAGGGCCTTGATCATGTACAGTGCCTCATTCAGCAACCATAATTATGAAGGAGATGGGCTTTCTTTAGTGTCCAAATTCTGGCCAGAGAAGCACTTTGCATTATCAGTCAGAAAGGTCATATGGTGAAAGCTTAATTATTGGGAAGTGAATTGATCCTTGATATTGGACTTTCAGTTGAGCAGTGAGGTGGGTAAAATGAGGACCCAAATTGTGGGGGCAATATGCTGACTCTGTAAACCGCTTAGAGGGGGCTGTAAAGCACTATAAAAGCAGTATATAACTCTTAAGTGTATTGCTATTATGAAGTCAGTGTACTGGACAATTGAAAGCACAGTATACAGTATAACACTTTGAGACATTCTTATAGTACAGGTAGTCCTCGACTTACAAGTATTAGTTTAGTGGCCATTCAAAGTTACAACGCCACTAAAAGAAGTGACATGATCAATTTTCACAACTAGGACCATTGCAGCATCCCCATGGTCACATGATCAGAATTCGGGGAGTTGGCAATGACAGGTGTTTATGACAGCTGCACTGTCCTGAAGTTATGTGACTATCATTTGTAAATCAATAGGAGAATCCAGATTCACTTAACAACTGCAGTGATTTGATTAATAATTGTGGCAAAAGTTCGTAAAATGGGACAAAACTCACTTAACTGCCTTGCTTAGCAATGGAATTTTGAGCTCAATTATGGTTGTAAGTCACCACCTGTACTCTATTTGGTTAACTTCTTGTTGAACCAGTGTAATGTAGTATAATGTGGGACAGTTAATCAAGTTTCTGTTTAATAGCAAAGCTATTTATATTTATTTTGTTCTGCCTCTTAGACAGCTTGTACAAGAAAACAATTTCAGGGATTATTTTTTTTTAATTTGTGAACCCTACAGAAAAAATAATCAAGTACGTTCTTTTTGGTGCAAATTTCAGAGACACTGGTTTTAAGTGAACAATCTTAGATTGTATTCTATATGACTGAAGAACTGCATCTTCCTAAATCAGGGGTGTCAAACTTAAGGCCTGTGGGCCAGATCCAGCACGCAGTGTGCTTATATCTGGCCCATAGGGCCGGTTGGGAAATAGCAAAGAACCTACCCTCAAGGCTCTGCTAGAAAAATCAGGCATTGGCGTGGCCCCCTCCCAACAGCTTTTGACCTCCAGAGTCCTCCGAGAGGCCTTCCAGGGCCAAAAATGGAGCCTCCAGAGTAGTCCATGAGGCCTTCCAGGCCCAAATTGGAGCTTCCGAAGTCCTCCATGAAGCCTTCCAGGCCCAAAACAGAACCTCTGGACTGGTCCACAAGGCCTTCCAGGACCAAAATGGGGCCTCTGGAGTGGTCCAAGAAGCCGTCTTTGACTGGAAGATCATAAAAAGGAGGAAAAGTAAAATATTTTACCTTTCAGGCTTTCAGGATTCTGCTACTGTAGCCTATGTCAACAATTTTGTAGTTCTAGTCTTCCTGTGGAGTCAGTTTCTTGTTCTAGTCTCTCTCTCATAAAGCGATCAAGTAGATCAAGTAAGTATTAAATAAAGCAAAATCACAGAAATGGATGCCTCCCTATTTTTATAAGTTTATAAACCCATGTCTGCAGAGGTGCAGACCATGGCCACGACCCCACTGGCCCTCCAAGTTCAAACCCAATCCTGATGTGGCCCTCAGTGAAATTGAGTTTGACACCCCTGTACTAATTGGATCATTCTTAACCTGAATTTCTGTGTAAATTTCTAATACTTAGGCTCTCATGCCCAAGGGAGGTCTGGAACTCAGAGTCTCCTTCTTTCCAGGTTAGCACTTCCACCACCACACCAAACTAGTCTCATTTACAAAGCTTTTTTAAGAACAGTATTCTCATAATAAATGTCAAGGCCATCCATAATTATATTACACATGTGTATATAGCTTTGTAATAGTTTATTTCTCTGCCCTTTCTGAAAAAATTACTTGAATTATATTTGATTAGGATTTTTAAATATATATTCCAAATTATATGGAAACTAAGTTTTTGGAAGAATGAAGTTGTCATAAATAACATTTACACTTCTTTAAGCAGTATCTTTATGTTGCTATGATGTTGTTTTGCTAACTTTTTAAATTTTTCCTGTACTGTAGTCTTAACAAGAACACATTTAGAGGAATTATTGTTCATTCCAATCAGTTCTTTAAAAGAAAAGGCAAGTTTTTAAAATATATTTTTGCTTATATACAACAAATGTCTGAAAGCAATTGCTCAAATAGGGTGTATTTCTTTTTTCTCTGAAGAAATAATTTGTGCTTGGTAATAAATACATTGTTCCTTGTCAGCATTTATTTTTTTGCAGCACCAGTTTTTCACTTCATACCATTAAATAACGTGCTGCTGCTTGTTGAAATTTAATAAGGTCTCTTCTTCAATGAAGTTTCCTTTCAAAACACTTCGTTGTTGAACTAATATACCTGGCTTTTAAAATCATCATTTTATCTGATAATTAGTGTGACACTTAAAGAGATAAAAGTTATTATCTCAGTTTCTTGCCTGATAGGAATATAAATACGGTGACACGGTATTTCTGTCCCAAATCAATTTACTTTTTCTAAGAGCAAAAGAACTCAGAACCATAAGAACATCTTGTTGTCTAATAGTTGAGCACCATTTCCTGCTGCTCAAAATTACAATATACTAGAACAGTATTATAGTATATTTTGCATGTTCAAGAGGAAATAATGAACTGCTATGAGGCTATTTTGTTTACTATTCATGTTAACTCTCATTGCTTTGTTGACCCTCTCTTAAGGATTCACTGTTATTTTGTGTTGATCTATATACTGACAGATTCAAATCAATTTCAGGTGTATTAATAATCTGTTAACTATATCAGATCTCCAGAGACATAATATTTTTGTGAGGCTGAAGCATGTCTCTAAAGTAGCAGAGGTCTCTCCCAACAACTTCTAGCAAATCCTTGAGGACTTGGAACTTTAGTTTTCAAAATATATTCTCTGAATTACTGTTCAATGTATATTTTTAAGAACTGTATATAATCCTTTGTTCACACTGGCATAAATGTAGCATTTATTTTTTTTTAACAAATTTTATTCAGTTTTTCACATTAAAAACAAAAATCTCTTTTTAGTGGACAACATATTTCCAGGTCATCACCTTTACATACAAATATGACAGCAATTATACATTCATATATGCATACTAATTCTATTATTACCTTTTCCATTCCAAATTTTCAGTAAGGAGAGAAACAAACACATTAATTCTAGCGTCTTTCATTAATCTCAGTAGAAACATCTTTTTGTCTCATTTCAATTGTTTCAAATATAATCCTTTAATATTTATTTTAAAAATAAAGATAAACAATATGTGTTTGCCTAATAATAATAATGATAATAATAATAAAAAGGTTACCAATGTCTCTCCTTGCTTTTAATAGTCTATATTAACTTATTAATTTAGTTGGTTCTTTAGTCTGTCATATTCCCTTTCCATTACACATTCTTTTTATAAATTCTAGATTAATACAAATTTTAACACTAAAGGAAAAAAAAAACAAGTATAGGTTTCCCCCCTTTTACTGCTTTGAGTGTGACACCTCAGTGATTAAAATATACCTTTATTCCCTCATCTTGATTCCCAATAAACCATTATTTTTAAGAAGTTACAATAATAATCATTACATCTTTTCATTTGGATTCCGCAGCATATTTCCCCCCTTAATTTTTAATAAGAGTTATCAGTATCTATATTACCCTATTTTCTAAATATTTTTAATTGCAGAAATATTCTTATTACCCCTTGTGACCCTGCAGAATCCCCTTTTTAATTCATCAACCATTATCTCTGAAAAAACAATTTCTTTTCAACATTTTACTATTTCCGTATTTCTTTATTTCATGTACCTGTTTCTTACTGCTTCTCCTTCCCCTCTTTTCCCCATATCTTTTCTCATTCCAGTTTATATCCTTCTCTTTCTTAATATCTTCCTTTCCTCTTTTCTGCTGGGTCTTTCTGCCTTTCCCGACTTCACAGGTATTCCCCCTTTTGATTGCCCTCTTAAATCTCAACTTTTTAACCTTCCTTCTTTCCCCACTTCTTTGTAGTGTTATTTGTGTTAATTGTCTATTTAAAATGTCTTCTCCTTGAATCGACTCCTCCTCCTCTGAAGCTCTTTCTTCTTGTTCTTCAATCTCCATTTCCATTTTTTACTAACACAGAGCAAAGTGATTCGCCTCTTTCCTGTAGTAATTCTCTCATATTTTTAAGTTCCATTTTTAATTCCCGAAGAGATATTGTTAGGAATAACATAGGTTACCTAACGTAGTTTGGGTAAAATAATATATATAAACTATGATAGTGAATTTAAGTGTGTGTCACTTTAACTGCAAAGCATGTAATTTTGGGTGCGGCTGTAAATCGCCATAAGAGGGAGCAAGAGAACTTGATTGATTGCTGGCTTACTGGATTGCTTGCTGACGATGATGGATTGTTAATTGCGTGTTCTCTGCTGTTGCTGAAGAAAGAAAGGAGGTTTTACTTCTTCATATCTCTACTGCAAAGAGATATATTGCTGGACTGATATTTGTAAGTTTACTGACCTCTTTTTCGACACTGGACTTTGCAACTGAATAATCCCCGGACGGACTGAACTAGTGTATGATATATGGACTGTTTGACTATGCTAAATAATCTTACTGGAATAAACTATTTAACTAGCACTGTGTATCTGTTTTACTGAGTGTAAGCTACAAAAACGTTTGTCTCACATATTTGCCTGCCTGCCTGACTACCGTGCGGATTCTGCTAGGGTGTATATCCCTAACACTGGTTATGGGCCCAGCTGCACAGTCAGACTAACCATGATATAACAGGCTTATATAAAGTGAGAGTTTGTGTAGTTACACAATACTGTAAACAGACAGCTGTGTTTTATTAATTATAGTTTAATATCCAGAAAAAGATGGCACAAGTCAATTTACAAAGTTTGTCTCTAATATCCAAACTGGATGGAACAAACTATGTTTCATGGTCTATGAAATGCAGCCTACTTCTACGCAGAGAAGGTTTGTGGAGTATAATTCAAAACCCACCAGAGGTAGATGCTTGGGATCCAGAGGATGAGGATGATGCCCAGAAAATACAAGAATATAAACTGAAGAATGAGCAAGCTCTCTGTATAATAGGACTGACACTCTGTGACCAGCAGCTTGTCCATATTCGTGGAGAAGAAACAGCTGCGAAATGTTGGGAGAATTTAAAGAAGATTTATGTTCGAGACAGTGTAGGAGCACATATAAATCTTACACGGAAACTGTTCAGAACACATCTTCAAAAGAATGGAGACATGTTAACTCATATAAACATAATGAAGAGAATTTTTCAGGAACTGCATGAAAAAGAACTTATCTTCTCAGAACTGCATCAGGTTTATATAATTTTGTCTTCGTTAGATGAGAGCTATGACGACTATGTAACTTCACTGGAAGTACTGCCAAAAGATAACCTCACATTAACTGACATTACTGACAGATTAATTGAAGAAGCCAGGAGAAGGCTTGAAAGGGATTAACTCAGAAAAGAACCAAAACAAGAAGATAAAGAATCTACGACAGCCTATACAATTAGAAAATGTTTTAATTGTGGAGGAAAAGGACATTTGGCTAGATTCTGCAAGAAAGGAAAACGCCACAATGCCAGCCAGAATGCTAAAAGGCATCAAAAGGATGAAAAATGCTTTGAGTTAGCCATGTATAGCAACGAAACTGTGAATAATAATTTATGGGTTGTAGATAGTGGAGCATCGCACTGCATAACGAAAGATAAGAAAAGATTTGTTAAGATGTCCACAAGTTCACAGCAGATATCGTTAGCTAATGGCTGGAAAATGAAAGCAAAAGGTGAAGGTATTGGACATTGTTCTTGCATAAAAGAAAATGTAAAAATGTTATATGTACCACAACTTAAGTTTAATTTGCTTTCGGTTAGAGTTTTGGTTAAACTAGGTTATGTAGTTACCTTTAGGGGAGAAAACTGCATAATAGAAAAGGAAGGTAAAAAAGTGACTGCAACTTTAAAAGGTGAATTGTATGTGTTAAATGATAATTCATTAGAGGTAGCTAACACAGTTTATAATAACGTTAAACCTCATGATGAATGCATACATTTGTTACACAGACATTTAGGGCATATAAATTTTAAAATGCTCAAGCAAACGGTTGAACTGTCTGAAGGTATAAAACTGAAGCCTTGCAGTAAGTATTTGCACTGTAATGCTTGCAGTCAAGAAAAAAGCAAGGTAATACCAGCAAATAGAATTAATGGATTTAAGACAAAGGAGCCTCTAGAGGTCGTATTTGCTGATATTATAGGTCCTAAAAAACCAAGTGTGGGAGGTGCTCGTTATATATTAAGCATAATGGATCATTATTCCAGATATGGTTTCTGTTATTTAATGAAGAGTAAAACGGAAACATATCAGAATTTCTTTAATTGGTTGAAGTTTGCAGAAAGAAAAACTAAAAGGAAACTAGTAACTCTTGTAACTGATAATGGTACAGAATTTATAAATAATAAATTCCAAAATAAACTGAAGATGGCAGGTGTTGAACATAAAAAGTCTGCACCATATAGGCCACAACATAATTCCTTTATAGAAAGACGAGGCCAAACAATACAGGCAATGGCTCGTACTATGTTGTCGGATTCAGGATTACCTGAAACTTTGTGGGGAGAAGCAATAATGTGTGGTAATCATATATTGAATAATGTTAACTCAACAACAGGTGAATTACCATTCACACGGTGGCATGGTAGAAAACCTGACCTAAGCTACATGCACACATTTGGAGCACCAGCATGGGTGCATATTCCTACACAACTAAGACACAAGGGACAGCATAGGGCTAAAAAGTTATTCTTTGTAGGTTATGAATCTAATCACAAATCATACAGATTCTGGGAAAAAGGTACACCTAGAGTGCTAGTGCACAATTCCTTGAACATGTAGGATGGGAAAAACTGGAGCAAGATTCAAGTAAGGAAGTAATCATTGAAACCTACAAAAGACCAAAATCACAAATCAGTAATAAGAGTACAATTAAAGAGGAAGTACAGGAAGAGCACATAGGACCAGAAGAGGAAGAAATAGGACCAGAACAGGAAGAAATTGATAACCAGGAACAGGTAGTACATGAAAGTCCACCTGTAAGCCCTGTAATACCTAGACGGTCAACACGTGAAACCAGACCACCTGATAGGTACCAAGCAAGTGTAGTTTGCCAAGTTAGTAAAGTTCCAACTACTGTTGAAGAACTTAGAATGTATCCAGTAAAGGAACAAGAAAATTGGCAAAGAGCAATGGAGAAAGAATTAAACTCATTAAAACAAATGGATGTTTATGAAAATGTTAAATTACCTCCAGGTGAAAGGTCCATTGGCTGTAAATGGATATTTAAATTAAAAACAGGTAAAAATGGGACTGTTACCCATGAGGCTAGGTTGGTAGCTCAAGAATTTAATCAAACTGCATGTGATTATGATGAAGTATTTGCACCGAGTCTAAAAGCAACAACCTTGAGAGCAGCTTTAGTGTGGGCAGCTAAGAATAATTATATTGTAAATCACTTAGATGTAGAAACTGCCTATCTGCATGCACCATTGCAGCACACTATATACTTGAAGAAACCTGTAGGAATTAAAGATGATAAAACTAATAATGACTGTTGGAAGCTTAAAAAGAGTCTCTATGGATTAAAACAATCTGGTTATGAATGGAACCAATATATTGTTAAGGAGTTAAACAATATAGGGTTTAAAGCAGGTTTAGCTGATCCATGTGTATTCAAGAGAGAGAAAAATGGAATAGTGTCATTATTATTGTTGTTTACAGATGATATTGCTTTAATTACAAAAACTAATAATGAAGCTACTGAAATAATATCATTATTAGGTAAGAGGATAAAATTAAAGCAATTAGGAGAGATAAAACAGTATCTAGGATTGACAATAAATAAAACCAAAAGTGGCTATAAGATATCTCAAGAGGATAAGATTTATCAATTACTAAAAGCATACAAGATGGAACTTTATAAGCCGGCTAAAACCCCAATGAGTCAGGAATTTGGCCAAACTGAAGCTCAAAGTCCAAAATTCGATAAGACTATTTATCAATCACTAATTGTAGTTTATCGTATATTAGTAATTGGTCAAGGCCAGATATTGCTTATGGCGTTAATCAATTGGCAAGATTCAATGCTGAACCCACTAAACAACACTGGCAAGCAACAAAACGTATATTAAGATATCTTAAAAGGACAATGCACTATGCATTGTATTTGGAGCCAAAAGATGATCTGATTTTAAGTGCATATGCTGATGCAAGTTTCGCAACAGACATAAACACTAGGAAATCATCTTCAGGTATGGCTATACTTTTAGGTAAAGCACTGATTGGTTGGAGGTCAATTAGACAGCAACACATAAGTATGTCCACAATGGAAGCAGAATTTTCATGTCTATCTTTATTATGTACTGATTTAATTCTGTATAAACAGTTGTTATTATGGGAATAACTGTTAATGATTCCATTGTAGTTTATGAGGACAATCAAGCAGCCATACGGTTGGCTACAAATATTGCTGTAAAAATGAGATCTAAGCATACAGATCTTAGATATCTGAATGTAAGACAATCTGTAAAAAATGGCTTGATAAGATTGGAATATTGCATGACTGAAGAAAATATTGCTGATCAATTTACAAAAGCCCAAGGTTCAGTCAAACATAAACAAAGTTGTGATGACTATGGTTTGAAGTTGTAAATATATATATATATATATATTTATATATATATATATATATATATATATATATATATATATATATATATATATATTATATATATATATATATATATTATATTATATTATATTATATTATATTATATTATATATTATATTATATTATATTATATTATATTACCCAAAAGGGGAGAATGTTAGGAATAACATAGGTTACCTAACGTAGTTTGGGTAAAATAATATATATAAACTATGATAGTGAATTTAAGTGTGTGTCACTTTAACTGCAAAGCATGTAATTTTGGGTGCGGCTGTAAATCGCCATAAGAGGGAGCAAGAGAACTTGATTGATTGCTGGCTTACTGGATTGCTTGCTGACAATGATGGATTGTTAATTGCGTGTTCTCTGCTGTTGCTGAAGAAAGAAAGGAGGTTTTACTTCTTCATATCTCTACTGCGAAGAGATATATTGCTGGACTGATATTTGTAAGTTTACTGACCTCTTTTTCGACACTGGACTTTGCAACTGAATAATCCCCGGACGGACTGAACTAGTGTATGATATATGGACTGTTTGACTATGCTAAATAATCTTACTGGAATAAACTATTTAACTAGCACTGTGTATCTGTTTTACTGAGTGTAAGCTACAAAAATGTTTGTCTCACATATTTGCCTGCCTGCCTGACTACCGTGCGGATTCTGCTAGGGTGTATATTCCTGACAGATATCATCATTACACACTCTTATATTTTATGATCATTAAAGTCCACAAAAAAACACTTTTACTTTCCTTCTTTCTTCTTTCAGTTTTCTAAAGTTCTCAATTATTCCAGCCCAGGGTCTATACCAAAAACATCAATCAATCCCACAGTCAGTCTTTCCTTGCTTTTTTCTTTATTCTGGTTCTGCTTTCACTTTCTAAGATTCTTACTTTGTTTCAATATTTCTTTAATGTTATATCCACACAAGTTCATTCAGAAACAGGTTGCTTTCCCTTTTGTTTGAGCTCAAGTTTTTGTCAAAAGGTGGCACTCTCCATTATACAAAGTCTTCACCTTTTCCCCCTATTTTTATTTAGGGTTTTTTGAACCTCAATATTCCAGCACAGTCCAGTCTCCAATTTGTAAACTTTATTATTATTATTTTTTGACAATCTTAAGTCCAGCTTTATTTTATGCCTGTTTATTGCCAAAATATTTTAGTCCAATTTAGTTAAATCTTTAGTTCCGGCTTCTTCCTTTCCCAGTTCGAAGCCCCGCTTAGCTGTCAAAAATATTTTCTTATTTTTTTTCCCTGTCCCTTTGTAATTTCGCTGCTCACTATTCTTTTCTTTAAAATTCCATGTTACCTTAATCTCGGGGTACTTTAGTTTAGTTGTATTGCCCAGTTGTCCTGGTTCAGATGTTATCCACCTCTTTCTTCCCTCCTGCACTTCCCTCCAATCTTAATCCAGCTGAGTCCTCCTCTTCAGGGTGGCCATTTTAAACCACACTGCAGTCGTCTTCGGGGGGGGGAAGACCAAGCCCAGGGGGGGAGATGCGACTCCCCTCAACCTGGCTTGCGGCTTCCCCTTACTCCACCGCCCCTCCAAGGCAGCTTCAGCTCCTAATCGTAATGATCAGGGCTCTCCAATGAAAGAGCACAGCCCATAGCTGCAGAGAGTCATGATCTACGGTCCGTCGGCGAGGAGGCTCTGCCTTCTTCCTTCTAAATGTAGCTTTTATTGATACTATATGTTAGAATAGTTCATACCCATTCTGAACCATTTAGTTTCTTTTCATTGCAATAGTTTTATCAACTACTGTGGTTCCTAATAGTAAAATACCTTTTGTTTATGTTTCTCCTTCTATCTTCATACTCTGACTTCTCAAGGCTATTCCTGATGGCTTAGGGTGGCCTGTAATGAAGTAAACAAGCACAAAAGCCTACTCCGTTATAAGTGGAGTTAATTGGCCTGTTATTCTACCACCATGTTTAATGAATAATTTTCAGTCGTTAATTAAAAGTTTTATTTAATGCCACTTTTAGGGACAAAATCTGGATTACGTAGGTTGAGCTCTGGAGTTTTGTAGTGATCCAAAGGTTAAACATTATTTCTTGGGATCATTAGAATATGTATTATAGTAGTGATTTAGTGCTACATAAATGTCCCTATTTATGAAAGAACTGAAATGCACTAAAGGAGATGCACTTGAAAATTGTGATCTGTCTTCTCTTAATCTTCATTCTCTATGAAAATCCTATTAAATTGTCAGAAATTTTATGTATGTCAAATGAAGAAAACTATTAAAATTTCCTTAGTGGTGGTTACTTTTGAGTAGATATAAAATTATAGTCCCATAAAAATTACTTTCATAATCAGAATTTCTGTTTCTAAGTGAGACAGTTGTTAAGTGAGTCCTGCCTGATTTTTTTGAGCTTTTTTTTGACACATTTAAGGAACAAATCATTGCAGCTGTTAAGTAAATAACATAATTGTTAAGTGATTCTGGCTTCCTCCATTGACTTTGCTTGTCAGAAGCTGGCTGAAACAGTTGCAAATTACAGTCACATGATCTGGGACAGTGCAACCATCATAAATGTATGGCAGTTGCCAAGCACCCTAATTTTGATCGTGTGATGGCCATAAGTACAAAGACTGATTATAAGTGACTTTTCAACACTGTTACAACTTCAAACAGTTGCTGAATGAGTGGTTATAAGAATGAAACTTTTTTGTATCTCTAGTAAAATATATTGTAATAAGTTATGTCAACCCCACCAGAATACATTGAAGATCTAGAAGGATAGAATGATTGATGACATTTAAAGCTTCCTATAGGTTGGGGAGAATTAGTAGGATCATATTCTGATCATTTTGTTTTTGTTGCAAGTCAAAAAGAGTGATCAAAATAGTATAATAGCTTGACTAAAGTTGAATAAAATAGTTCTAATCAGCTTCATCCAAATACTTTTGGAGACGAATGATCACTGCCTTTCATCTTCTGCAGGAATGGAAGATTAGAGACAATTATATAGTTACAAAGACCTCCAGGGTTGAATAAGTCTTTCAATACAAAGTGTTTAGCAGCCTCTTTAAGCAAATGAAAAAAATATCACATGTCTAAAGAGGCATTAATTTTTCTGAATAATGAAATACAGGTAGTCCTCCACTTATAAGTGTAATGGAGCCTAGCAGTTATGGTTGTAAATCATGATGGTTATCATGCTAAGTCAAGGACTACCTGTATTGAATTCTTGAAATTAGAATATGTTGCCGGCTCTGTAATATTTCTATTATCCAAAATAGATTTGAGTTTATACCAGCAAAACCATTTAGCACTTATTTTTTCCTCAATCTAATATTTGTCGAAGAGTTCTCTATTACTATAAAAATTGTTTAGTCTGTAAGGGTTATATCCTTTGAGATTTCATTTTTGCCAAACCATAATAATCATCCTGATCAATATATGTTATTTGAGCAGTTTAAGAAAAAGTATCCTTTATCAAAACTGTATATTTACTCTTCCAAACAGTGAAACACTGTTTTAATAAACAAACAGTTTCAGTCTCCTTTATTCTACAAAAATATTGTCGGTGAAAAAAAACATTGGCTTATAAACTTACCTGATTCTTAGTTTCAACTTGAATCTATTGTTTAGAAGATAATAATAAATGGAAATATAGCCTAGCTATGCTGCTTGATAATGTATGAACAAATTTTGCATGACCATCCTCCCTGTTTCGGAAGTCTACAGTATATAAAATTATTTTATTTATTCTCAGATATATATTTTTTGCATGGAAACAGAAGCTTTGTATTTTTCTTTGTCAATATCTTAAAGCCTGTTCTGGAATTGCTACTGGGAGTCATTGAAATAAAAAGTTAATCCATACAAGAATTTTTATTTTAACCACTGCAATTTGCCCTAAAATATGGAAATGTTTGGAAAGTTTCCCATCTTTATTTAATTTCTTCCAAGTTGCCAAATCACTATTTGTAAAGATTTTGTTAATGTTTTAGTTACAATAATGCCTAAATGTTTTAAAGATTTATACACTGTTTGAAAAAACATAAAATGTGATTTATGAAAAATATCTGATAGTCCTGAAAGCAAATTCCTCTAGCTCCTTCTTAATATAGCTAGCCAAATAAAGAAGCATTTGAGAGTCAATATCAAATTATCTGCAAATAGATTTAAAAGATATGTCTTATCTCACATTTTTATCCCACTAATCTCATTATTAGATCTAAATACACTTGCCAACACTTCTACAGTTAGGTTGAATAGTAAAGGTAATAAAGGACAATCCTGCTTAGTACTTCTTAAAATCATAATGGGATCTGAATCATAACTGTTAAGACTTTCCTGGCCTTTAGATAGCCATAGATAGGTTCAATCGTTTTGCAAAAGCCTGCTCCAAATTTAAATTTAATTAATATTTGTTTAAAGAAATGTATTTCGAGAGAGTCAAAGGCTTTAAATATCTAAAGAACCTATGGTTAATGGAGATGTATTACTTTTACTAATTTAAAAAGTATTTCATAATTTCCACAGCTCTTGTATGTTTCTGTCTAGGTCAGCCAGCATCTGTTTGAGATGTTCGTATACATTTTCACTGGTAAATTAATATCATTTGTAGCAAATAGCAGCCTGATCGATTAACGTAAATGAATGACTTTTAAAGTCATCTTATGTTGATGTCCATTAACATATTTGATGGCATTGATTTTTACATTTTAATTCCTGTCACTTTTGCAAAAATTAAGATGTCTTCATTTCAAATGAGATGTTTTTGGATTTAATAAAGATTATTCTCAGTTCTTAAATAGATTGTCAAATTATATTAAATAATTCTTCAATAAGATGTACAGTTTTTCTAATAATTCGGAGAGCATCAATAATCCCTCTACTTTTAACTGCTTTAAGCCTGGCTTATATCAATTACATAAGCTGCATAAGCTGCTACAGCTTGATTTCATGTCCTTTTAAAAATCCAATCTCATAATTTATAGTTTTTGATATACTAGAAGTGTCCCTCCCTTTTCAATTTGTGAATGCATATTTTTGTTGTACTGTGGTATTACTGTACAGAGTTTGACCAATTCCAGGCATTTCAATCAGAAGAGCAATAGCGATATACGTTTCTCTTGTGCGAAGCGCTAAATATGCATTTTATAGAACCATAGGATTACATTAAAGCGGTAAACAGTGTAATTAAGATTAGCGATTAGAATGGATCCTGAAGTGTTTTATATGTGCATTCTTGTTCAACAACTCAGATAAGAAAAATTGCTAATGTATGTTCAGCCAGGAAACAATTTGAATGGAAAATGATATCGAGTAATAGATGGACAAAGAAGCAGATACTAAAAATATTATGATTGAAAATAATTTATCAAAAATTATGGAGTCAGCTAATCTGGTGTTTGTTTTTATTATGAATGATAATGATAATGATTCAACTTATAATTTTATCCTTATAAATTAAAGAGTAGTAATTTTAAAATATTTCAGAAAATTTAACGACATATAGTTTGCAGTATTGATAATAAAACGCAAGATTAAACAGCTTTAGTTGCTGAATGAACTTTTGAGAATTCAGTTGGAAAATATGGAATGGCAGGCTGGGAATTATTGCTATTGCTTTTTTATAATTTTAATCAAATAACAGTTTTTTTCATTGCTTATGTCCCATCATTATACTAATGTACTTCCCCTTTCTTCAGGAAGTATCTAATGGCATTTAAGGGAGGGAAAACTCATTAGCTTCCTTCCTGACTAATGTAATTTTTATTTCCTGTTGTAACTGTGGCCTCAGCCAAAACCCTCAGTATAAATAGAAAAGACTACCGTATGCAAAAACAACAGCAGAAAAATACAGTACATAAAATATTATGTGGACAGTCCACTGGTTTTAATACATTTCTGCATATCCATTTCATTCTGTGTTATTTTTTTATTCAATTAAATCTCTTATTATGTAGGGGATATTGTGATGATAGTACAAGGACGGCTTTTTGCATTTTCTTTGGTTGATCTCAGTGTCTAGCTTGTTTGCTGTGTTAGGCAGTCAGCCAAGGTTAAAGGAGAAAGGGGGAGGGAATTTTTCCAGCCTGCAGGAAGATATTTTACCTTCCATGACTAACAAAATTATAGTTTCAGTTAGTACCTCTACATTCTGTGCTGAATGCACAAGCAAAGGCAGCTTGATAGATAAGTTTTAAAAATTATGTTTTAAGAATCAATCATGTTTCCTTGATGCTTGGATAAATAAGCAGTCTTAACAGCGTACAGATTTAAAGGGAAAAGTGATTCTAATTTTAATAAACTATGTTTAATAATGTAGCACAACAAAGATTTCTGAAAATAGGTATCCAGTAGTAAAGAATATTATAACACAGAATTCAGAACCATAAAGAATGAGACTAGCATTTAGAATTGTATTAGATGTAGAAAATACATCAAAATATAGAGATTACTACTGCTCTACTAGCAGTCACACTGAATCAGGAGTTCATATTGGTATATTAAGAGGATTTTTTGCTTATATCATCTTCAAACTATTGTACAATTTGGATGCAAATACTGTGATTAAAATATAAGGTAAACAAAATGTAGATTTAAACTTTTGTTTTCGGAATTTTGAATTTTATTTTGTTAAATGGGGCCCAGTGTAACAAAATGCAATTCAGTGGTGAGAAAAGTAAAGTTGTTCATTTAGGCAGGAAAAACCAAATGTATAGGTATAGAATAAGTGGTACCTAGCTCAATAACAGTAACTGTGAGAGGATCTTCAGACCCTAGTTCATAATTTCTGTAGCAATCTGTAACTGAATGTCATCCACATCATGGTTTGAACTGCTGAATGATTTTTCCTAGTGGTTTCATATAGATATTAAATTACACAGGATAAAGCATTAAATAAGGCAGCCTACACTGGAATTCCCAGTTCTTGTTCAATGCACAAATGACCAGGCTCAAATTATTCCATTTCGGACACATTATGCAAAATCCTAAGGCTTCAATGCTGGGAAGATTAAAGTAATGAATGGATAAGGAGAATGGACTCAGTTACAATGACAATGGATACACTCATTTGAAGATCTGAAAGACAAGATTTGGTACAAATTGTCACAGAGAAAATCTAACTATGGTTTCTAGGAGTTGATAATGAGTTGAGGGCACAGAATCCTGTACCACCAGCCCCCTGACCACCACAAGAAAATGGCATTCCCACAGTCTAGTTCTTGACAAAGAACACAGACCAGATGCTGCTTCTAGCACAGGGATTGCCAACCTTTTGGACCTCAGGGACCACCAAACTCATGATTTTAAATCCCGCGGACCACTAATATGAATTTTGACTGACGGTAGCTTGCTGACGTTGGTGGAAAAGTCGGTCCCATAATCCAGAGCTTCAGTAATCACAGGACTGACCTGTGCACCGGCCTGCCATGGATGAGTTGATCCGGGATGACCAAGGGAAAAAAGGCTGCAGAGACCTTCGGAAAATCCCCCCAAAAATCTGCAGGAAAATTCCCTATCCTGTTTTCCTACCGATCGATCATTCTATATTTGGGATCACAGGATACCATCTCCAGCTCCATTCTCGGGGGTGGGGGGAGAGAGAGTTTTGGCTTCATGCAAGGAAAGCAGCAGAAGTCTGTCTTTCTATCCCCCAAACTCCACCAGAAATTAGTCTTTTTGAGACTTCTCGCGTGCGGGAAGCCTCTTGGAGCAGGATGCCTTTCAGGCTCCCAAAGATTCATTTCTGGTGGAGTTTGGGGGAGAGAAAGACAGGCTTTTGCTGCTTTCCTTGCATGCAGCCAAAAGCAGAAGAAAGAACCAGACAGAAGCAGTCCAGTGGCCAGGCCAAACACTTGGGGCAAGTCCCCCCCCCCCTGCCCTTTCCCCCCTCCCCTCGCTACCTCATGTTCACAATGCAAGCAATGCAAGTCTTGTATTCCCATGGGCCATGTGGGCGGCGCAGCCTTGTGTTCTCATGCAGCCTGGATTAATTGCTTTTGGAGGTGCCTTGGGCGTGGCATTTCTCTGCAGACTACCAAAATTTTCTCACGGACCACTGGTGACCACTGTTCTAGCATGAATCCAGTGGAGGGAATTCTTTTTAAAACTTTCCCACTACTTTCTCCTCAACAGATTCAGCACCAAAATTTGTCCTAGCACCATAAATTTGTTGTTTACATTACAGAAATATAATTGATTTGGGTTTGGCTTACCCTGTTGTGATCTTTACTTTTAGTTGAAAACAATGACCATCCCCAGAACAATCAAAACAGGATAGTATCTATCCAGTCTGACTTTTCATTCCTTTGCCTTAGATAATTATAGGCCCCCAGTTTAGGAAGTAATCTTTAAGACCTTGACAATGTTTGGTTATTGGTTCTCATATCATTGAATTGCTTTCTTACAGAAGGACATTACATATCTGCTGGCATAGATAAAATAGTGTTTGGAATTTCTGTTTATGTGTCCTTCCTGCCTTGCATCTTTCTGGTCTTGCACGGTTGAACAATATTAGTGCAGTGTTTCCATTAGTTGGAAATGGTTCTCTGCATCTATGAAACGCTGATTCAATATAATGTATTATGTGTAATAAGTAACTTTCATCCACTTTTAGCCTTATGCAGTAGATCATATATCAAACTAATACATCCACTTAGGCTAATTTCAAATTATTTTCATAGTTAGTTAGTAGAATTGCATTATTTATAGGATCACAATATTCCATGCTTTCATAAATTAGAATTAGGGATATTAAATGTTACCTATTTTATTTTGATTTTCTTCTTTTATGTTTTTTAAAAATTCTGACACTATTAGATTATTCAGGTGGCTGAAATATAAGTTTATTTGTTTTTAACTAATGATAGCACTTAGACTTATATACCACTTTACAGTGCTTTACAGCCTGCTCTAAGCAGTTTACAGAGTCAGCATATTGCCCCCAACAATCTGGGTCCTCATTTTACCGACCTTGGAAGGATGCAAGGCTGAGCCAACCTTGAGCCTGGTGAGATTTGAACTGCCAAATTGGCAGTCAGCAGAAGTAGCTTGCACTCTAACCATTGCGCCCCCATGGCTCATAGCTGGTACTAAACACAACCAGTGATTCACAAGGTTACTCTACTCAGCTTCATAATTTTTTTAGGTTTCATTTCAGATCTCAATTGTTTTCCAACCATTGTATCATTCTTGATCACATTAATTACTTCTGAGTTATAATTGACCTTTTACCTTTGAATGTAATTTAGAAATTGAACATAATAAAAAACATACCAAAAATGAATGGCAATAAGTTATTCATATCATATTACATTTGTTCTACTGTAATATGTAAAGAGCAGATTCAGGATGCTGTCTATGAGCTTTTAAGACATTAAGAGTTTAAGATCACATTAGCTAACGGACCTACTAACATATGCATGAGTATATTTATGCAAGCATTAAGAATGGCATCAGAATTCCTTTTCTCTGGCTCTTCTCAGAACTGTTAGGTGCTGGAATAGTTTTTTTCATCTGTGACCCCAAACTCTGGAACTTCTAATTTGAGATATGCTTGGTTTTTCAGTGATGTTTTTTTTCCTTTTAAAAAATAAAAATACGTTAAAATTAAATTTAATTATGCTTTCAATTATTTTTTTACATGTTTGATTTTGCCATTTTAGTTATATTTTCTTCATTGTTCAGGTTCTTCTCACTGTAGACCCTCAAAGGTAAATTAAGAACATCTTACATCAATTATTTCTATATAAAAATGTTTTTACCTAAGATGAAAAAGACCAATCTGATTTAAATTTGTTTCAGAGTACTATTAAAATGAGTTGTTTGTTCATCTTCATTTGTAAATGGTTACCTGAAATAAAAAATAAAACTGCTACATAATGTAGAAGTATTAAACATGCAAAGCTTTTATGGTTTTAACAATATAAAAATAGGAAATTCTAATTACAGCCTCAACAAGTTTAATGTTACCAAACTTTTTCAGTAATTAATTCCCCAAAGAACACTAGCCTCTATGGATTATAGAATAAGAGGGAATGTTTGTTTGGAAGTTATGGTAAATGAGGAAATTCAGACTTTTCTAATGATTGCCTTTTATATGACTAGAAAATTTTCATCTTGTAATGTTCTTTTTTTCTTAGTTCAATTTTTATACAAAGATAGAAATAATAGCAGATAAATTGAAAGTACTGCTGAAACATTGCCTCATTGTCTTTCTTACAGATTTGATGTTTATGATTTTTGATGATTTCGTATTGATTAAATTTCTCCTGAAAAGAATTTGGTGGGTCACTGATACGATGGCATCACAGTTTTGTTGATATAGTTAGTTGTCTCAAAGCTGTTATTATTTGTGGTTCCTTTGTGTTGCTAACGCCTATCACTTGGCTTTAAAATAATGCTCCGTTGTAGAGAAAAATACCTTTACTTTCCTGTGTCTTTCAGTAATGAAGCTGAAAACATTTTTACTGCAATGACTATCTTCAAACTAATATAATTATGCTTTAATTATTTTCTATAGTATAGTATAGCACAATACTATACTTCATGATTGAAAACTGCCTTGCTGATTATTCTGTTTGTTTTAATTTGAGAGTGTAACATTATGGTTTGACTTCAGAAATACATATCAAGGTGTAGAACAGCAATAGTTTGTGTGTCAAGTGCTGAATGTGATATGTTGATTTTCCTAGCCCAATTTGTATTCCTTTATAGATAGGCCACATGGCTGACCAGATTATAGATATAGATGTTTCTATAGAAGCCTTCTGAGGTTGCTTGCAGTTTTACTACAACCTCTGGAACATGGTGGACAAAAGTGCTAAAATGTTGGACAGACCTGTCCAGGCTTATGTTCTATTGCCCATTTTGACAAAGGAGTTGCATATGTTCACAGATCTAGATATCCATTCCTTCACCACAAAATATTCTCACCCAGACAATTTGATTGGATCTACTCAAACCTCTCCTCATAGGAAGAATTGTTATAAATGGGTTTATTTGTAATCCATAGTGAGGGGAACAGTACTGTGACAGAAATGGTACACAGAAGAGTTCCTGACTGCTGAAACAATTCCAACCAGTTGATAGTCCCACTGCATACTTGACCAGTAGTTTCCATGAATAAGTTTAATAGGTAAATAATTTATTATTACTTATTTGATTTTGTAAGCAGCCTGACTCAATGGTCTATTGTTGTAAATATAAATAAATATAAATGGTAACTAGTTGGTAAATATAAATAAGAGTGGCTGGGGAACCTGGGGAACGTTGTTTGGCAGGATGTGCCATGTAGTTGGTCTTGTACCTTGTTTCTTCATTTCTGTCCCCATCATGTTGCACATGTTACACATCTTGTAACAAATGCTTCTGGGCACTCATTCTGCCTGAACTGTTCTCATAGCTACTAGCTCTCCAATTGTTTAACTTGCCAGGTGTCACAGTGGGTTCTTACCCTGTCATATAGTGTTCTGATGCAATTATTTTTGTGTTTCTTTATAACAGGGGTGTCAAACTCGATTTCATTAAGGGCCACATCAGGGTTGTGTTTGACATTGTGGGGCCAGGGTAGGCATGGCCAGCTTGACGTCACTTGTGTCGATGGTGCCTGTGGTGGCTGTTTTCAGCTATAACGACTTCCTGCAACCTTCTGCCAGTAAAAACAGACCTCGGGAGTGCCTTGTGAGTTCCATTTTTGGCCACAGTAGCTTGCTGCAACCCTCTGCCAGTGAAAACGGAGCTCAGGAAGGCCGCATGAGCTCCGTTTTTTCTGGCAGAGGCACCGCAGGCCAGTTTTTTGCTGTTTCCAAGATGGCCCTGTGGGCCAGATCTAAGAACCTCATGAGATGGATCCGGCCCCCAGGTCTTGAGTTTGACACCCCTGCTTTATAAGATGTTATATACGGGATATCTCCTTAGCAGAAACAATATTTTCAAAGTGTATTATTGAGCAGTATTGACATAATCTGTAAGAAACTGGTATTTGTTCAATCTTGGGAACAGCACTGCTTCTGACATTATCTGTGATTCTCTCAGGTATCTTGGCAGAGGAAATCTTTAATTTTTTATATTGTGGCAAAAATGGTAGGTAAGCTTAGCCTCCATTGTGAACAGTGTAGCTTTTGAGATCCAGGACCATGAAAATATCCAATTTCTAGAATATCTTTCTTTTTTCTCTTATGTATTTTATTTCAGAACAATGATCTAATGCAAGGTCTCTCAATCTTAGCAACTTTAATATGTGTAGGACTTCAATTCTTAGAATTTTCCAGCCAGCATATTCTGGAAGTTGAAATCCAGACGTAATCAAGTTGAGAAGTTGGAGGAACACTGGAAAATTTTAGATTAGAATAATGGGTATTCATATACCGTGTTTAATTAAAATCTATAGAAACTTCTCAGTTGACTAATATAATTCTATGAATTGCTAATATAAGATTATATCCTGATATGATGATTCACCTGTATGGAAACTACGAATTTATATTTAAGCAAAATTTCTGTTATATAGTCGTTTATTGCTGTTTATTGTAATGTATGTATGTTAATAAAACCTTATTAATAATTTAGCCCAATAACTATTAGAAGCAAAAGCTTTCTAATAGCGCTCTCAGGTATGAACTCCACCTCCTCGCTAGAGCCTCCAAAAGATAAAACCAGTCAGCCTTTCTTCACAAGTGGAGATCTAATGATGTCAATAAAAAGTTGCATGTTTAATCAGCACTTACAAAAATACAGTTAACATCTTGGATAAATATACTGGAGTATATATTACTATTTCTGCTAGATTTGTCTCAAATGAGCTATAGTGTGTTGAGTTTAAGCTTTATTTTAGGACAGTAGGTTTTTTTTTTTAAGTATAATGGTAGCTCATTTATAAAGTCTAATGCTAATGTATTCTGCACATGCCCATTCAGAAATAATTCCTACAGTGAAATTTACAGTCCAGGTAAGTAAGTATAAGACTGTAGCAATATTCACCGATTCACATATCTCTATTATGAGAACAACTAGATGGATTTTTCTATGTTAATTAGAGCTATTTATTACAGCTATTAAAATAGAATACTTTACCTCTGTTCATTACTTGACTTCATAATTTAGATTTAGCTACCACAGCAGAAAGTTTCATAAGCACTATGTTAGCAGAAAAAAAATTCACTATTTAGGTATGACAGAAATATAGTCTGATCTTGGGATGATTAAATACTTAAACTTATGCCAGAGCATGGAATCTACCAGCACAGTGTTATAAGTTGTGCCAAAAATATCTTACGCTCCACAGTTACCAGCATGTAAACTTATTTTACTGCTGCAGCATTTTCCTCTCTTGCTGGAGAATACAATTACTATGTACGTTTGCTATTTATGATTGTTTACACAGATGTTGCAAAATAGAACTATTTTCTGAAAATAATTTTAAATAAATTATGCCTGCACAAACCTTAGATACAGATGCTATTTATATTGAAGTCTTGGTGTCCGATTAATACAATTAATTTCAGTCAGATTCATGGAAAATTGCTTTGGATTTAAGTCATGCAATTTCTTTTTTAAGGATTGTAATATTTTGTTAATTGTTTTTTATTTATTTTTTAATAAGGAGTAACATTCATTTATAAATTTAGGTTATATAAACTGGATAAGGATTATTTAACTTCTACTATTAACTAAATGTAAAACTTCCAGTCATTCACAGCACAAACTAACATTCCAAGATTTTGGAGAGATTCATTCCAAAATGAAATTAACATTTCAAGATTTTGAAGAGAGAAAAATCACCTGACAGCATACTAAGGTGTAAATAAAATATAATTGTAATTGTAAAACTCAAAATGAAACTTTAAGTATCTTTGCTTTATAAGGGAAACATTTTAAATATATCATTCAAAATTCAGAAATACTTTAGATGAGAGGATTAAAACCATTCATTAATGTGTAGGTTGCAAATATGTCATTGCTGAGTTGTTTAAAATCAATACTGGTATTAAATTCTAACACAACCAGCTTACAATTCTTTTACCACCAACTCTCTAGATTTTTACTAGACTCCCCCCAATGAACCAAAATATCCATTTGGACTTTAAGCTGCTGAATCAGTTGAATAATACTTTGGCACATGTCTCCTATACTTAAGTTGATGTGGTCATAGTAGCATAAAACTAAATCCCCTAAGGTTGAAAAGTTCTATTCCATTATAGGTCATATAGATTAAAATCAACACTTCTTGGTCCATAATCAAATCATGCATTATGGTAACTTTAATAACACAAATTAACTTAATTACATTAGTTAATTAAAATAATTAAGTTTGCATTAAACTGCATGAAGCAAATAATTGATTCTCTGCTAGCTGATAGGGCAAGTTCATAAAGCCACTAGATCTGAACCTATATGTGCTTTGGCTTATTTTTATTACAAGCTTCGTGTTAGTTTTGTTAATCTGTTTAATTATTTTTATAATATTTCAATTACCTCTCTATCCCATCATCATGCATAGAAAAAGAATTTAATGTGATTTCCTTCTTTGTCTACTTTGCTAGCCTACATTAGAATTGTTGATCAGTTTTGTTTATCTTGATGGTGAAACCTTGATCATCAGGGCATCAGAACTATAGTGAAAAAACATATTTTATGGATTCCAATGTGCTTGTTTCTTTTTCCAGATATCTATCTGCAGTATTACACAGTAGATAGCATAACATTTTACACTGGACTTATTTTTCCAGCTATATTATATTTTGCCTGTGCCAAAGTAGTAACTAATCCATCAGAACAATTATCATTTTATTATCTTTGTTGAAAAAGCCCTATTACAGGGAGCAATTCAGACAACTAGTCTATATATTTTTTCTAAAAATTGTGCTATTGGAAGAATCCATTATGTTCAAAATTGGCAGCTCTTTCTATAAAATATGGTAGTAAACAATAATTTATAGACCTTATAGGACTAGAGAATAGTTAAAATTCCTTTTCTTTTAGTACAAAATTGATAAAATTCACCCTAGCAAGATAACCTTTTTATTTAAACATTTTCATTTCAACAATTGTGTTTAGAAACGATTCCACTGGGGATAGAACAGAGATTTTAAAATGAAAACAAGCCACATTCAAGCTCTGAACTTCTTTTTCCCCCAAGTCTTACTCAAATCAATGTTCCTCTCAGAGTTCGTTTGGATTTAACAGTTAGGTGCATTAAAGAGCAGAACTACAAGAAGCAAATCTTCAAGATGCATATCATTTTTGTGGTGAAGTGGGTCATTATAGAGTGAGATAGTAATTAAGAGTAAAAAATAAACTGTAGCTATGTCTAATTTGCTCTCTGCTTGTCTTAAAACTATACTTTAAAGGCAGCTCTCTGAAAATTAGATTCTAAAAGGTAGACAAAAAAGATGGCTTCCAGAGAGTGCATTTAGATACAGTTGGTTAGATGTAAATCCTATATAGAGAACGCTTGTTGTCCAGCTGGCTTTGAGTTGCAGTCAAGACTTCAGTTGTTTAGAAATATGATACTGGGAAGCATATGACTGTCCTAAAATCTTAGAATCCTAAATATTCATTAAATAGTTATGCTTTTAAACAAGTTTCACAATCAATCATATCAAAGTTGTTAGAAGTAATGACCAATTATAAACAGACCAATACTGAAATATTCTAAAGGTAACCTAACCATGTTACTTTTCCAATTAAGACTGTGCCTCTTCATCTAGTATTGATTTATTAATGTTATGGCTTGTTTTGATTTTGTATAGATCTCTCCATTCTAATATGGAAAGTTCTTTTCTCATTATAAAGAAATGATTATGAGATGTTGTCAAAGTCGTCTTTTGTGACCCTTGCCAAGGAGTGACAGTGATTTTTCAGAACAATATGTTTCTTTATATCAGAAGGAACAGCCAAGACTAAACAGTGCCATTGCTTGATTTATCTTTTATATTATTTAAAAAGAATAGCGGTTGTGTGGATAAAATTAATTATGTTCTTGAAGGTTACATATTCTATATGGTTATAGATCACTCTGCTCAAACAGCTATATGATCCATTGCTTTCTTGCTGTCTCATGTACTATAATGAAGTCTATATTTTTAATATGTCACATTAGCTGACATAGGAAACAGACTACAAAAAACAATTTTTATCAATAATGCAACTTGCTGAGTAGTGTTTCTCGGATTATAAAATTAAGAAATGTTGAAATATTGTAAGTTGAGAAGTAGGAAACTACTAAATATATGTCAATCAGTTTTGGAAGGTGTAATATATAACTGTACGTATAGTATGCAACTTTTCTAGAATTATAACAGTGCAGGGTTAAGTTTAAACCTCTAGATTACAGATAAACAGAAAAGTTTACTTTTGCATCATAATTAATGGATGATGTATGCAATTATCAGTAAACTATGATGATGCTTCAACTTCATAAACTGACAGGAAGACATGCTTAATTAGCAACAGAAGTAAGAATTGCAGTAAAAGAGGGTGCTGAGACATTATTTTAAAACTAAATTATGTTTAGTGCAGTACATGGAGGTCTACATAATGACTTTAAATATTATTTTAATAACTTTGATTTGGATCTTTAAAGAAAAGTTTATTTTGGAAATTACACTAACATTTTGTAATTTATTTGAGGCACATTGAAATAAGCTTCTACTTAACACCTTCACATTTTGTGTATAATTGTATTTATTTTACATAGATACTATTAAAATGGATACAAAGTTAGTTTGTCACCTGTCATTATGTGCTTGTCCGTACAGACATACATGCAGATTCATATCACTTTAGCTCTAGTTCTAATTTTTAATGTAGCGGTTAAATATGTGACTAAACTGGATTCATCAGGAAAAACAGAAATGTTTGCAATCTAAACTTAGTGTTTTCATCCCTATTTTTGTGAAGTCTATGGAAAAACAGCATCACCTTGTGTCATCATAATGAAATTTAGTTTTACATGCTCAAATATATGTGGTATAGTTCCTTAAGCTGGGTATTATGCTAAAAATTCATTAATTCAAAATGAATTTTATATATTGGGTGCAAAAGTGACACCCAGTGGCCAATTCTATTCCATTGGAAATTATAATTTATTTATAATAAGTAAATCCTCTGAGATCACAAGAGTATGTTAGAAATTTTTCCAGACCAAATACAGCACCAAAATATAGTGCTGTTAGAAAGACTTGTATAAATCTAGATGTAATGGTAATATAAATATCTGAAAAATTAACAATTTATTTATTGGAACAGGGAAACTATATTTCCTACCTACTTAGTTTGAAAGGTGTCAAAAATTAGTGTATTTTAAGTGGTTCACTTAAAAAATAGAATATATTTTCTTTCAAAAATTAAACATTTTCTGTATACAAACCCATAATATCAATTTGTTTTTGAGCTATTTTATTTCAAAGGTTGTTGTAACTTTTAATATAAATAGCTATACATTTGCCAAAAGGAAGAATCCACATTGTAAAGGAAACAAAAATAAAAGTAGTGTTCTGCATACTTTCAATTTTAATGCACATTCAAAGTTCCATACTTTGGAAGAAAATTATGATAAAGGCTTCATCTTACCCTGTTATCTAATCAACGATCAGCATGTTAATTTATTTCCTCCTGCAGCTGCTGTTTTGCATTATTTCAGGATAATCTAAATTTAGTTGTATTATAACATATGTTAACTTTCTATAAAAGAGAATGACTTAGGATGAGGATTTTTAAACTATAGACCATGACTCCCTTGGAGGCTACAAGCTAATTTGAGAGAGATCGTAAATTTATGGGGGCCAGAATATTTTTTAAAATGCCAGAAAGAAACTTAGCATAAGAGGTCTAACTTCTGGAGATGGTGGATAGATGGCGGATAGAAAGAGGTCTAACTTCTGGAGATGGCATGCTGCACATAGCACATAGTTGACAGGAAGGAGAGGTACAAGCCCAGATGAAGGTGATTCCCCCCCCCCTCAGAATTGAGAACAGAGAATGTTATTAAACACACTACATTGAGTAACTGCTGGTAGAAACAGCCAGGGTGGGATGCTACCGGTTCGGCCCAGTTCTATAGAACTGGTAGCTCTGAAGAGCAGCAGACACCGAACCGGTTCGGTGTCTGCTGCTCTGTTTGGCCCAGCCGTCCACCTGGGTTCTTGGCTGTCCTTTATTTCCTGCTTTTTCAACCTCAGGTGATTTGCGGGACACAGCTGAGGTTGAAAAATGAGAAAAGAAGAGGATTTTCAAATGCTGTGCATCCACGCAACGCTTTTCAGCTGTCTGGGCTGCAGAGCTGAGGTTTTTAGGAAATGGTCTACAGGTGTGCGCAAAATGCACTCTAACCAGGGGTGGGATTCTACCTGCCGGAGAACCGGCAAATTGTGCCACTGGCTGGCCCCGCCCAGCCCACTCACTCCTTACCTGGCATGCGCGCCATCAAATTTGCCTGCTAAGTTGCTATTTTCCCTTTTTCCCCCCAACCATCAGGTGTTCTGCTGTGCCCGGAGATTTAGATTAGCTAGAAAGCAGGAAATTGACAGATTTCTTGCTTTCTAGCTAATCTAAAAGCAGAGCTGAGCCTGAAGCTTCTATTATTTAATGCAGACTCAGGTAGCAGATGGCAGAAACACAGATCTCTAAGTGACTCAATCTGCCTGCCTGCTCTGCCTGATTTTGGGTAAAAATTGCTATTTTTTATTTAAAAAAAATTCAATATTTACATACATAGTGTGTTGTGAGTTAATTTTGTGAGTTTGTTTGCAAGCAGATTTTATGTGACAGACTCAGGTAGCCGATCGCAGAAAGGTAGATCTCTGAATGAATCTGTGATTCTGTGAGCAACTCAATCTGACTGCCTGCTTTGCCTGATTTTGGGTAAAAGTTGCTCTTTTAAAAAAAATTCAATATTTACATGAATATTTATAATATTTATATACAAGCCATGCCCAGCCATCACATGACCACCAAGCCATGCCCAGTCAGCAAGCCATGCCCAGCCAGTCACATGGCCACCAAGCCACACCCACAAATTAGGCCACACCCACAGAACCAATTGTTAAGAAATTTGAATCCCATCCCTGCAAACAGCACATATTCACTTGGCTTCTTCTGCCATCATTGGCGTATAACTGGCAGGAGCAGCAAATATATTCTGATCAAAAGATATCACATCAGTGTATAGCTTTATACTTAGCAAATTGGAAGAAGCCTCATTCTTCACTCCTGATTTAGTAACTCAATATCTTCCTCCAATACAAGGTGTTTCTTTAACAGCCACACAGGTTACAAGGCTCTTCAAAGACCTTGAAACAGTCAAAGCTGTAACAGTCAACTTCTTTCCATAGCAAAGGCCACCCAGCCTCTTTTTCAGCCAGCCCCAAATTGAAGGCTTTCTAATTGTCTCCAATATTAGAAGGACCATCCTAAGATCCAGTCGATCCCAAGAGGGTTATCACAGCTGCTAGGTCAGGTCATCATGTTTTGAATCTACTTACTAAAGGACTGACTAGAGAATCCAAATTGTGGGCACCATAGAAAACAAGTAGATAATTTCCTCAAGTGCTTCACATTATTGCTGTTACTTACTTTTCCTCCTTCCTTTCTTCTTTCCCTTTTCACTTTTATTATCCTGCCAGCAAAGATTTTGTTAAGGGAGCCCAAATTTCCAAAGCAGTACTTAGCATGAAGGTAGTTCTCCCAGAAATATAGAAATCCCAGGTACTTGTTCATCAAGGGTAATTGTGTATAGATGAGAAGAGCATTCAATGTAAGCTTTCCACAGGGGTAACCTTCTAAAATGTAAAACCATCCGAGATCAGCCAGCCTCCCCAAAAGCCAGACTTCAGCAGCAAAAGGGAAAAATTCAGTTCCCATCATCCCCAACCAGCTGCTTGGGATGACAATTTGAGATTCTAAATTGTAATGCAAAGAGGAAGGGGATTAGAAAGATTTTTATTCCTCCATCTGATCTTGAATTACCATCCTCACTATCATCCCAACTTTTGTTGGATTCACAATGCAAACAAATCAGCCAGAGATCAGCCAGCCTCCCCAAAAGCCAGACTTCAGCAGCAAAAGGGAAAAATTCAGTTCCCATCATCCCCAACCAGCTGCTTGGGATGACAATTTGAGATTCTAAATTGTAATGCAAAGAGGAAGGGGATTAGAAAAGATTTTTATTCCTCCATCTGATCTTGAATTACCATCCTCACTATCATCCCAACTTTTGTTGGATTCACAATGCAAACAAATTTGGGAACCCCAGTTTTAAGACTGAAAGCTGTTATGTTATGTGGGAGACTAAGATTGGATCTTCCCAGTGTAGGATAAATACAGTCATTTTTCATCAGATATGCACTCTTTTCTTGATTTAATTCCTGTCTCCCAGGTTGTCATTAGCACCAGGGTGAAATAAGAAAGCTAAATAAATATGGCTCCCAATTTCATACTGCAAATGTTTGCATTATTTATCATATTTGATTTGATCACTTAAAGCATCATTCCACATACATAAAGTTTGTTATCATTTTAAGGAGACTGTTTCTTAATAGATTATAAAATTGTACTGATACTATGTATTCAGTTATAGAATTGTGTTAGTGTATTTAGAAATGAATTCTTCCATAATGTTTTGTTTTGAATATCAACTAATTAGCTGACATGCTACTTTTCTGATCAGAAGTTGCCTTTTGGACTGAGTTGTAATAGAATCTTTTGTAAATGCACAATTTACAAGTCTTTGTTTAAATTAAATGAAGTTCCTGATCCCTAAGTTTCCCTTTCAATTGTGAGTGTAAGGCAGTCATTTATTAAAGAAATCTACATTTGTATTTAAGTGTTTCCCTTCTGCACTTTGAAAATGAGCACTAATTATTTTAAATGGAAGAAAAAATTAAATCTGTCATGCAGAGAGTGTTCCTTTTTGCCTTGCCACACTATGGTCAAAGTAGTATTTTGGTTTTATGCCTATTGTGTGCAATGACAAAGGTTTATTTTTCCTTTGTTCTTTTCAGAGCGCTGCAGCAGCTCCCAGTCCAGTGCTAGGAAACATTCCCCCAGGAGATGGCATGCCAGTAGGTCCTGTTCCACCGGGTTTTTTTCAGGTATTCAGAAAAAAATTGATTATAGGGCTTTCAGAACTTAGAAAAGAGAAAGTAGCATTTTTTTGGCACTGCCATGAAAGAATACCATTTCTTCCATGAATAAAATGCACAGTGTTTAAACGTTTGGGATAGAATAGGGTGTTACTATGGATTTTATCTGTAGAAAATAAGTTTATGCTATTTATATCAGCAGTGCAAACTTAAAATCTACGATAAAATGTTAAATGTGCAATGATATCTTAATTTAAATGGGCCGCAGATGAAGTTGTACGATAGAAGAAATTGGTTGCTTGCTTTGCTTTGTCTAGTAGAGTCTAAGTTAAAATGTATTATTTTGATTCTTTATTAAAATATATATATGCTACAGCAAATAGTAGCTTAATACTGCTAGGCAAGTTCAAACTAGCAATTTGTAATCACAAATCGTGACCACAGGACACTGCAACCAGTCATAAATGTCAGTTGCCAAGCACCTGAATTGCAATCATGTGACTGTGAGATTTCTGGAAGACCATAAAACACCCTTTCCAAGGCTGTTGTCAAGTCGAGGACTACTTGTATGTCAAATTATGTTAAGTGATGAAAGCATTAATTTGGGAACCAAATTATTTTATGTTTCACTAAGAGATAAAACAAAGCCAAATAAATGGAATTGTATTAGCTTTTGTGGATAAAAACTGTTACTCAGGATAGTGAAAATATAGATATACATATAGATTGTGTGTTGTGAGAGAGAGAGAAGGAGAGGGAGGAAGGGGAGGAGAGAGAGAGAGAGAGAGAGAGATACTGATCATTCACAGCTTAATTCAAACATTCACAACAGACATACCTAGTGTGTATCAATGAGATCTGCTGGACAATCCAAGCATTTTTGAGATGTGCCCAGCCAGGTTTTAGGTACTATAGTAACTACATGTTAAGAATAGGGTTGACACTCATTTAACAGGACAACATATTTGAATGTGAAAGTAGAGTCGGAATGGCTGAAGGATAAGCACATACACATTGATTTGGGCTGTAGGCAGAAGCAGGCACGTAGTTGGCTCCTTGATTTTTATCTGAATACAGGTTAGTTTGTCATCGCCTTGTTTTTGGTGTTGGATGATTTCAGTTTTCTTGCCTTGAGTAAAAAAAATGTCTCAGTATTTAAAACCATAGGCTTATCTCAAGTAATTGATAGTCATATATTTGACCTCAATGCAGTTATGTGATGATTTAAATATACAGAACCATTTAACTTGGTGCTATGGTCACATTACTTCCTAATCAACCTAGGATGAGATGCTATGTGGGAGCTACACAGGGTTCGTCTTGTCCACTTACTAAATGGAAATGGATGGATCTAGTTTCTAGATTAGAAATTAGTTTTGGGTACAGGAGTTAATCTGGGCTCTTGATAAACTGCTCCCAAATCCTTTTCTATTCTTAATTTTAATCTTACTTTATTGAAGAGCTTTGGAAGATAAAACATCAGAAACAATATGTGGAGTGTTGTTTGAAGACCAAAAGTTAATTTCATCAAGCATGAATTTGAGTTCATTTTGACTCTACATTATGGTGATAATGGAGACAAAGTGTTACTATTTTTTTTGTCCTATTGTGCCAATCGGATGCCTTGTTTAAAGTAGTAAATTTCATTTTAGGAAAATGAATAGATAGTGAGACCTCCTATCTAAGTGTTTGCTTTGCTCAGTGTTTTGCTGATAAAGATTTGCCTCTATCTTAAGTTCCCATAGAGAATCAGAAGTGGTCCCATTTATACATCTTTAACCCTATTCCCAACTCATAAAACTATTGCATTTTATTGCATACGGCTCCAAGGTCCCACTTTTTCTTAAATTCAAATATTCCTTGTGAAATTCCTGATCATTTTACCCAGAATATGAAAAATAGGTTAGGCTTATGCAAAATTTTATTTTAAAACATTCATAGCTAACACAGAGTGTCCTAGTTGATAAAAATATATTTAAATTTACCATTATTTTTATTTTTATTAATTCATTTTGGAAGTGTACATAGTGGGAACATTGCACTAAGTTCTTGAATTTCTCAATCAAGGATGGTAAAATTATTTTCACTTGTGTTGCATATACATATCATCCATTTATTGGATTATTGGGAAAATTCTATAATCATTTTTCTCTTCAAAAACTCATTTACTTTTTTCAGTGCATTTTGAATATATGATTCTGTATTCTTTTTATTTTATGTTCTTTTCTAAATTTCTTCTTTATAAATAATCTAAAAGTAAAAAATAATTAATAAAAAATTCCAAAATTAGCTAAAGAATTGCTAATCATTTTTAAGAACTACTCAAATCTACCTACCAGATTGTATTAAAGGCTGAGTTAAAAAAAGTATGTGTAGAATATATCGATGTTATAATAAATTTCTTAGTGAACTTAAGATATAGAAATCATAAAAGCAATAGATGTCTCCTTGTGTAGGTAGGTGTCAGTCTGATGCATATATCTTTTAGGTGGTGGGACATGTGCAAAATATACTTGCAAAGTAGTAAGTAGAAATCCTAGCTGACATAAATTAGTATAAATATGTGTGGAGTAAATCTGAGCTGTGGTTGTATTTTTGGCATACTTTTATTCTGTGTGCCACCCAGAAATTTTTTTTTTTTTTGAGTTGGGTAGCCTTATAAATCTCAAGAATAAATAAATACTAGCTACAATGTGCCAAAAAGCTATAATTATCTAGGAATGATGCATATGACACGTGTATAACTAGGGTTGGCAACATATTTTATATCTTCTTTATCTTACTAAAAGTCATGAATAATAGAAGACAATATCTTTGGTCAGTCTAGTAATGCCCATGGAATTGGGAAGAATGCAAATTGAGTGTAAAAGGTTTAAATAATAAAATGAAAAAAAAAAAAAAGCAAGGCTAAGTATCTGCCAACCTAACAAAAGGGGAAAGGATATTATTGATCTGACTGAAAGTGGTCTGATTCTATGGGGTAGGGTTGGCATATAGCTGCAAGAAAATGTAGAAGTAGGTTTAATTATAAATGGAACAGCTGAAATGTAGGGGATAAAATTATGAATTGGTGTCTTCTTTATTGTAGGTGCTTATGGTGGTAGAAGATTACAGGTGATGATAGTTGTATGTTACATTTTACATTTTAGAATGATGATAGTGGAAGAAACAAAGATGAGTTTTTGGAAACATTCTACAATGTACTGAATGAAGTAAATCCAGTAGAAAATATTATTCTTTTAAACAATGAAAGGGGTAGGTGAGAATGATATTAAATTATGTAGAAAAAGCAATTGAGCCATTTGTAGAGCAAAAAGTGAATTGGAATAATGTTTATTTAATGAATATCTGCTTTGAAAAATGTTCAGTTTTAAAGAAATAGAGGATTGTGGCAGTTAGGACACAATCTGAGATTTGGATGACATGGATATCTGTGATATTATAAGGTTAGTGTAGATGTCAAAATTAATTACGTCAGGCAGGCCATTCTTAAAACATGGAATAAATATAAAGCTAGGTTGTGCCCCAAAATACCTTTGTGGATTTCAGCACAAAAAGCATTTTATAGACAATAAATCATAAGTAAACATAAATGGTATTACATAGTACTATGATGTGCTATATTTTTTCATATGAATTATAAAATGATTTTCTTATGTACAATTTTCAGAAAGGTTTAAAGTGGATAAAAGGTTTTAGGCATTTCAACAATGCAAGACTAAGTTTGCAATAGAACTATGTACAAAGAATGAATGTGTTATTGCTAAAATATATAAATTTGTTCAAATATGAAACAGAAAAAGAACAAGTGAAAGAACGTATGTATTTAAGGAGAGCTTAATATTGGATCAATGGAAAAAGATATATTTGAAAGGATTGAAATTTATATTGTGTTCTAGCATTAAAGAGAAGCTATATAAAATGATGTATTGTTGGTATTTGTCACCAGAGAAATTGCCTAAAAAGTACTTTGAATCTTTGTTGGAAATGTGAACAAGATGAAGGAACACTTTATCATGTATGATAGACACGTGAAAATCCAAAAAAATGTTGGAGACAAATAAATACATTAATTGAGAAAATGTTAAAGACTAATGTAGACAGACAGACAGGGGACTTTGTTTTTATATATATGACAACTGCAGCAAGATTACTGTATTCTCAAAAATTGAAAAGTTTGACACCATAATAAAGGAAGATGATGGAACCTGCAAAGATGATTAACTTGACTTTCTTAATTAGAAAAATATCTACATTTATGGCTGATTGGAAACTCCTTATAGACTTTTTAGCATGAAACAGAAAAATGCACTTAAGGCTTATGATTTTGATGATGAGTTTTGTTGTGAATTTTGTTTTAGAGTAAGAAGATAATTTTGTAATCCTACATATTTGCTGCAAAGGAAGTCAAAAACTTCTTCCTATTTATTTTTATCCTTTCTTTCTGTACTTTTCTTTTTTACTGTTTCTCTTTCATTTTCTTTATTCAATATCAATTTGTGTTCGTTTTTATGTTTTCTTTTAAATTTTTAATAACTTTTATATAAAAAAATTCTGTTTCAAATACTTGGATTAGTTAGTCCATATATGTACAAATGTGAACTTGGGATAGACCACTTTTGGTAGGTTCGAGAATAGCTCTTCGGGGGGGGGGGAGATAACAGTAATTAGTATGAAAATAACAAAGTATGAATCCCGTATTAAAAAAGTAATAGATTATTGCTTATCAGAACAAATAAAATGGGTTAAGGTGGGATGGGAACATGAAGAAAGAGAGTAAGGAAGCTGCTTAAAATAAAATAACAAAAATTATGTAACAGAATAAACACAGGTTGTGGATCAGAATGCTTAATAGGAAGCATGAGAAAGGCTTCTTGTTTATAGACTGATGAAGTAAAAAAAAAGGTTAGGAATAACAAAAAAAAATCTGGGTTACTCCCTTTTTACGACCTGTAATCCCGAAATTGGAGTTAGAGTCAAATATATCTATATACTGTATATAAAAGCAAAATACCACTCTCGCATCATCATGAAATCTCCAGAACCATAAATCCTTCAAACTTGAAATTTGGCATGTATGTTCCTTTTGGCTTCTAGGTGCTCGCTAAAAAAGGATTTTTCGAAATGACTATCAGATCATTAGTATTTCTTAATACACTCTGATGCTAAGGAGTTCTACTCCCCCTTCCCACCTGAAAAGAACTCTGTTCCAACTGCCATTTGCCTCATATTCCGTTACCTTAGTAACTCCACAGCCATTTGCACCACTCAGGTGACCCAAGGACACAGAGAAACCTCCAAATTGCCTGAACAACTCTCTAAAAGGATGCAAACTACATTTCCAAACAGGAAGCTACTTTGGCATCAAAAGTTGTGGCATTTTTTATTACCCACCACCCAGTCAGAGCTGAAGAAGCTCCTTGGATGAGAAGCAAAACATCTTAAAAGAAAAACCAGAAAGTCCAGTTGTCTCCTGAAAAAGAGCATCTTTACAACACTTTTGCTGGATGGATGGATGGATAGATAGATAATAGATAGATTGGAAGGGAAGGGAAGGGAAGGGGGAAGGGAAAGAAAAGGAGTGAAGAAGGAAAGGAAGGGAAGGGAAAGGGAAGGAAAGAAAAGGAAGAAAGAAGGAAAGGAAATGAAAGGAAAGGAGGAAAAAAGGAAAGGAAAGAAGAAAGGAAGGGAAAGAAGGAAAGGAAGGGAAAGGAGGAAAGGAAAGGAGCAGTCTGATACTAAATGTCGGTACCTCATCAAAATATCTACGCCTTCCACCTATGGAACTGCTTCCGCACTCAAGGTGGCGGGAGCAATATTCCCTTATGTGTTTTAATCACCAACTACCATTGAGCCAACGGATTGTGAACCAAATTTCTCCTGCATAGCCTGATTAATAGTTTCATAGCGAAGCACGGGTATCCAGCTAGTTCTCTATATATACAAGAAAAAATAGTTGCATAGAATATAGTCAAATGGAGCAAGGAATGGTTAAGTTTTATTTTAATAGAAAATTATTTTAACAAAACTATTTTAACCAAAAATTAAAATATGATGTGTATGATTTTTTAAAAAACTAAAAAATAGTTTTAGAAAAGATTAAACAAGGACTCATCCGCAGAGTGAATGAGTAAGAAACAGGAGTGATGAAATTATTTGGGACAAAACTGAAATGAGGGAATGCTGGAAGAAAGTTGTACGACAATGATATATTAAAGAATGAAATAGAAATAAATGTTACAAATATTATGCAAGAAAAATGATGAGGGGATTATAAATCCTGTAGGAAGGTTGATGGCTTAACTAGCAAATTTTTGAAATATGGATACAATTTACTTGTGACTAAGCAGTATGATTAAAATGTAAAGACCACATCGGGGCAATTTAGAAAAAAAAATTTCCCTATACAAAGGAAAAGGCAGCAAGACTGCAAAAAACAACAACAACCCTACAACAATTAGCATCAGGAAAGGTGTTTAGCAGAACTGGTTGAAAGGGTGTAAGAGGTTAGAAAGCTTAGGAACTACGATAATGCAGCTTTATACTGAACAGGAGGTGTGCAGACCAAATTTTTGCTCTTAAGTAATTGAGAAATATAAGGGGAAATTATTTACACTTAGAGAGAGCCTATGATAAAGTAAACAAGCTTGAATTATGAATATTTGCATACATGTAGAATTTAATGTTTATTGCTGAATGTAATAAAAATGATATATGATGGAGGTAAAACCTGGGTGAGATTAAATGGAATGTTTAGTGAAAGTTTAAACTGAGCAGATGGTATTCTGCTTATTCCCCAAAAAAAATTTTAAGACCTTAAACTTGTATTTAACACTTCTTTCACAAAGGGTTTAAGGAAACTCAGCTGGGGTTTCAATTCACCTAATAGCCAAAAAGCACTTAACAAGCAATTTCCGAAAGTCATCAGAAAAGGAAGTATGCAAACCTAGTGTCATTTTATCAACCACAGTTTGATCAAATAAGCTATTCCCTAAGCCCTCTAGAACCCATTGTCTTGCAGTCTCCTCATGATTTATAGGTGATCTCAAGTTCTCTCCTTGTCTAAATGGGAATTACAAAGAGTTGATCTGCTTGCCAGCTCTTCTTTCTACTTTAGTTATCAGTTCTGCTTTTTCCAGAGCTCTCTTTAGTTGGCCCTTTTCTTCACCAGAAGTCTGTCCATCATTAATAATGTCTTAAGCAAAAGTGACATCCCATATACTGTACATAAATAAAAACCTGGCCACAATATTTGATTAAATAAAAAAATTTTCAGAGCATGGTTTAGGGAATTAAACATTTCCCTAGAAGTTCAGTAGAGATTCTGTAGTAAGTCAAATAAGAGTAGGCAAGCTATCCTAAAAGCTAGATATCCCATAATGATCTATTAGTCCTTGTATACTGGTCTCTCAGTTTACACAGATTAACAATAGTCCTGAATACTACTACCATATATACTGAGCATGTTATCTACATGCTAATATTTTTAGTACTAAATTTTTGTGGCAGACATTCAGTGATTTCTTACTACTTTTAAGCTATACTTGAAGTAAGCTTCTTCAAATATAGCTTGATTTTCTTCATATATGGGTTTGTAAGCATAGAAAATTATTACTCTGCTTGTGGGGTCCTGTTTTATAAAGCTAACTATGTTTTTAAAAGAATTGCAGATTTGTAAACCTGTAGTAGTGATCCTGTAGGTTTTTTTTATGTACAGGTAAATTAGAAATGTCTTTAGACTGCATGACTTTAATTGCTGTTATTTATTATGTGAGCTATTATTTTTGAGTCATGGTGATCAGTTCTTGCAATTTGAATTGTTTTTTATTTTCTTTACAGAAATATTATTCTGTATAAATAAATTAAAATAAATTTGTGGTTTAAGGTTAGGATTTGATCTATTAGCTTTCTACATAATTAAATACCTAATAATATAACACTAGACAACTGTTGGGTCATCACTTCAAAGATATTTTCTTTGTCAATGTCTTCAACAATACAGAGCTTCTAATGTATGGCCTTCACTGGAAAGACTCTTAAAAATTCAGGGAGATATTCTGAGATAAATGGAAGATAACCAATATTCAAGAGTATAATGCAGTCAAAGATCAGGAATTGACCACAGAAAATCTTTTATGGTATTTTATAATTTTATGTCATAAAATGATTTGTAAAATTTGCCAAATTTCAATTTCATGGGAGACATGGGTTCTGGTTTTGAATGCATTCTATGTTAGCCCATTTGAGGTAACTTGTTTCAAAAATTGTTGCCCCGTGATGCACTGTTTCACCCAGTTAATGGTTTAGACCCAGAAAAACATGAGAGCTATAGGATAACAGAAAAACAGAGGAAAGGAAAGGACCTTGGAGGTCTTCTAGTCTAACCCCTGCTCAGGCCAAAAATGCTGTTTAACCCATATTTTTCTTTTATCAAGTATTAGGTTGTGGTCTACTTTATCAAATGCCTTACTAAAGTCCAAGTAAATTATATCCACAGCATATCTCTAGTCCACTATTTTGTCCATTGTCAAATAATGCAATAAGATTTTTCTGGAATGATCTGTTTTTGAAAAACCCATTATGGTATCTGGTGATGACTTTGTTTCCCTCTAGGTATTCAGAGATTCATTGCTTGATTATCTTTTCCAGAATATTCCCAGGTATTGATGTTAAGCTGATAGGGCTGTAGTTTCCTGGATCCATTTTTTTCCTTTTTTGAAGTTGGGAACTATATCAGCCTTTTCCAATCATCCTGATGCTCCAGGATCTTTGAAAGATATGATTCAGTGGTTCTGAGATCATATCTGCCGGTTCCTTTAGAATTCATCTGGTTGAGGTGATTTAAACTGGTCTAGAGTAAGATAGATGTTCTCTTATCATCTTGCCTTAATTTCGGTGGTGGGATTCAAATTTGTTTACTACCGGTTCTGTGGGCGTGGCAGGGGAAGGATACTGTAAAATCTCCAGTCAGAGGTGGTATTTTCCGATTTTCCTAACTTCTCAAAATTTCTACTACTAGTTCTCCAGAACTGGTCAGAACCTGCTGAATACCACGTCTGCTTAATTTGTATTCCTAATCTATCTTTTACCGTACTGTTTTTGATAGGTAGAACTGTTTTTTCCTGTTGTATAAAGAAGATTCAAAAAATGAGTTGAACAGTTCTGTTTTCTCCCTAATCACCTTTTTGCCATTTTATCCCATTAATGGACCAAACATTTCAATGCTTGACTTTATTTTTACATGTTAAAAGAAGCTTTTTATATTATTTTTTTATTTTGTCACATATAGATGAAGAAGATTAGTTTGTCTGGAAATTTTGCACTGTATTCCAGTTCTTAAAGCAGAAGGAAGTAATGATGAATAAGATAATTCACAGGAATTAAATAGCAAGAGATAATATTTTCAGAGATGAATATTTTCAGAAAATATAGCTGTGGCATCAATATTATGTACTAAGTGTAGTAGGAAAAGTATTTTCACTACAAAAGAGTAAGCAGACACATAATAAAGGACTACACATAGAAGAGAATGCAGTGATGATAGTAGTCCCAAGTCCACTATGCAACAGCCTGATATGTTTCCTATTGTGTGCCTGCTTATCTCTTCAGTCTCACAGGTCTGTGAGAGTGAGAGTAATAAGTCCAGCACAGAATAAAATCCCTATAGGAATCACTTGTTATTCCTCACCCATCTTGTAGAATGGAGTGATTAGAAAGAAAGTGATTACAAAAGAATAAGCAAACACTGAATTGAGAATACACAAGGCTGTTTGTATATGGCATTTGTGGCTCTCAGCCCTAAGTGAACATGTGATTATTGGCTTTGTCCTCTATATGCAAGTGATATAACTAAATTTTGCTTCAATACACAGTGTCACAATGCTTTCAGTGTGAAATTTTATCAATTGCTGTTGTACAGTAACACATGGTATGAGTAACAGAAATGATTTCCAGGCGTAGAGACAAACATTGAAGGCAACAACTTTTTGTTGTGGAGTGAATTTATCAATTCTGCCATTGAGAAACTGCTGGAGGATGAATTTTTATTGATCAGAGGGCATTATTAAAAAACAATCTTATAAAGTGAACAAAGGGAAAATAAATTGCAGAGTTGTACTATTAAATGTACAGATATATTCAAATAATTATCATTACTCAGTTGCAATTAATTTGTATTTGTTACAGTTAGGAAATAAATGTATGTTTATGCACATTCTACATGTATAAATTATGCTACGCAAGATTTGAAAATTCTATTTATTTGTTAGATGAACATGATGCCATATTAGATTTTCTAAAGATGAAGGTAGAAGAGGGTTTTACTAAGGGAAAATTAAAATATATGAGTTCAGTGCTAAGGCACTGAATCAGTCCCATAGATGTTCGTACAAATATAAGTGGTAAGTCATCCAGAAAATAAAATACATTTCGCTGTTATGAGATACACTAAAAAAATATTTAATTCTGGATGATCTTGTAAAAAAAATCTACAAAATAAAATAATGATAAATTATTTATATTAGTGACTAGTGATTAGTAAAAGGTGTATCAGGATAAGAAAATATGAAATGTTAACCTTCAATTTGCTAGCTGTTAGTTGTAAGAGATAAAATTTGTTTTCCAATTTCATAGGCATAATGCCATTTTATACATATGTAAACTCCATTAGCCGTTTTACCCAAATATAATATATTTTCCGAATTCTTCAAATCCCATTCAAATTTAATGGACATTCAGGTCTAAACAGACTTTTCTACTTCCCATGAGTTCATTAAATCAAGAATTTGCCTAATGTGAATAATATTTTTGTTCCATTTTGTTATATAGTTACAAATTGGCAAAATTATCATTTAACTTTGATTTACAAATCAAAATATGTGTTGAATTTAAAAGTCATATTTTATAAGTTTTTGTGAAAGTCTATAAAAATGTATGATTATAAGAGTACAATGCCATCTTGTGGCCACAGCACTCTCTGCATTTTTAACCATAGAACAGATTTGATTTTAATGTACTGTACATATTATGCTGTACATTCCAGAGAAAGGATTAACTTGCTAATTAATAAACAGAGCTGAGGAAATGGGATGAGATATGAAATGAAGATGCATTTGTTTTTATTTTAAGAGACAGTGGTAAAATGTTAACGCTGAATATATTTGGTGGAGATGAAGGAAGAAGTTTCTTTTTCCTATTTCCCTATTTTTCCTATTTCTTTTATGGGGCTCTGCATTTTCTATATAATTTAATATGTTTTGGGAAGTTTTTGGTATATATTTTATCTGTTTAATATAATTCTTAATAAAAGTATTGGGTAAAAAACAAACAAAGAGCAAAGATACTACATTGGTAATATAAATTCCTAGTGTAGTGACGCTATTGTTACTGTTTTAAAGTTTTAAAAAGTTGAATATTAATGAATGGTTATAAAATATTTTTCCTCCAAGCTTTAGCCTATAAGGCCATTTGAATTTTGAATTACCTTAATTTACCTTTTGCTATTGATAGTATCTCTCTCTATAGTGAATATTAGTATAGAAAAGCTGTTTGTCTAACTGAAATTCTTTCCTTTCAGGCCTTTAAAACTGTGCTTAAAGATTCAGAGTTTGCTTCCAAATAAATAACTTTCATACATCTACAGTGACTAGAACTTTCCCTTTATATTTAAATTTCTGTAATTCGGGGGGTGGGGGTGGAGGGGGGGATGAAAATGCAGAACAGCAAACCATGTGATTCTAAACTTATTTGTATACAAAAAAAGTTACTTTGCTTTGTTACTCAACAACTTATTAAATAACTAATAACTATTTGGATTGCATGGTGGCAGAATGTCACTTGGTGTTCAATTCTGGCTATGCAAGGTATTTTTAAAGTAAAGATAGTCTTCAACTCCCAACCGTAATGGAGCCCGCTCATGATAATCATAGACTGCATGGGTATAAACTGCGTCAACCATGTGACAAAAAAATTACCTTTTTGTGGTGGTTGTTAAGCAAATGCTGAGATCACGAACAATTGCTGTGGTCATTAAGCAAACCAATGTTTCACTATGGACCTATTTTGCCAAAAGTCAGAAGTAAATGCTGATTTTAGGTAAAATACAGTCACGTGATTATGTGATGCTGCAAATGGCCAGAAATGTACGATAATTGTCAAGCACCAGAGTTGACTGGGGGGAGGAGAAAGAGATTAACAATAGCTAATATATATGGACTTGTTTAGGAAAATTTCTGATCTTGGCAAAAAATTTGCAATTATATATAGAGTATTGATAGAAAATAAATAGGCTTTCGAGGCCTTCAGAAGTTTCCAGATCAAGATCACCATTAGCAAAGAATGCATTTTGATCATAAATAAAGATGATCATATAGCTAAAGCAGGATGAGGTTACTTTTGAATTAGGTTTATATCTCTATTTATTAGTGCATTTTTTTCCTGTTTTGTAGCCTTTCATGTCTCCTCGATATCCAGGAGGGCCAAGGCCACCTTTAAGGATACCCAATCAGGTAACAGTTTTTTAATCAGTGAAATACAGGAAACATTTACCTGGAAAAAGCAAACTTTTACCCATTTTTGAAAACAGCAAGTCTTAAAAACTGCATTTATGATGTAGATATTTGACATAATGTTTATTGAATGAGGGTATCATATCTAAAGATATTACAGCAGGTAAACAAAATCTGTATATAAATTTCTATCTTTAAAATACCATACATTTAAATTTGATTTTATGGGGAAATAATATACGAAATAGATTGAGATTAGTTGTAAAAGAAGCTAATTTTGGATTCCCATTCTTTTAGGATGACATTATAGGGTTTTTAAAAAATGAAAATAGATTGCGCTTTTAAAAAAAGTTGTTTAAGTATGATATTCAAGTGGAAAATTTCTCTTTTTAATAGGCGTTAGGAGGTGTCCCAGGAAGTCAGCCATTATTACCTAGTGGGATGGATCCAACACGGCAGCAAGGTAAATTATCAATAGAAATATTATCAGTAGAAATAACTGAATAAATAACTGATTTATCATCAAACTTGCATTTGTTAATACATTGTAACGTCATCCAGAATATTGTAAGAAATACATTCATACTATTATTCTCATGATCTAAATATAAAAGGGAACAATTATTTCTGTTTAAGTATTTCATGTTTTATTTATTTAGCAAATTTATATAGCCACCTATCTCACTGACATGACTCTGGGTGGTGTCCAATTAACAAAACAATGTGCAACCATTAAAAACTTAAAACAATAAACATATAATAATAAATAAAAAGCAGGCTTGCAGGAGAATAACAACCATCTCAGCAAATTACAACCATGTTACAGCCTCCCATGAGATCTACAAAGTGGCAGGTCCTTCCAAAAGCTAACAGGAATGGAGCTGACTTCACCTCAGGAGGGAATGAAGAGCAGGAGCCACAATAGAAAAGACATACCATCTAGTTCCCATTAGACGGAACTCTTTAGCAGATGTTTGTTTTCCTGTCTTCACCGAATCATGCAAGATCATAGATTTTCATGTTTCTAAAATGTTATTGATTGTGGGGCAGCAGGATTATCTTAAAGTTCCTTGTAACCTAAAAATAATTTAAAATACATCCTGCTGCTGCACATTATTTAGCACTTGTACAAGAGATGATATTTAGTTGTTCAAAATTCATATTGAACAACTCTTAAATTTATCTTCTGCAGCACTACTATATCTAAATGTGCTTTAAATGTTCTTTTAAACAAAAAGAAATGTTATCTGTCTGTCTGTCAGTCTCTCATCAATACAAATTGCAGGGATAAATTCTTTCCCTAAATATAGTTCTCCTAAATTTATTAAATTGGTAGTTTAATTAAAATAAAGTTTGTGGGGAGGAAATCCTATGTTTTTAAGCAAACCGAAATGAAAAGAATGGAAGACATTAACTTTGAAAAGGAATTATCTTTGAATCTAAATGGAAGAAAAATAACTTGACTGAGTTTGTATTTGACACAACCTTTTACAAAATATTTTAATCATGGGGAAGACAAATTGCTACTCTGATTAAAATACATTTATAATATGAAACAATCTGATTAAACAATTAAAAATTGTATTTCTATTTTTTTTTCATGAATCTTTTAGGTCATCCAAATATGGGAGGACCAATGCAGAGAATGACTCCACCTAGGGGAATGGTCCCACTAGGCCCACAGGTATATTGCTTAAATTGTCTTTCATATGATCACATTTCTCGTAATTTCCTATGAGAGAAAGAGAAACAAAGAGATGTATTCTTTCAGTACACATATTCTGTGTACTTGAACACAACAAAAATTATTGTACACAATTTCTCTAAAAGATTTGAACAAGCATGAGAACATGCACACAGCTTCTTCTAGTTAGAAATCAAACATAAATTGCTGTTAAAATTCAGAGAACCTTAAAAACTTATCAGAACTTTACAGTTTTGGTGTTTAAAGCCTGAACATTTCATTTTAATATTGCTTTAGAATGTTATATGATTTTAGAATTATCTGTTATATATGTTCACGTGCACTTGTAACTTATCCAGAGCTTATAAATTTATACAGATTCTGTACATATGTATCCCATTTCTATATTAAATTTATGATTGATAAATTAATAAGAACTTACAGAAGTGTTGGGTGTTTGATATTGGCAGTAAATGTTGGCAATATACTTGTAATAGAATTCTGTCATTAACTTCCTACATTTCATTCATTTGTTCTTTGTAAAACATTTTTCAAATGTTTTAATCAGATTTATTTAGTTGAAATAAATATGGTTAAAACATACAAATTATTTTACTTAACCTTAATTAAAGTGACCTAACATTAAATAAAGTATTAGACTTTATTTAATTTTAAATAAATTTTATTTAATATTTATTAAATAATAAAGTTTATTAAATATTTCTGTCAGGTTTCCAAGTGATGAAATCCATTTAAAAAGAAAAGAACAAAGTCCATCTTCCAAGACAAATTATTTTATTTAGGAAAGCATCAAATTGGCAAAGTTCATAGTAATTCCGGATCTGACACAACGGAATTAACCCACAATATTAAAGTTAGAAACAACCCCCCAAAGTCACATTCTCCAATAGAAGTAATTCAACATTGCTTGATGTCATAAATCTCCACCTCAAGGGGCCCAAGCATGGACAGCTCGTTTCCCACGGGAAGAAGAATCGCCTAGCCAAAACACTCTTTATCTCCACTCCTCCCCCCTTAGGAATGTGGCAACCCCGAAACCCTTCCCCCCATGACTGCCAAAGAGAAAGTAAGAAAAAGAATATATATTAAGCCTAACTAAAATGGCTACACATATGTCAATTTTGGGCTTGACAATTTATTTGGGTTAATATTACATCACATTGCATTATTATATTACAGATATTCCAATAAATGCAAAATACTTTCTAGAAAGAGAGAAAACATGAAAGAAGTCAAATGGATAATTTTTCAGATTTTCCTTTGTAGATCCCTTTGAGGTAGGCCACCAGGTCAGGAAAGAAATGCCACAAAGATTACCAGAACTCTTATTATTTATTCCTCATTCCCTTTCCATGCTAGGCAGGTTTTTACCTAACAACTGTTGAATACCTTTTTAAGGCTCTATACTTGTTTTACATCATGTTGGCCAAAATCTTTCTCAGATTTTCATTTTTAAAAGTCTTTTTCGCATTTCACCTTGCACTTAATTTGTGAAGAGGATCAAAATCCAACTAACAGAATTTAAAAAAGCAACAGATGAAAAATAAACTAACAAAGCCACATCATTATATGAAAACTTATATTTATAACCATTTTCCTCAGATTTTTTTTAATCTGATAAAATTGTGATGACTGAAATTTCTAACAGTGAATTATCAAAATTATTTTCTTCCAGAAATTGAAATAAGAACTATTTTAATGGTTTTAGACAATCTAGTCTAACTATAGTTCCCAAAACTAAAAAGTGTCTATAACAGTCACTAAATGAACTTTATATATTTATTAATAAGTGACTAAGTTATAATTATAATTATAACAGATCTGTATAGTTTTTCAAATAATTAGTAGAGAATCCAGTTTGTGTTGCTGATACGATAAATAAAGAGTTAATTTGAAAGTGCATCTTTATATATAAATATAGCACTGCTGGACTATTTAACATTTATGTATGTTTTTCCCTGTTTATTGAACAGTCCATTGCTGTAATATGCTTTTAAGTAAAAATGTAAGTCCTCCTACGTAGTATAAGTACATATGTCTATTTCTAAAGTTAATAAATCTATTAAATCTATTATTGATTACAACAACTTACTCTTAAGAGCATAGTTTTAAAAATCACTCAGTCCCTTAATATTAGAATATTGAGTCAGCAGTCATGAAATGGCAAAATCTGCCCTTCACTGATAATTGTGCTAGCTATTATAAATGGAATAATCTTAATTAATCAATTAAATGTGTTTACTTCCTTTGATAAGATAATAAGGTCAGAAGACAACGTTAAATAGTTTTTTAAATCAGAGGGAGTATAGAAATAATAATTGTTTATAAATTGAGCAGTTAAAAACCTAACAATGAATGACACTGGCCGATCCAATTAGCAGATGTGTAGGGAAGTCATTAACCTGCTGTCCTTTTTTTCCCCCCTTCCTCTTTGGTTTTGTTTTTTTTGTTTTGTGGTAGTCTGACCCTTGGTTATCATTGCAGAACTATGGAGGTGCAATGAGACCCCCACTGAATGCTTTAGCTGGCCCTGGAATGCCAGGAATGAACATGTAAGTAATGTAAATTGCACTAACACAATTGCACTAACACACAATAAGGAAGTTGTCTTCAGTTGAAAGAAATGGCAGGGATGTATGCGCATTTAAAATAAAGACACACAAATGTGTATCGATTAATTAGCAAACAGTAATAACAACATATCAGAATGCCAACAGGAATTTGTTCTTTAACTGGTGTAGTGGGCAGGATATTTTGAGCCTAAAGATTTCTTGAAATGATCTGGTGGCTTTATCATTTTGGCAACTCAACAAGCTTTCAGAAAATACTTGAAATAGCTCAGATGTAGGATGTTTTGCAACATGTCATATTTAAAACATTTTGAAATAAAACATGTTATTTTATCTGGCATATTTTAATGCTCAATACATTACAAACTAACAAGTCTTTGTGGTAGGGTTTTGTCATAGGGTTTTATTTTATCATCAGCAAGACATCAGATGAAGCTTTCAAATATGCTTTTAATATGTCAGACTATATTATTGCTTGGCTTGATTGTCCACCATATAAATGAAATACATTTTTCAGTCCCTTTGAGCTTTTAGATACCTATAAACTGAGAACATACTAATGTCTCAAGGTAGATGTGAGTCTTTTCTACAATACTAAGAAATAAAAGATAAATATTTAGCCAAGTGTTAAAATTGAAGAAACATTTTTCAGAGATTTTCTTAAAATATATTAACTTTTGTTGAAAGTTGAATGATATAAAGCCAAATAATAGAAGTATTTCAACCACATAGTATTCACAACTTTTCTATTTTTTGGTCCCTTTGAGTCAGTGTTGACTCCTGGTAAATGCCTGGACTAATCCCTGCAGGTTTTTTGGCAAGATTTAGGAAGTTGTTTACCATGCCTGCTTCCTAAGGCTGAGAGAGAATGATGGGTCACCCAGCTAGTTTCATGCCTAAGGCGAAACTAGAACTTTCCCAGGTTCTAGCCTTGTTCCTTAGCTACCAGAACTGTTTCTTTCATAACAATGTAGTGGGAATTAATTTTCATTCAGGTGCAAGAACTGTAAATGATAGCAAAGTTTTCTTTTCGTTTTGCAAATAAAGGATTTTATAGATAGTATGATGCATCCAGCAAGAAAATGAAACCTACATGGCATTATAAGTGAGATAAAATATTTTTTAGAGGTTTTGTGTATAGTTATATAAAACTCTTAATTGATTTTTAAAAATATTTTTGTTTTTTGTTTTGTTTGTTAAATTATTTTGAATTTTTACACTGCTTTGGTCATGACTAGTATCTTTGAAACATGTTATTACACATTCAGTGTAATAAAATAGTGTCCTTGTAATCCATTGCTTATATTGATGACATCATAATTTAGCAGCAGTATGACAACACACCTTACTATCTCAAATATCTTATAAACAACTAGGTTTTCAGCAGTTTGGTAAATGTTAAGAGTGAGAGTGCAGATCTTAAATCTCAAAGTGGTGTTCCACAGAAGGATTTTACAAAGATGTTCACCTCCAAGTCCCCTGCCTTCTTACCTTAATGAAGAGTGTGCCTTCTCGACAAGCACTCTTGGCAGTCACATATTTGGTGTGCAATATGTTACTATTTGAAGTAAGTAATTTTGTTGATAATGAGAGTCCAAACTATGTAGGGCTTGAACTTTGATAGCTAGTATCTGGAGATATACTTTGAAAGCAAACATCAACAATTCAGCTCTGGTTTTACATACCATACCATATATTTTCAGTTAATATGTGGGCAACTACTGTTCTACATTAACTGCAGTTTCTTGATGGTTTTTAAGGACAGTCCCATGTAAAATACATTACAGCAGTCCAACCACATGACAAGGGCATGTGACCTTGCCTTGTCTTATATTCCAGGAATACCTGAGTGAAAGTGTAAGTCCTGGCTAAACCTTCTGTCTGCTATTTCAGCAGAAGCTGAAAATCCAAGAAAACCCCAATATTACATACCAGCTGTTTCTGGGGAGTATGGATTACAGAGAGCTAAAGATGATGGCCTCCAAACCAGCAGTTATTCAGTCTTGCTAGAATTAAATCTGAATCTGTTTTTTTTTTAACCATCTAAATCCTTAGAGCCTCAAGTCTTCTACCAGATCATATGGGTGTCAGAGTTGGATGTCAACAGTGTATTGATAATATTTTAGCCCAAATGGTCAAGTAGAGAAGAATCAAACCCTGTAACACCATTTAACAGACTGTCCTAGGTTTGGCAACTTCCCCTATGTATGACAGGAACTACCAGTTCTCTTAAGGAGTGGAATCACTGTTGAACATTGTCCCCAATTCCTAATGTTTGCTAGTAGCCCAAAAATATGGCAGGGTTGATGATATTGAAGGTCCTCAGCAAATCCATCATGACTAATATTATCATGCTCTTCCCATCCATATCTTGATGTAAAAACAACCAATGTAATTCTTGTCTATTACCCAAGCCTGAACCCTTACTGAAAAGGTAAGGTAGTACTTTCCCTAGGATCCTATGCAACTGCCATCCCACCACTTTTTCACAGGAATGAAAGGCTGAAAATAGGTTGATGGTTATGCAGTATAGTTGGATATAAAGCAATGAACAAGTACAATATTTTTGACTCATCAGTTTAATTGGATTCTCTATATCTAGTTTTAGGAAGTATGGACAACAGATTGTGTTTTAATTGATATTTAAGTAGAAATATTGAACATTTAAAAGGGTTCACAAATTTGTAACCACAGTTCTAGTTCAAAGGTATAAAAATAAGATAAGAACACTGTAACTAAAATAATATGTGGTGTACATTTTGTGGATTTATAAAGAACATACAACTTAGATTTGGTCAAGAAAGATATGATAGAGAAATACCGGCTGGATTGGTTATTTTAGAAATACCTTAGACCAGTGATGGCAAACCTTTTTGTTGTGGTGTGCCAAAAGCGTGCATGTTTTGGGCCCATTTTAGCCTCCAAAGGCTGCAGAGGCTTCCCTTGAGCCCCAGGGAGGGTGAAAACGGCTTCCCCCGGGCTCCAGAGGCCCTCCAGAAGCTTGAAAATGGGGACTTCCGGTATTTCATGAAGACCTGTTTTTTGGTCTCCCGAGGCCTTGAGCCTCCAGGAGGGAAAAAAAGGCCTCAAACTGGCCAAAAATCAGCTGGGAGGTGCGTGCATACAAAGTGCAGGTAAATTTCGCTGGGGCTCACATGCCCCCACAAATGGCTCTGCGTGCCACCTGTGGCACACATGCCGTACGTTTGCCATCATGGCTTTAGACTCATATTTACTTCTTGTCAGAATATTATATAAAATATTTCCATACAATATTTCTAAGCATGTCTGTTGATTACAGTTACAATACTAATCTGAATAAAGTTCTTATTTTAAATTATAAATGCAATAGTGAAATCAATATCAACTGTACTTACTACTACTTTGTTTTCTTCAGTAATTGCCTTTTTTCAATAACAATCTAGTGAACTTTATTTATGCTTATTAAATAGTTTATAGTTAAATAAGCTTTATTGCTTATTTAAACTGAAATTTGATCTTTATTTTAGGGGTCCAGGAGGTGGTAGACCTTGGCCAAACCCTACAAATGCCAATTCTGTGAGTAAACATATGAAGTATTGTACTGTTAAAAAGAAGTGAAAGTAAATTAATCAAAACATGCTTGTTTTTTCACATAGTAACTGTCTGGTTAATGGTAATGTTAGTTTTTATAAACCCAAAAGGTCTTTTTAGAGGTTGCACTTGGCATAGATAAAGATTACTCTTATTTCAGAGGTTTTTGAATAATGTGGTAATTTAATTATTTGTGTACTTGATTGTGTACCTACAGTAAAATATTAATAATTGCACAGTCAGTTCAAATTTATGGTTTTGTTTATAATTGACTTTTAAAAAAAAAATTCTATGAAATTCTATATGTAAAGTTAGGGTAAAACTAATTGTAAAAAAATGTTCTTTCTACAGGCAGTCCTTGGTTAACAATGGCAATTGGGACCAGAATTTCTTTTTCAAAGCAACGCATCTCTAAAGTATGACAGTATGTGACTGCATTGCTTAGTGACGGCAGTCCCCATTGCCATCATTAACTGAATCCCACAAGTAATTAGGCAAGGACCCACCCTGATCCAAGCCATTCCCTGCTTGAACCCTCCCAGCCCCAAGCCTCAGTAAGGTAAGGGACTGTCTCCTCTGCCTCCTGTTGAACTCGCCCCCCATACCTGCCTATCTCTGCTCCGTCTGTACCCTTTGGCCATCTGCTTAACTGTCACCAGCAGCTGCACTCACCACCCAGCCCTGTGCACCTTTGTACTGGTTGAGTCCTCCTTTTGCAGTGTCTTCTTTCATGCTGGTGCAGCCAGAGCTTCTCTTCTCAGTCCTAGCTGTAGCACTGCAAAAGAAGGACCCAGCTTGAAGACACTGGACAGGACATTAATGGAGGCCCTGATTAGTGTGTGAATAGAGACCCTGAGTAGGCATAAGAGAAGTCCCAGATGCAGCAAAAAAGGCAGGATAAAATGACCAATTCAGTATTGGCACCCAGCAGGTAGGCAAGTAGCCTAAAGTCAGTTATAGATGTGGATGAGCCTTAGTGGGCCCAAACTTTGTTCACCTAACCATAGGGATGTTTAGGGGACTGGCCATAAATCCCTTTATTCAATAATGTTATAACTTTAATAGTTGGCTGAACAAATGGACTTTAAGTGAGGACTACCTGTAATTCCATATGACTGATTTTGCTTTGATAGAACCATTCCCTTTCTTAATACAATTAATTGAAAAAATGGGAATCTCTTTTCTGTAAAAACTAACTTTAAAATAATAAAATAATATTTATAAAAACCTTTGTTATTCTATATGAACTGAAAAGAATAACCTGTTTTTGTTGTCTTACTGTCTTTTAGATACCATACTCTTCTGCTTCACCTGGGAATTATGTAGTGAGTATGTGTGTGTGTACATTTATGTGTGCAATGCTCCTCAGTGTGCATTCTTCATTCTGTTCAGTTTAAAATATAGATGTTCAATTGCTGAGAAAAAAGCACAAAAACATCAGTTATGTCTGCCATGTATTCCTAATACAGTGGAATCTCAGTACTTGAATGCTTAAAACTCATCGAATTTGATGCAAACATTTTGCCTTGGTACTTGATGCACAAACTAGAACTTGCTGATTTTGGTTGCCTCATGACTAATACATTATTCCTTATGGGAAAATTTTGTTTGGTATTAATTGCACCTCCCAGAACCAATTACTGTATTTTTCGGACTATAAGACGCACTGGACCACAAGATGCACCTAGGTTTAGAGAAGAAAAACTAGGGAAAAATAGGTTTTGGCCTCCACTGTCCTGTTTTTGGCCTCCCTGGCCCCCAGAAGCACTCTGCAGGCCAAAAACAGGCCCATTTTTGGCCTCTGGAGGCCTCTGTGGGTCCTGTTTTCTGTGGGTCCTGTTTCCTCTCCAGGCCCATTTTTGGCCTGCAGAGTGTTTCTGGGGGCCAGGGAGGGCAAAAATGGGACATGCGGAGGGTTCGGGAGGCCCATATTCACTCTATAAGACTCACAAACATTTCCACCCACTTTTTTGTTGAAAAAAGTGCATCATATAGTCTGAAAAATACGGTAACAATGAGTACCGAGTTACCACTGTATGTTTATAGTTGATTATTATGAGCAGAACAGTTAATTAGATGGAGAACTATTACAAATGGGAAAAAAGATGTTGGTTTCTTAGTCTACCACACCCAAAAATATCTAATTTTCTTGCCATGTTGAAAATATAAATAATTGTGAGAAAGGTTACACTAATTTTTAATATTTGTTACAAAAACAAATATGTGTAATATTTGGTTACAAAAACTAAAATTGCTATGTGCTGAACAGGAAAAAAAACAAGTTCAAAAATGTAGGTTCAATTAATAAAAGATGAAAAAAGAACAACATAAATAGAAAATTAGAGCAGGTTCAAAATTGGAGCAGGATAATAAAGAGAGATGTTGGCAAACTTCTTTTGAAAGAATTTTGTTAAGATTTTTTGGAAGATCAGAGCTAAAGAGAGAGAAAAGTACCCATGAGCTGAAGCCTCAAGTCTTTCCCATCAGAATGTGCTTTATTTATTTCTCTATCCAGTCATCCATCCAACCCTTGCTTATCCAAGCCAGTTTTGCAACTTTCATTAATTGTGTAAGTTGACAAGTTTTCCCATGAAGAAAACACTATACAGGTCAATTCTACATGAATCAGATTAAGGAACAACTATGAATTTGAGATGATCTGGTGGTAAAATATACACTGCTCAAAAAAATAAAGGGAACACAAAAATAAGACATCCTAGATCTGAATGAATGAAATATTCTTATTAAATACTTTGTTCATTACAAAGTCGAATGTCCTGACAACAAAATCACACAAAAATTATCAATGGAAATCAAATTTAGCACCCCATGGACGTCTGGATTTGGAGTTACACTCAAAATTAAAGTGGAAAAAAACACTACAGGCTGATCCAACTTTGATGTAATGTCCTTAAAACAGCTCAAAATGAGGCTCAGTAGTGTATGTGGCCTCTACGTGCCTGTATGACCTCCCTACGCCTGGGCATGCTCCTGATGAGGTGGCTGATGGTCTCCTTAGGGATCTCCTCCCACACCTGGACTAAAGCATCCCCCAATTCCTGGACAGTCTGTTGTGCAACGTGGCATTGTTGTATGGAGCAAGACATGATGTCCCAGATGTGCTCAATTGGATTCAGGTCTGGGGAACGGGTGGGCCAGTCCATAGCATCAATGTCTTTGTCTTGCAGGAACTGCTGACACACTCCAGCCACATGAGGTCTAGCATTGTCTTGCTTTAGGAGGAACCCAGGGCCAACCACACCAGCATATGGTCTCACAAGGGTTCTGAGGATCTCATCTCGGTACCTAATGGCAGTCAGGCTACCTCTGGCGAGCACATGGAAGGCTGTGCGGCCCCCTAAAGAAATGCCACCCCACACCATTACTGACCCACTGCCAAACCGGTCATGCTGGAGGATGTTGCAGGCAGGCAGAACGTTCTCCATGGCGTCTCCAGACCCTGTCACGTCTGTCACATGTGCTCAGTGTGAACCTGCTTTCATCTGTGAAGAGCACAGGGCACCAGTGGCGAAATTGCCAATATTGGTGTTCTCTGGCAAATGCCAAACGTCTTGCACGGTGTTGGGCTGTAAGCACAACCCCCACCTGTGGACGTCGGGTCCTCACACCACCCTCATGGAGTCTGTTTCTGACCGTTTGAGCAGCCACATGCAAATTTGTGGCCCGCTGGAGGTCATTTTGCAGGGCTCTGGCAGTGCTCCTCCTGTCCCTCCCTGCACAAAGGCAGAGGTAGCGGTCCTGATGCTGGGTTGTTGCCTTCCTACGGCCTCCTTCACATCTCCTGATGCACTGGCCTGTCTCCTGGTAGTGCTTCCATGCTCTGGACACTACGCTGACAGACACAGCAAACCTTCTTGCCACAGCTCACATTGATGTGCCATCTTGGATGAGCTGCACTACCTGAGCCACTTGTGTGGGTTGTAGACTCCGTCTCATGCTACCACTAGAGTGAAAGCACTGCCAGCATTCAAAAGTGACCAAACCATCAGCCAGGAAGCATAGGAACTGAGAAGTGATCTGTGGTCACCACCTGCAGAACCACTCCTTTATTGGGGATGTCTTGCTAACTGCCTATGTTTCCACCTGTTGTCTATTCCATTTGCACAACAACATGTGAAATTGATTGTCAATCAGTGTTGCTACCTAAGTGGACAGTTTGATTTCACAGAAGTGTGATTGACTTGGAGTTACATTGTGTTGTTTAAGTGTTCCCTTTATTTTTTTGAGCAGTGTACATTAGCTGAATAATTGTATTTTTCTGGGCTATTTAGATTTTCTTGCTGGAAAAAGCAAATCTCTGAGCAATATTGTACCTACAATTTACCATTTGGAAAATGAAATGATAAATAATAGATATATAGAAAAGTATTATTTAATCAAATCTTTTAATTATGTTGCCTATACAACGTGTCAATTCCACATGAATCAGCATGTTACTGATTTGCCTTTCCTTTTTTAAGGGTCCACCGGGAGGTGGAGGGCCACCTGGAACACCCATCATGCCTAGTCCAGCAGGTAGATAACTTTAAGGGGGAATGGATACAGCAATAATTTAACATTTGCTTAACTTTTCAATAGCTATTGTCAGAATTCTCAACCACTGTATACTCTTAGTAAATTCTAGATATCCTTAGTTTACATGAATAGAACACACAATATTATTTATATATCAGCCATACTCTCAGTCCGGAAGAGAATTCCTTAATTTTCCTAGCAATGACACAAATTGTTATGGCTTCCTGTATCAGTTAGTTAAAGTAATTTAAAAGCTTAAATATAAGTGAATACACTGAGACTTTACCAACAAACTTTAAAAACTCATCCTATATTCTTATTGTTGCTCTGCACCTTTTTGTATTTCATAAATAAAATGCATACACGTTATTACAATCTAAGAAGGACCTCTCTGCCATTAATCCAACAAATTCTCTTACTTAAAGGTATACAGGTAGTCCTCAACTTACGACTACAATTGAGCTCAAAATTTCTGTTGTTAAGCAAGTTTTGCCCCATTTTATGACTTTTCTTGCCACAGTTGTTAAGTGAATCACTGCAGTTGATAAGTTAGTAACACAGTTGTTAAGTGAATCTGGATTCCACATTGACTTTGCTTGTCAAAGGTGATCACATGACCTTGGGACACAGCAACAGTCATAAATACGAACCAGTTGCCAATCATCTGAATTTTGATCACATGATTATGGGATGCTGCAAAGGTTGTAACTGTGAAAATCAGTAATGTCACATTTTCAGTGCCATTGTAACTTTGAATGGTCACTAAATGAACTGTTATGAATTGAGGACTACCTGAACTTCATGGCCATTTTGAAAGTTAAAATCTTACCTCATAATGTCATTGTTCTTTCTCTAAGCAAAATAAAGTACTTAATCATGACTCAGGAAAACATCTGTGCCCTTTCACTCAGTGACCTAGATTCTAATCTGTAGTTATTACTTTGCAATAAATGTCTGTTATTGATGGCTGTAGATCTTGTGAAGTGTTTTATACTTGATTTATAGAACATTAACAATCAGTTGAAAAGCACGACTGGAATGTCTTTTGTTAAAAATAAAAGTTAATTATTTTCACTGATTTCATTGAAAGTACTTGGCATTTTTATTTTCAGATTCAACCAACTCTGGAGATAACATGTACACTTTAATGAATGCAGTACCTCCTGGAGCCAACAGACCTAATGTAAATAACAGGAATAAATACATACATTTGAATTTATACATGACTCCCCAAATCCAAAATTGTAATAATTGTATGTTCTCTATCTATCTATCTATCTATCTATCTATCTATCTATCTATCTATTATAGAGATATCATAGTCATTTTCTCAACCTCTTTCTTTAGTATGTTCTGTGAGTTGTATTTTCTCTATCACATTTCCTCCTTTTTGTTACAAATTATTTATTAACATTTTTGGAGTATGATGCATTTGCCTTTTTTGCAGTTTCCAATGGGACCAGGGTCAGATGGTCCAATGGGTGGATTAAGTGGAATGGATTCACATCATATGAATGGATCATTAGGTAAGAATATAATCTGCCTTTTTAAATCCTGTGCTAGGTAATGTATCTAGTTTTTAAAAATATCATATTGAACTTTTTCATTACTTTTTCAAATTTTTTCTGCAGTTAGAAGTTATAAATAAAGATGAGGTCCCTAAATTAGAAAAAATAAGTCAGAGGATTATGAAAGGGACATCTTTTAAATTATAGATTTTATTCTCTATGCTTTGTATGTTGTCTTTTGCACATATTGAGAAGGGAGGAAGTTGAAGTTTTTCTCCTCATCCTGTTGGCTTCAATAGCCATCAATTATGGTAACCTTGTGAGAGCTAGATTTTTGGGATGCTGTAGGTCAGGTGTGTCAAACTTAATTTCATTGAGGGCGAGTCAGGGTTGTGTTTGACCTTGCTGGCAGAGGGCTGCAGAAGGCTATCGTGGCTGAAATTGGGACGCTGGCTGAGCTCCATTTTTGCTAGCAGAGGAACTGCAGGCTGGTCCTTTGCTATTTCCAGGCCGGCCCCATGGGCCATATCTAAGGACTCCATAGGCCAAATTCTGCCTGCGGGCCTTGAGTTTGACACCCTTGTTATGATGTGATGGTTCTGCCTCCTCCAGGGCAAGCAATTCCAATCAATGTTTTGAAGAAAAGGTTCAGCCTGGGCCAATCAATAAGACTTATACTTTTGTTTTCTCTCAGTTAGACTACTGCAATTCACTCAACATTTTGGGACTGCCCTCAAAATGACCTGGAAATTCTAGATGGCATAAAAAAGATATTAACTGTTGTCCTTGCTAGCCTATAAAGCATCTATTTCATGAGAGCTACTTTGTTTGGCGATAGATTTCAGTTCAAGAAGTTGATCCTTAGTTTACCACCTTAGTTTACCACCTTCTTTGGAAAGAATCTAAATAGGCTGGCCAGGACAGAAAGCTGCAGCTCCCCATTCTGAAAGTGGTCAAGGGATTGACTTTCTCAGCAGGAGCCAGCTCACTTTGGAATAGTTCATTGTGTCAAGTGAGGCTAACCTCCATCCTTTTATCCACCAACCATCCTCTTCCACTGAGCTTTTAGGAATTGAGTTTAAGTGGAAGCATGCAGCAGCCTTTAAAAAATACTTAATGATTTAGCATTTATAATTTTTATGGATATGTTTAATTGAACTACTATAAGACCTCCTGATTTCTTTGACTAGGCAGCATATAAATAATTGTAATAGCAGGCATGCTAACATCAACGGAAAAGGCATATAAACATTATTTGAACAATACTATTTGAGATAGTGCCATCAGTACAAGCGCAGCATGAAATACAATTACATAAAACCTATTCTTTATGTAGTTTTGGGATTACATAGAGCATTATTCCTTGCATTCTTGTAACCTCTTAGGTTAGGATTTCTAAAAATGTATTTATTTCAATTCAGAAAGCAATCTGAAAAAGAACTAGGGTCTCAGACATGAGCCACAGTGGCGCAATGGTTAGAGTACACTACTGCAGGCTACTTCTGCTGACTTCCAGCTGCCTGCAGTTTGGCAGTTCAAATCTCACTTGGCTCAAGATTGACTCAGCCCTCCATCCTTCCAAGGTTGGTAGAATGAAATTGTTGGGGGCAATATGCTGACTCTAAACCACTTAGAGAGAGCTGTAAAGCAGTATATAAGTGCTATTGCTATGAGAGCATGTGAGACCTCTAAATCTAAAATCATTAGCGTGGCAAAATGAAAATGTTTTAAGAGTTAACTGAATGAATGCATTGTTTAAATTGATTTAATTAAACTGAGGTTTCTTTTTTAATTTAAGGCTCAGGAGATATGGACAGTATCTCCAAAGTAAGTATAAATTTCATTTTTAACATTGCTTTTCCCCTAAACAAAAGGACTGTTAAAATATCTGTTTTAAAATGAAAATGGTTATGCTGATTTTGAAGGTATTCCCATATTTCCTAACAACAGAAATCTGAATGTATACATTGTTTCTATCTGTGGCTCATGATCTAAAACCTAATTTTCAGTTTTACTACTACATTTGTGTCACAAACCATAGAAATGTAGATATGAATGAGTCTTCATTCTAAAAAAGGTATAAAGGTATAAATTAAAATACTTGCATTTTTCCAAGTGTTTTTCCTTGACTTAAACTAAGGGTGACTCTGGCTAAAAGTTTGTTCTTTTCTTCTTCTTAAAATTCATAGTCGATCTTTTCAAAGAATTCCTGCGTACATATTCATCACCTTATTCCTTTTCAGGAAAACGACCCAATGCAGAACAGAAGGAAGGGCTAGTCAAATAAATTAAGAGGATCAGCTAAAAAGAAGAAAATTGTTAACAATTAGTTTTAGGCCTAAACTCTCACTATATACTTCTTGGACATTTCATCCTTATTTCCTGCACATCCATATAGTTCCATTATCATGACATTTGTGTATTCAGTCAATTATACTACATGTCTGCATGCAAAAGTATATATTACTGTACCCAGCCAACATTTTGCTGTCACCATAACCATTCCTTGCACATTTATCTTCAACAAACAAGGAGACACTCACTTCCCTGCTCAGTGTTGAACTATGTATTAAGCATTCAATTTATTTTCACAAATGCCTTACTTCCTTTATATACTGCTGTTAACATTTTCAACAATCAACATCCAGTCAATATTTATGAAAAACATTTCATAATTTAAGCATATTTACTTTATTACATTCTTTAAATCAACAAACACATAGTGAAATTTCTTTCTCACATTCATACATTCTCAATGATTTGCTGAAAAGCAAAAATCTGGTCTGTAAACCACTCTTATAATAAAACCATACAGTTCTTAACAGATTTGTTCATTATCACCTCTTTAAATCCAAATTCCGCCATATGCTTCTCTAGGCACACTTAAACAAATCCCCCATAGTTTTTGTATCAGTTCCTGCTATATTTTATTTTGTGTAATGAAATAATAATGATATGACATTCAATAAGTTATACAGCCACTTCATGAGGAAGCCATATCCATGTTTTAACATTTCTCCTATTAACTATTTATACCTGCAACTGTACCATTTTCAGCATCCTTATGGCATTTATAAATTCATTTTAATACATTTTGTCTTAGATATTATTTTAATCCCATTCATTTTTACGTATATCTTACTTAGTCCTCCTTACAGAATTTCAAAACCAATGTTAATATCTGTTAACATTTTCTCTTCTATTCATCTTAAACCACTTTTGCTCTCTGACTCTGTACTTAAAGCTTTCTTTTTTATCATTTCCATTTCTCTCATTCTCATTTTATGTAACATTCTCAAGTGTATTTTCCTCATCCAATCATCCTCTTTGCATAAGCATAATTCCACACATATCTGTAATGCTGTAATATAACTATTCTTACTCTGATTTCATCTTCTTTCCATCATTCACTTTGGAAATTAATCTGTCTTCTAATGTTTTTTACATATAGGCTCCTGTTTCCATTCTTGTATTCGTTTTTACTTTTACTTTTACTTTCATTCATTTACTTTCATTTTCATTTTTTACTCTACTATAATTTTCTTCCAAAATCTATTCTCAGATTTTGGAAACAAAATCCTGTTTCTTCTGTTCCAACACAATCTTTAGAAAAAGAAAGTTAAATTGAAAACAGCTATACAGGATTGAAAAACTTTTTCAAAACTATTGAATACAACTTTTGCAATCTCTGACTGATCAGTTAAGAGATGATGGATTGGTTTCATGTAATCTCTGTACATCTGTCAGCATTTAAGTGCTAAGAGGAATGAAAATGTCATGGTTGGCTTCAGAACAGTTCTTAGGTTTGGCACTTCTTGTGCTGCGTAGTGGGGCCCTAAATCTTCAGCCTTGCTCATAACTTTGTGATTTTTGCCAAAGTTATAATACAGACATGAAACTGGGCTTAAATAATACATACAGGTGTACAAGAGGAACCTTTCCCCACTCAGTGTATTTAGACAGGCTGGCAAATATAAGATAATCCCTATTGAATATGTGTTTCTCTCACCCTTGAGAATGTGGGCATTGTACTTGTGGGTGAAAGAAAAGTATCTCTCATGGGATGCTTTTAAAAAGTTTAATATGATTTATGCTTTTGATTTCCTTTCTTTGTTTTCCAAATAGAATTCTCCAAGTAATATGAGTATGAGCAATCAGCCTGGGACCCCTCGAGATGATGGTGAAATGGGGGGTAACTTTCTAAATCCTTTTCAGAGTGAAAGTGTAAGTACTTTATTTTTTATTCTGGTTGTTCATTTTAGGTGTTGCCATGTATAATAATATTTATGAATTCCTGTACCCATAATAGATTAAGGGCTGTATGTTTAATGTGGAAAGAAATCAAGTTATTAAAACTTCTTTTGATATTTGTTAAGCTTGTTTTGCAGTTTCCATTGCTATTGCCTATAGTATTACTAGGAATGATACATACACGATACATTTGCTTCATATGCTGATTATAGTAAGATAACTCTGAACATATTTATTAGCATCATAGAATGATGGAGGTAGAAGGATTCATAAAAATCATTCGGGTGGGTAAGAAGACCAATTAAACGATCTTCTGGAGGTACCTGACCCAGTCTCTTTTTTCAACTTCCACAATCTTCTTAAATCATTTTTGTACAGTATTTATGGCCACTAAGTTTTTCTGAATTTTTAAATGAAAATCTAGGTATACAATATTGTAAAACATGTGAATGAGTGCTACAAGATTTACTTTTCAGTAAATGGACATACAGTTATTATATATTATATATATTTCTGCATTCAAAGTTAATTCTAATGTTCCAACAAATTTGAACCTATATCAAAGAAGATAGGGCAATCAACTGCCCAAGAAGTATGTAATAGTGATAATTTGAAATTTCTTTCCTCATTCTTTTATTTATCAATAAACAAAAATAAAAACTATAACAGTGGTAATATAAGGAAAAATCTGTTTTTTTGCCTATGTTATCACTTGTATTATTATTTTGTTAAAAAATAAAAAGTATGATGTGCACTTATAATAAACACTAATTTCAATTTTGCTAAATAAAAATTGATATAATTTCACATAATAATTGCAGTAATAATTTTACATTTTATCTACTTTACTCATATTAAATGTATTCTGTTAATTTACATTTCATCTTAAGATCTTACTGAATCAGGAGGGCCAGTATGAAAGATGTTTTGTTTGAAATATAGCTCTTTTTTAAAGAGGTTCTTTTTTTCTCAATGTATTGAAATAATTGATAGCCTCACAATTTCTTCCACAAAACATTTACCGTATTTGCCGGCGTATAAGACGACTTTTTGCCCTAAAAACATGCCTCCAAGTGGGGGGTCGTCTTATACGCCGGTAAATACATTGTCACTCGGTGCAAGAGCGACGGGGCGGAGCTCCGCACTTGCGAAGCCCCTTCAAGCCCAGCCGAAGTCTCTCTTCCTCCTCCTCCTCCCACCCACCCACCCACCCTCCGCCCGGCTCGGGCGCTGCGAGGCCAATCTGGAGGTGGGGTGGGGGTGGAGCGGAGGGTCTCTGGCGGGCCGCTCGCCCAGCCAGCCCTGAGCCGCGTAATGGCCCGGGGAGTGGGGGGAGAAGGTGGTGGGGTGGACTGTGGCGCCCCTCCTTCTGGGCAGCGGGGTGGGGGCGGCAATTTGCTCCTCCTGCTTCTCCCTCCCTCTTTGAAAGACCGGGAGGGCTGTGCTTGGGGCGGGGGGGTGTCCTCAGGAAGTTCCTGATGGGACCCCGCTGGGCAGGGCCACCCGGCTCCCGAGCTGCTTTCCAGGGTCCCCTTGGGAAGAAAAGGGTCCGGTGGGCGGTGGAAGAAGGCGAGCGCCTCCTCCCGCCCCCTGTCCCGTCCCGTCCCTCCTCTTGTCCCCTCCTCCTCCCGCTTAAGAGAAAGATCTGCCTCCCCTGCACCGAGCTTCCACCCGGCGCCGCGTCTCCCGGCCAGCGCGCGCTGCGACTTGGGAACCGGCCAAGCGACTTTAAAACCGGCGGAGGCCAGAGATAGCCGGAATTACCCTCCACACCACACACACACACACACACACACACACACACAGAGAGAGAGAGAGAGAGATTGGCAGCTGTCCATCCCCACCCTTGGAGTCCCGATGGCACGCACGCGGGGGCTGTCACAAAGAAAGGGAGAGGAATTGAGTGCCAGCCTGAGAAAGGCGAAGCTGCCTCTCTAAAGCATTTTGGTGGCTTTGTAAGTTTGGGGGAAAGGGGTTGGGGGTGTCAATCAAGAATTATATCCAGAATACCCCAAGTGTTACAACTTACCGTATTTGCCGGCGTATGAGACGACTTTTTGCCTTGAAAAGCATGCCTCCAAGTGGGGGGTGCGTCTTATACTGCGAGTATATAACAAAAACTATATTTTGAGTGGAAATGTTGGGGGCTCGTCTTATACGCCCAGTCGTCTTATACGCCGGCAAATACGGTAGCTAACATTCGACTAAATATTCTGCATAACATTTCCCGAGTTGATCCTTAGAATACATTTAAAAGAACAACAGGTGATATATATTTCCATGTTGTAGGTTAGAACAAATTTACTCAGTTTGAGGTTATAAAGACAGAAAAAGAATCAGAAATGTATATGGCATAATAAGCAGCAGAACCAAATTAAAATAAATGATACATGTTATATTAAATTATATCTTCCCCATGGATTCAATTATTGTATGGAAAGGATAATAATGATCAGGTAGTTTCCAAACAATGCAATGGAAATAATATTCTGGGCAATAGTTTTTAGAATTAATTTGTTTAGGCCAACTAGTGTTTATTAAGATAAATTTTTGCCAACTACTTATTTATGACACTTTAAAATATACTTGATTTTGGAAGAGTTATTTGATTCATATTTAATTCTAAATAAAATAACACTTGTCCATCAGTCTATCAACAATTTTGTTCTAAATGAAATTAAATGTTGTTAGAACTAACAACTTACTACAGATAGAGTGACATTCTTATTACTGTTTAAATTAAGATGTTCAAAAAGTTCTTGAATTAAAACCAAATATTAATATTCTAATAGAATAAAATGGGATATAAATCAATTTATAGTTTACAAATGTTCTTATTCTTGGTAAACCAGATACATATCACATGTTAAATTGTTATGTTAAATTAGGAGTAGTAGTCATATGTTAAGTTGTTGTTATTATTAATCATGATACTTGCATTTCATGTTCACTATTAATACCTTGGTAAATGAGTTGTAGCTAAAATGTGGATTCCTATTTTTCAGTATTCCCCCAGCATGACAATGAGTGTGTGATCCAAAACCAAGTTTCTTCATGAAGGCTGCACTGAGTTGGCCCTCTCCAGAGAGCTACTAAAGAAGAAAAAAAATATTCATCCCTGTGTACAGTTTAACAGAAAAGATTTCTGCCACATTTGGACCCACCATTATTTTCCATCCATCTTCCCTGTCTTGTGAAGAAAGTGGGTCTTGATCTGATTTCAGCTATAATATGTGGCATATCAGAGCTGCCCAAGACTGAACTGCAAACAATTATCTGTGTATGTATATGTAGGGATAGGTGTATGTATGTGTGTGTTAAATATGAGCACATACATATATAGACCTGCAGGACGTTGTAAAATATCACATGACATCTTAAGTAGAAATAAGAAATAGGGACTTTTATTCCATCTTTTTTACGTTTACATTTTATCTTTCAAAAGAACTGCTTCCTTCTTCCCATCCAACCTGTTTTGCGCTGTGTATCACTGCTTTGTAAGTTATTTTTTTAAAAATGATCTCAGATACATTCTGTTTTTGTCATTGTCAGCCATCATGGTTAGGAATAAAATTGCTTATTAGAGGGCTTTCATAAAGTTTTATTTAATACCAGTAATCATGTGAATTGAAGACTACACTTACTCAAGAAAATTTTTTTATTAAGTCTGTTAAACTTGTTCTTTGCCTTCCTGAAATTGAGAAAGAAAGAAATTAGAAGAGTTTTGTGCCCTGCTTCTTAATATATGTCTATTACTGCTATACTAAACATATTTGCATGGTGGTAAACATTGAAACAAGTTTACTCCCAAGTTATATGTTGAAGACTAGGATGCATATCCTTTAATATTTGCTGTCAAGGTATGACTGAGTTTAGCTCAACTTTTTGATCTATGCAGAGAAATACAAAATACTTGTTGGGCTTTGATTAAAGTGCTAGAGCATCGAGGAATAAAATTGGCAGGATTCCAATGTTGGGGAAATACTTAGTATGATCTTCCACAGGTATTCTAATTATAATTAAAACAGTTATACATTATATCGCTTAGGCACAATATTTTCTTCTAACATCCATCATAATCTCCCAAGATTTCATATGCATACTCAAATTATTTCATATGCCAAAGTGAAAGAGACACAAGTTACTTTCCCTCATTATACATACTGGCTTTATCTTCATCTCACTATCTATATTTTACCATCAATATTATTAAACCACTTTAGATGTTTCTAAAGGTCCTATATAATCTTAATGATCAGTAAATTCGTTACATAAACTTTTAATGTTAGTTTATGGTATTTCATCTGCTGCATCAAAAACAAAAGCAGCTATTAATCTAAAAATAATTTTAATTGGCTTTATATTAAAAGACCATGGTGAATTTCATCCAATATCCTTTTTTCTTGAGTTTCAAATAACTCAAAAATTTAAGCTGCTTTATATGAGGAAAGCATGATGATTTCCCCATCCTGTTTTTGGAAAGTAAATGACGTGTGAAAAATTAGCTATTTTATATTTATTCCTATTTTCAATTTTGCTATAATGTTTGGTAATTCCCATATAGTAGCAGCTTCCATTATCTGCATATCTTGTACTGTAACTTTTTCATTTACTTCCATAAATGTGGTAGTAAATTTGCTGCCTACAAGAATTTCCACCTATAAGAAGTAACAAAGAATTTTACAACAATTGCAATCTATCCAAATATACTTCCTGCTGAAATTGCAATGAGAGAATAGTTGAATAAGAAGCAGTTTTTAATCTGGATTTTTTTTTAAAAGGTGGGGGGATATCGTTCTTTAAATTTTATGCTAGTATTAAAGAAAACTTAGGGCGGTATCCAGTCATGTCATTCCAGGCAAGATAGAATCCACCAGTGGAACATAAGTTTCCTCTCACCTACCAACCATCAAATCTGTTCTGGAGGTTTAGGAAATCATATAGAGCAAAATTAGATTGTACCAAGAAAGTAGAAAAAGGGAAATGAAGTTCCAACATGGAAGCAAAACATGATACTTAACAAAGCTCTTAAGTATCACCATTGCTTCTAAATTAACCTTGAAGAGCTGAGTAAAGTTGCTATGTGTAATCTAACACATGTTTATATTTTTACAAAATTTAATCTACGACTCCAAAATGTTTTATTTCCATTTTATTGAACACTCGGAACAAGACAATAATTCTAATTAGTATCCAGTGATGTTATTTTCCTCAGAAAAGCTTTTTGATTCAACCAAACCTTCCATGAATGCAGTGAGGAAAGAGATTGTGTCTATTCTTCAAAACGTATTCCAGAGAATTGAAAACAATGGGAAGCAGGTCCTTTCTCTCCCTTTTGTTTATGGGAACTTCTGCTGGAATAAAGTGTCTTCTCTGAATTGAAGGGCAGTTTTGGATATGATTCCTTAACCCTAATACTTAGTTTTTCAGATACTCATTTTATGCATGTAAAAATCTCTGTGCCTAATTTTTCCAGTAACTCATTTCCAGTACATCACAAAATGATAACTATGAATGCTGTGCACATAATATCTAATGACAATGCTAGTTATACATTGTATTTTTGTTTAGATTATTCTGTATGTTCTAGTAAATTATTTATAGAATTTGGCAATATGAAGAACAAAATTAAAATAGATCATTGATTTTCAGTTATTGATTTATTTCTCTCATGTTAAAGTTCCACATGTACTGTGTGTGGTGTAATCCTATATGAACTTTAATGCCGTGATTTTAATTCCCACCCCCAGAAGAGTGCATTTAGAACAATTAAGATGAACTTATATTTTACCTTGGGAATTTTTAATGAAATTACTCCAAAAGCCAAGTGAAAACGGTTCACAAAATATGATATATATCAGCTTCCTTTTGTATCCTGCTTAAAAATATTCCTCAACAAAATCAAATTTATTCCTACCTCTATCTCTTTAGAAATATTCTGAAAACTTTGCTAGAAGTTACTGAAAAATGATAAGTATGTAAATTAAAATTGATTTCATAGCCTGGAGCATTGTGTGTATTTGTGTGTATGTGTGTGTGTGTGTGTGTGTATACACACACACAGATACACAAACACACATACAAATTTAAAATCCCAGAAATAGATTTGGTATCAAGTAAACATACAGGCTATAATCCATTTTAGTAATTCCTACATAAAATGTTTTAACATTAATTTAAATGTTTGCTTTAAAATCAAATCAAGGGTGATTGAATTTAGTGTGGTTTTCTTTATTCTCACAACTTGTTGCACACATAGGTTCAGAAAAGGTGGTATAATTTCCTTTACCTCGCTTTCGCCAAGTCCTATGCTTCAGCCACAATGACAGAAAAGGAAATGGTCCTTAGTGCTTCTAAGTCACAGTAACCAATTAGTTGGAAGACTCATTTTTGCCTGATTCATCAGATTATCATCAGCTGAACCTTTGGTTGCCACTATCCTGGCCTGATTGGTGCACCCCAAATCATTTCTTATCTCTATACTAGATTCTAGTGAAAAAAATAAATGTAGAACAGCTGACATCCAAAAGCAGCTGATTTAGTTATCAGGTGCTTTTAGTTAAAGCTGTTTCCAACTGACCTTTTTGTTTTTAAGAAAAATAATATAATGCTGATTTAATATGCATATTTCAATCCAGTTACAATGGGCTGGCTCATGTGTAATGCCAAGCAATCAAATCCTAATTCCTTAAAATCCTGGTTTATAAGGCAAGCACAAATGATACCCTTAATATAACAGCCATAAATGATTTTCTGAAACTCAGAATTAACCTACTAAGTAAAAAATGCCATGAAAAGAAGAGAGGAAGGAATAAGCACATGGCTTGCCTATGTAGCACCAAACAATTAATGATATACCAAATCCTTTTGAAAACAGGAATGTAAATTAATCATAGCTATAACAAGAGTGACTATTTGGTTAATAAGAGTAGCTGTTTTGTATCTGTATCGATTACAACCTAGCATCAAAACTCAAAACTCAGTTGACTAAAATTGCTATGTATCACAATTGTGATTATATGTCAATATGCTGGATGTAACAAAACTATGAAATTAGATGGTGAATTTCTTGAAGAGGATTAAGTTGTACATTTTTATTCTTTTACATTGGTGTCACACATTTTTGCCAATAAATATTGCACTGATTTTTTATGAGTCCTAATGTATTATATATTTATTCCCTGATTTCCCTTTTGAAGAAACTCATTTTATTGTGGGCAGACCTGGCATATAGGTTTTAACAACAGTAACTCCATGATATAGGGTGATCTGGAAACAGTTTTTTAAAAAGTATATTTTCATGCAATTCATCAGAAATTATTGCACAACTTAAGCCTTCATTCCAGTCGACAGTACACTGGAATTTTAAGTGTGACTAGTGAATAGAAATGTGTATATTAACTCTTTTGGTACATTAAATATTTTTAAAAAAACAAGATGAAGCTTAAGTATTTCAAGTTACAATTTAGTATCAAAATAGAAAATTTCATATTTCCAGTTTGAATATGATGTAAAATTATTAATGTGATTATATAAATACTTCTTTAAATGTTCTGATGTGCATATGGAGATCTATGCAAACACATGTTCTCTAATTCTTTCAATGCCAAGGAATACAATTAATGCATTTGCACATGGAACATTTCCTGACTCTTGAACAGATTGGTCAAGTCTTGCTTCTGTAGAAAATTCCTTATACTAAGTGAAGCTGGTATTTTTTTCATTGGAACTATCAACTATGACTTGTTTAAGTTCAAGGCTACTTCAATTAAGTTATCCAGTATTTGTGGCATTAAGATTGTATGCCTTTCCAAACAACAGCATTCTAGATAGGCAGGCAGTTAAACAAATTTGTTCACAGACACATATACTCACATATAAAATTAAAGGGGAAATTGAATTAATTTTAGACTTTATAGTGCTAAAGATTTTTAGTGCTATTCTTTTTTATTTGAACCAGAGACAAATTCTTTGTGTGCCTAATCACACTTGGCCAAGTATTCAGTATTAAATATGCTGATTTGACATCTTTAAAAGTTATTATTTTAAAAACTTAAGAATAATAATATTTATATACATTTTGACCATGTACAGTCTCAGTTTAATAAGAGCATCTGAAAGATTTCTAATTCTAATTTCTAATAATTCTATAGACATCCTGTGCAATTTCAATATTTCATTTTTAAAAGATTTAGAAAATAAATGGTTTCCCTTTTTAAATTAAGTTCACAACAACAAGATAGATTATAATTAAAATTAGGAAAGAATATGATCAGTTCATAATCAGAATAAATTCTGGACATTAGATTCCAATTGTACCACTAAAATATGTCAGTACTTAGAGGAGTTAATTTTTTTCTAATTTAATGTGTAGTGTAATCAGATCTCAAGGGCTTATGACCATACTTTGAATATCCATATGAGCATTTAGATTTTTTTTAAATAAACCATTTATCATAATTTAGAAGAATGTATAATATAAAATTTGGCATGAGAAATAACGGTTATACATGCATTGGGATTTTTAGGATTAGTACTTAAGGCTTGTTTAATAAATTTGCCAATGATTGTCATCACTTTCCAGTAAGATTTAATTTAGATGAACCTTGTCAAGCTAAAGCTAAATCCCACAATTTGAGTGGGAAAATTAGCTTTTATTTAATCACCTAGGATTACTACTACAGTTGCTATTTTTAGATCCTTGACCATTTCATTTAGTTGTCTTTATGTATATCTACTGAACAGATTTTGTTTTTTAGAAAATGGTTCTGGCTTTTGGAATTTTCAACATTTTTTGCACATTTAGAGTTTTGTATTATAAAAATATTGATAGAAACAGCATTTTCATTTATTTGCAAGTAAGAGGAAAGACTATAATACACTATACTGTAGACCAGGGGTCCCCAAGCGCCGGTCCGCGGACCGGTACCGGGCCGCGGAACAAGCCTTACCGGGCCGCTGGTTGCTGGCGCCGCCATCTTTTTGGTAAAAAAGCAATTTTTCGTCAAAAAGATGGCGGCGCAGCGCTGGTGAGCTTTTCCAGGTAGAAAGCCATTTCTACCCGAAAAGCTCACCAGAAGCGCTGCGCCGCTTATTTGACGAAAAATCACTTCCAGTGACGCCACCGGAAGTGATTTTTCGTCAAAAAGATGGCGGCGCCCAGCTGACGCCGGAACCGGGCCGCGGCGCCCAGCTGACGCCGGAACCGGGCCGCGGCGTCGAAAAGGTTGGGGATCCCTGCTGTAGACCACTATAAGAGAAGAGAGGTTTACAATACTATAGTATACTATACTATAGATTACTATGCTATAGTCTAGCAGAAATTCAGGATTTTCCTACAATATAGGAAAATTAAGTAAAGTTTCAGCTTTCTATGTGGTGAGACACATTTAGAACATTTGAAGTACAAGGTTTTATTATATAACAAACCATGTGCATTTCTGCAACCAAGAGTAAGCAGCAAAACTTATTTTCAATGCTTGCAGAAAAATTATTTGGTGAATCTATGCTTTACTTTTTACCTATATTCAGCAGGTAACAATATACACACACTCCAACTTTTAACATAGATCAAGAACTAGTTTAGTTCATAAAATGGCTGTTACTTTCCCAAGGAATATGTGTGCGTGTACACACACACGCACAACCTAAAAATTCTTGTGCATTTCTAATACTTCAAGACCTGCAATCTCTGAATATTAAAAGTTTTACCAATTTATAATCTCCAGTAGCCATAAATAGGTTTGAAACTTGCTAGTCTGTTAAACCATCAATTATAAAATTACAGACTAATGAATGTACTGAATAAGACTGTGCTTTTATTATGTCATTGTCTGAAAGCAATGAAATTACCATGAAAAAGATTTTCAAGTACTTCTGTGGAGAAGCTGTTTTTATTTCCTCCTTTCATCAAAGTGCCCCTATATCACATCTTTCCTTGATCTGTTTCATATTGCATCACCCTGGTCTTTTTCAAAACAAGTGAAATATCAGTATTAAAAATTTCCACAGAAACAAGCTTGTTTCAATCTATTGTCCATTAATATATGGTACTGATTCTCTGTGTGTATTTTTACTGAAAGGAAACATCACACAAAGGTTAGAATATAAGGAATAGAGGAAAGAATTTGAAAGTGTTGATATAAAATGGATGTGTACATGCTTATAACTCCATACCTAACAAATAAACCACTTGGGAAAACTATGTAAGGTATAATTTTTCTATTTTTTAAAAAATGTTAACAAAAAAAATGTTCAAGAGTGTTGATAAAGTATTAAGACAGTAGGTGTTAGATCCATTTTGCTATGAAAGGTTAATGTATTATTTAAATCTGTACATTTCTTAGTTTCTCACTTTAAACAAATTCCAAGACTTTCAGAGGTTATCCACATTTAAAAAAATTCTTATATGAATTCATGACACTGAGATTCAGATTCTTAGAATTCAGGAAATAGCAGACAGGAATATGAGTTATGAATCCTCCCTTACATCCATAGTGGAACAGAAAACAATATTCTACAGAGTGTAAAAACAAAGTATTTTGCAGAAATCCAATTACAATAAATAAAGCTGGCTTTTTCAATATTCAGAATGGATAGTGAAATTGCTAAAGGTAGTCCTCAACTTAGGACCACAATGGAGCCCAACATTTATGTTGCTACACAAGACAGTTAAGTGAGTTGTGCCCCATTTTATGACTTTTTGCCATAATTGCTAAGCAATCGTTGCAGTTATGTGAACCGTGAAGTTGTTAAGTGAATCGCTTCCCCTATTGATTTTATCAGACTTCAGCTAGAAAGTTACAAATAGTTATCATATGACCCCAAGACAGTGCAACTGTCATAAAAACCAGTTGTCAAGAATTTCGATAATGTGACCATAGGGATGCTTCAATGGTTATAGGTATGAAAACCAAAGTCATTTTTTCTTTTTTTTTTCAGTGCCATTGTAACTTCAAACGGTAACTAAATGAATGGTTATAAGTCGAGGACTATCTGCACTTACAACTATATTTGAGTATGTTAGTAAGAAATTAGGAGTTGGAATCAAAATACATCATCAATCAATGGGCAGAATCTCAGGGCTGCATATGGACCTTGAAGACACTATTTTGGTTACAGGTCCAACTATCTGTGACCAAATATAGTTTAGTGGAATTAATTATATTAATTTAGTTAAAATTGTCCTAGTCACAATTAATTTTTAGAATGTGACTAATAGTTTCAAAGTGTGTTCTTTATAAGTCGTATAACAAATTTATTGTAGTATAACTTGTACATTCAATCCATATAACTTATTAAAGAACCTACAGGTTTTATGAAATGTGTTCCAACTATATTTTAACCCCTCAACAGTTCTGTCCAGAAGTAAATTCTATTGTATGTATGTATAAGGTTTGCTGTAAAAAATGACTGCTTTAGGTATGTATGAATCTCATGGAAAGCTAGCTAATGAAAACATTCTGCTGTACATCTAAATGGTTTGTCTAGTAAACAAAAATTTAATAAAAATTAGACAATACATAGTTTACAAGGCATGTCTGTTAATATGAGTAATATTCATACTGATTAAATAGAAACATTCTAGAGGCAAATAATAGGACTTAAGAGTGGAATTTATTCCCAACTACAATACCTTGCAACATTAATATGAGGTCACATATTAGCACAATGGTTTAATCAATTGAGAATATTCTTATACACTCACCTATTTTGTAGTGGTTTTCTGTAGCAATTTATTCCTCTATAAAGTTTTTAGACATTCTGTAAATTAAATACATTTTAAACAAATTTTAATTGAATTGTAATTCTAAAGTATTGAATACAATGGGGGGTGCTAATAATCTTTTAGTCTGAGAGAGCTGAGCTTGATCATCTTTCCATATTCATTATAATTTTATCATAAACACATCATCTGCTTTTATCCAAATTGCTCTCATCTGTCTTCCACTGTTTTTATTTTATCAGCAATCACGTATTCTTTTTTTATGTATTTGGGACTGGCCCTTAGCAATTCATGTTGCTGTTCACTCACGTGCCCTTCAATCATGAAAGAAGAAAATTCCAGATCACAGAAGAAGTTTCACTGCTGTTTGATTTTTACAACAAAAAAATCAATCCAGCAATATTTCCTGTTATGTTATTCAGCTTTGTTCGGGTATTTTTCCACGTCATTGTAGTTGTGCTTTTAAAGTTGTAGCAACGTTTTGGCAGAATCTCATCTGCCATCATCAGGTTTCTGTATTGTGTTCGTCTGTGAGTCAGACTTTTACAGTGGTAAAAGTCTCACAGACGAACACAATACTGACTCACAGACGAACCCAATACAGAAGCCTGATGGATGGCAGATGAGATTCTGCCGAAACGTTGCTACAACTTTAAAAGTACAACTACAATGACGTGGGAAAATACCCGAACAAAGCTGAATAACATACATGTAAGTACCCGCAAAAACTTAAGAATATATATGTATAATTTGTTTTCATATATATATAATATGTTTAGCACCCATTATTTTTCAAAACAATTTCAGTACTATATACTTTGTAGGGATGAGTTAAGACAATTTAGAACAAATGGTTAAAATTATCTCCAATATGCATTGTGTTAACATTATACTATTTCTATTTTTAGCAATCCCTCTCCTCCACCTTTTGTACTAAAAATGACAGGCTTTTGCTTCCTTTTAGTTAAAAATAAACTTTTCTTCCTGACTTTACATACCACCAAGCATCTCATTCAGTATCCTATCACAGGTACAAGAAATACTATAAGACTGTGTGCATACAAAAATTGGCCTATTTTTGCAGTAATATACGTCTAAGTGACCTTTTGTACAGAATGTGAAACACTATTTAGAATACAGCATGTATGTATGTATGTAGATACATACACATACCATTGTATATTACAGTATATGTATTTACACACATGCACATCATGCTCTCCCCCTGGTTTATCTGTTATTTTCAACTCTTGGCTTAATTTGCCAAGAGAATTCTAAACAAGAACCAGAGCATATAGATAAATCTTATCAAAGTGATTAAAATTTGATGAAATACAAATTACAGCGGAATCAATAAACTTGGATTGTGGCAAACCAAATGGCAGCTAATGTAAAAGTTCTGGCCAGGCAAAATAAATTGTTACAAGTATATTTTTTCCTGTTGGAGCATGTTAAATATTTTACTGCACAGTTCTTTGAACATTAACTTTCTAAAGTGTGGCCTAATTTTGTGCAAGAAACCACACTTACAAATGACTTACTTTGCACCAGCTCAACTAATTGTCTGAAATGTCATTCAAGCCATAAATTCCTTTGAGATGTGTTTTTGTGCAATCAAGACCATTGTGGTCAAAGTCTTAGGTATAGACATTTTTTCACCATATACAGCTTGTATGTATATGCTTTGGCACATAACTGGACGTATTGTCTGGTCTTCGTTCCTTCCTTTCCTTCCTAGCAAGGTATGTCTTTAATTTCACCTAGTGTAGTGTAAATTTTATTTTGATCAAATCTTTCATAAACATATTCTTTAACAACAAGGAAGTGATACAGATACCTTGCAAGTAGATATGATGTCAAAACTAAAAGCTGAAAAGAGACAGAAATGTTTTGGCATTAAATCTTTTTAAACTGTTCTAAATTTTAATTTCGTAAAAGTGTAATTTAGAGTTATGTGAAATGTCTGAACCAACTGGGAAGTTTTTGAAATAAATCACTCAGCAATCATTTTATAAAATTTAACTTCTAAATGCACTATGATTTATTACAAATATATATTTTCTTCTGCTTGCAAATATGGTTGTTCCATTTTGTGATAGGTTTTAAACTAAGGCAGTTAATTTTGTTGCACTGTGTTACTGCATGATTTCAGCAAGTGTACATATGTACCTGTGCAACATTATTTGGGGTTTTGTATTTGGATTTCAGTATTGATTATTTTTGTATTTTACTTTACCTGTATTGGAGTTCTTGTAGACATAATTTATACATATGATTTTAAAACTGTTTTGCAATTAAAGTCTTTAAATTGTAAAATTTTGTTGATGGAAACTCATTAAAATGGTATAAAATTATATTAACAATTGTGTTTTAATGCTTTCTGTATATAAAATGTATTTATCTGTTTTAATCGTGTTGTGTCTTGCAATTTTGGATACATTTTAGAATAAAGTTTCATTTTCCAAAATAAGTTGTATTTTAAAAGCTGTTTCTTTTAAAATTATATCCAGAAGTGGTCCTAACATTATTTTAAGTAACAGTAAAATAGAATTGTTTAAAATTATTTAAAGATAATTGGTTAAGCATTCTGACTAGGATACAAACAGGAAAGCATTGTTTATGTTCAGTCAGAATTTTTCTTTCATAAACTGATACTATTCTATGTGTTTCAAAATAAGTTTGATTTTAAAAGTTCATAGGGAAAAATTGGTACATTAAAAGCAAAAGAATTTGGACACACCAAACTATTTTCCAAATTTGGAACTTTGAACTTTTGAAAGGAGATAGTATAGAACCAGGATGGCGAACCTATGCCACGCATGCCAGAAGTGGCACGCAGAACCATCTCTCTTGGCACGCCAACCATCAATCGTTGCTCTTCTGGGTTCTGGCATGGGCAGGCATGCCACCCAGCTGGTTTTTGCACATGGGGCAGCGCCGGAAATTGGAAGAGCAGCTCCCCAGCACACATGCACACACGCACGCACCAGCTACCTGGTCTGCATGTGTGCATGCGTGTTGGCCATCTGATCTTTGCATGCATAGTAGTGCCGGAAACCAAAGACCAGCTCCCCAGCGCACATGTGCACGCCAGCCAGCTGGTCTACACACACACATGTACATTAGAAACCGGAAGACCGGGTGGCCAGCTAAGATTAGCTAAGCTTCCAGCTTCCAGTTTCTGGTGCTCCTGCGCATGTGGAATCTGATCTTCCAGTTTCTGGTGCTCACACACACACACGTGCACACTCCCATTTTGGCACTTGGTGCCAAAAGGTTCACCATCACTGGTATAGAAAGTCCTGAGGCATCTAAGCATTTGGCTGTTTGATGTCCCTACCACCAACTTTCTATTATTCAATTCATCTAGAGGTTTGAGATGTCACGTATAGTGTGCATATATGAAACTGTACCTGGAGAGGAGATGATAGTTATTAACAGAGCAAAAAGTACTATATCCAAGAATGTAATGGAAAATAATGTAGAAGAGAGGTGTCCTCAACTGCATGCCAAAAAATGTCATACTAATACCTAAAAGTGCATTCAATACAATGATGCACTTTTTTTTCACAAAAACATAAACCTTTATGCTAGCTCAAAAATATTGCCTTGCTTGTCCCATAAGCAGGTTCGGATAATGTAAGAACTGGAAGTTATTTTCAGGAAGTGAAAGCTTTTGAATTCCTAGAATTGGTAGCGGGAAATGTATGGTGTGTATCATTAGGAGGGCTCTAACTTTTCCAGCCTGCCCTCTATATGATAAAATAGGGAAAACCATATTGCCGTAAAAACCCACTTAGGGTTAGGTCTGCATGAACTTAGGGAGCAATATGGACATTGCCAAGGGATTCCTAGCACATTGGTATGTTTAGGAGAGTGGGAAATTTATTTTCCAGCCTACTCTCTATATCTTACTTGGTAAAATATATGGAAAAATCCTAGTGGAGGCCATATCCACTGAGGGTTAGGGTAGGTCTCCATAAATTCAGAGAGGAAAGTGGATGTCACCAATGGATTCCAGTGCATCGGTCTAATTAGGAAAGTCCAAAGGTTTTGAGCTCACCCGCTGTATTTTTCCTGGTAGAATACATTGGAAATCCCATCGGGGATATATCCATTTAGGGTTAGGGTTAGAGCTCCATGAACTTGGAGACTAAAATGAATGTTGCCAATGGATTCCTAGCACATTGGTATAATGAGGGCAGAGACATTTGCAGCCCATCCTCTACATCTTTTGTGGTAAAATATATGGAAAATTCCCATTGGTGGGGGAAAAAAACCTTAGGGTTATAGTTAGGTCTCCATAAACTCTTGAGAGCAAAATGGGCATCTGTTTAAGATTAGGATTACACATAGATTCCTGCCACGAAAAGTCTGCATCCTCCTAATCATACCGATGTTCTAGGAATCCATTGGTGACTTGCACTTTGCTCTCTGAGTTCATGGAGACCTAACCCTAACTCTTTAAGTGCATTTTCCTTCCAATATAATTTTCCCATGTATTTTATCAGGAAAGATATAGATGGTGGGTTGAAAAAGTCAGCACCCACCTAATCATACCGATGTGCTTGGAATCTGTTGGTTACATCCATTTTTTCTCTTTGAGGTCATTGACAATGTACCTTCAAATGGGTTTTTTTCCATGTATTTTACCAACAAACATTCACAGTGTGAGCTGGAAATTTTTCCACTCTCCTAATCATTCCAATGTTTTAGGAATCTGAAGGCAGTGTGGAAAAGTCTCTGCCCTCTTTATCATACAAATGCGCAATATATTGGCAACATTCATTTTACTCTCTCAGTTCATGGAGACCTAAACCTAAGTGAATATATCCTCCAATGTGGTTTTCCATTGTATTTTTATCAGGAAATATATAGAATGCAGGTTCAAACAGTTTGGGCCCTCCTCCTAATCTTATCGATGTGATAGATATCCATTGGTGACATCCATTTTGCTCCCTGAGTTCATGCAGACCAAACCCTAACCCTAAATGGGTTTTCCCTACAATGTGATGTTCCCATGTATTTTACAGGAAAGACATAAATAGGCCTATTTTGCCCTAGGAGGAGTCCAATGGAGATTGGTGACATCATTTTGTTCCCCGAGTTCATGCAGACCTAACACTAAGTGAGCTTCCCCTGCAATGTGATTTTCCCATGTAATTTCCTGGGTATTTCCCCCTGTATTGGTTACATCCATTTTGCTCTCTGAGTTCATGGAGACCTAACCCTCACCCTAAGTGGGGTTTCCCAAACATGGGATTTTCCCAGATGTCTATGGAGATTCTAAGTCATCCAGGTCATGGTTGTCCCAAAGGTGTTTTGTCTTTGTTTAAAAGACAAAGACTACTCTTGGAAAAAAGCAAGGTCCACATTTTGGACAGAAAGGACTGCTGGTTTGAAAGAGGGATCAAAGAGGCCATCTATGTCAAAATTGAATAGCCCTCTCTCAACAGATGCGGCATCATTTATCTCCAGTCTACAACACAGTCTTTTCACCAAGAAGGCTCCACACCAATTTGCGCTACTCAGGTGACCCTGAGGACACAGATAAACTTCCAAGCGGCCTCAACAACCCTAAAAGAATGAAAATGACCAGCTATATACTGATTAGGAATCTGGTGATGTCCATTTTGCTGTCTGAGTTCATGGACACCTAATCCTAATCCTAAATGGGTTTTCTTCCTCATATGATTTTCTCATGCCTTTTACCAGAATACATATGAGGATGGCCTGAAAATGTCTCCACCCTCCTAATCATACCTATGCACTAGTAATCCAATGGTGAGATCTATTTTGCTCTCCAAGCTAATGGAAACATAATCCTAAATGGACTTGGATTTTATTTGGCCAGGAAATGTACATAGAGCAGACCCAAAAGTCTCCACCCTCTTAAGCACTGGATGCGGTAATAATCCATTTACTAATCTTAGACCCAGGTCCTTGAGGTAAAAAGAGCCATAACATGTCATTTTCCTAAGGTTGACTTTCAGATTGTGAGCTTTACACCTGGCTTTTATGCAGACAGAGCTCTTCAGAAGTATTGGATTTACAAACTCCAGTACTTTTAATGAAAAGAAGGACTATGGCAGAGGACTCCAACCTTAGCAACTTTAAGACTTGTGGACTTCAAGCTTTGCTTGCTGAGGAATTCTGGGAGTTGAAGTCCACAAGTCTGAAAGTTGCTAAGGTTGGAGAGCCCTGGACTAGGGGGTGACATGATAGCAGTGTTCCAATATCTCAGGGGCTACCACAAAGAAGAGGGAGTCAAGCTATTCCCCAAAGCACCTGAGGGCAGGACAAGAAGCAATGGATGGAAACTAATCAAGGAGGGAAGCAAATAAATATGAGCCAGCAGCCAAAAAAGCTAATGCAATCCTAAATTGCATTAACAGAGGCATACAATTGAGACCAAGTGAGGTACTAATACCACTCTATAAAGCCTTAGTAAGACCACATCTAGAGTACTGCATCCAGTTTTGGTCACCACATTATAAAAAAGATGTTGAGACTCTAGAAAAAGTACAGAGAAGAGCAACCAGGATAATTAGGGGACTGGAGGCTAAAACATACAACGAACCGTTGCAGGAACTGGGCTTGGCTAGTCTAGTAAAGAGAAGGACCAGGGGAGACATGATAGTGGTCTTCCAATATTTGAGGGGCTGCCACAGAGAGGAAGGGGTCAAGCTATTTTCTAAAGCGCCTGTAGGCCAGACAAGGAATAATGGATGGAAACTGAACAAGGAGAGATTTAACCTGGAAATAAGGAGAAACTTTCTGACAGTAAGAACAATCAACCAATGGAACAGAAATTGCCCTCGGAAGTTGTGGGAGCGCCATCACTTGAGACTTTCAAGAAGAGATTGCACTGCCATTTGTCAGAAATGGTGTAGGGTCTCCCGCTTGGGTGGGGGGTTGGACTAGATGATCTACAAGGTCCCTTCCAACTCTGATTATCTGTTATCTGTTATTATAAACTAGAACTAAGAAGGAATTTCCTGACAGTGAGAACAATTAATCAGTGGAACAACTTGCCTCCAGAAGTTGTGAATTCTCCAATACTGGAAGTTTTTAAGAAGAGATTGCATTTGTCTGAAACGGTATATAGGGTTTCCTGCCTGAACTAGAAGACCTCCAAGATCCCTTTCCAACTCTGTTATTCTGTTACTATTATACAGCCTGCATTGGGAGTTGTGCTAACAAGCATCGGAACAGCCTTGAAAGGCGCCGGGTTGGAGAAGACAATTCCAGTCACGCCGCGCGGTAGCTGAAATCGCCCGGCTTCCACGATGCGCCCTCACCTCGCTAGTTCTCGTTTTAATTATTTCGTAGGCGCTGAAGCGACGCAGCCACACCTCGCTCGCAGCCACCTGCTGTACAGCTCGAGAAGGAGGGGAAAGGTGAAACTGCTGCACTCCTTCCACCCGTGGCAAAAGCGAAGAGCCGAGTTGGACGGTGCGCCCGGCTTGCTTAAGAGGCGCAGGAACGCGCCGGGGCACATCTCATCACGCCTGAGCGCCACAGCACCCGGGGGAGGGAATGCGAAACTCCGGACGGGCCCTGCCCTCGCAGGCGCCGCGCCAAAGGGACGCTCGCCGGCGAGGGAGACGGTACCATGGCGAGCGCGCACGTGCACATGTGCCAGACCCTCCTTCCCGCTCACACGAACCACCTCGGCGACCTCAGCCCCGGCCAGCTCCTCAAGTGGATCGATACCGCGGCGTGCCTGGCCGGTAAGCGCGCGAGCCCCCTTTTTTTCCTCTCTCGTGGGGCACCTCCTTAGAGCGACAAGCATTGAGGACCTCATCAGTGGGGTCGCCGGGGTCCTTCAGCAGCTGCAAGACCGGTGGGCTCAGTGGGGAGGCGGGAGAGGAAGACAGCAGAAAAGGCATCTGTTGCAGTCATCAAATAAAACAGCGGGATCAGAAAGGAAAGCAAACTGCTATTGTTTAATCCAGCATTTCCCAACCTTGGCTTTGCAGCTTTAAGATGCGTGGACTTCAAGTCCCTGAATTCTGGAAAAACGAAGCTAAGAAGCACTGATCTAATCTCTTTTTTTTTCTCCTTCTTATTAGTTAGTTAAAGGGAATCTTGTTTAAATTCCTGTGGATAGTGGCACTGCTTTTTCATACATTTTAAGCGGGGTTTGTCAGTAATTCTTCAGTCTTTCCCTTATGGTAGTTATTTGTAAGTTTACCATTAATGTAAATTTACCTATCTACCCACCCACCCACCCTGGAATATGCAGTATAAAGCCCCTGATAATTTTCTGGGCAATCCAAATAATAATTTACAGTTGGATTCATGAAATAATAGATGGACTAAAGAAAGTTCTATACTGTATAAGGAAACAGTATTTTTCAATAGACTTTAAGAAACCAGCAACAATAAGCTTACCTGCTGATATTTACAAAATACTACTTTGCAACTTTGATCCTTAATCTTTACTATACATGAGTCACTCAAAGTCATTCAACTGCCTTTCATGGCAAAGATGGGACTTGAACACATGATCTCCCACTTTTCTAGCCCAGGGCATATTTGACAAAATCACCATCAATAAATTGCAAAAAGCAGTTTTGCTAGGAACAGCTTACATCCTGTGAGGATACCTTTAATACTATTAAATAGAAACATCTGTGTACCCCAGGTTCTTGGGAAGGACTTGATAGCGGATTAAAACAAATGCTAAATCTAGACTAAACTGCTGGCTGACTATGCAACCCATCATAATAATTCAAAGGATAATAATTCAAAAATGTTTTCTGCTTCTTGACTTTTTTGACTCTGCATGGGCCCCCATTCTAAATTGCAGAATGCCAATTGTATATTAATTTTATGGCTGGTTCTTTAAACCGATATGTAATCTAACTATTATAACAATGTGGAAGGAAATCAAGAATACCACTAATAAGCCTTTTTGACAATTATTCTTTTAATAATTTTTCTTTGTTTTGGGATATTTTTAGTACAAATCCACTAATTCCAGTTTCTAGCTCTATTTGAAAAAAAATTCTTTGAATTACTTGGTTTTGATCTTACACACAATTATTCAATAGATTTTTGCTTATATCTACTCTAAGCTGCTGCTTTGAGCTTACATTGCAATTTTAAGGTGTTTATGCGTTGTAGGCTTTATAAAACATAATAAAATACTTCATAGAACATGTCATAGGTTAGAAGGGACCTTGAGCTGTTCTAGTCCAATATCCGGCGCAAGACAGGAGACCTTATTTCATCCAGGTCAAATGGTTATTCAGTCTATTTTTGAAAACCTTCAGTGATGAAGCAACTCAGGGAGGCAAGCTATTCCATTGATTAATTGTTCTCATTGTCAGAAAATTTCTCCTTACTTTTAGGTTGGATATTACTGTAATACGTTTGCTTTGGAGAATAAGTAGACCCTTCTTCTTTTCCTCAAGTACTAGAAGACAGTTATGATGTGACCCCACCCCCAATTCTTCTCTTTGATAGGCTAAACATGGTCCAGAATCAACCTGCCATCTCAAATTGAGAATTTAACTGTCATTATATAAGGTTCCTTTCCCTTCTAGTATGCAAATTAAAATTTCTTCTAGCTCCTCAGATGTCAAGCAAAAATCAGTGGAACAACTTGCCTCCAGAAGTTGTGAATGCTTCAACAGTGTGAAGTTTTTAAGAAAAGATTAGACAACCATTTGTCTAAAATAGTATAGGGCTTCCAGCATGAACGGGGGTGGACTAGAAGACCTCCAAAGTCCCTTCCAACTGTTACGCTAAGAAGTAATATTAAGTACAAATATTTATCTAAAAAGTTACATAAGGCAGATTTATAATTGGTTGGTTGGATCAGACCTTATCTAACCAAGAATTTGTACTCCTTTGGGGAGAGATGTTTACAAAAGCTGAGCGGGACCTTATAAAAAGAAGCTTTAATTGAGTGCAAGTTCATTTGTACTCATAAGCAGGAGTTCCAATTAGCAAGTGTTCCAATGAAAGCCCCCCAGTAATCCTTTGCAGACTTGAATTTGTATGTTTCTAAGGACTTACACAATAGGCATTCTAAATTTCTACTTTGAGCAGAATGGAGGGAAAGATTTTCCCATACAACAGTTTTAATGCTGGTTGTTCTTTTATGATTTCATAATTGTCTTTCGTGTTCCTGATTTATTCTACTCTGCCTTCCAAGGCAATACCTCATTTAAATATTAAAAATTGTGTAATATTTAAATTGCTTATCCAATTTTACAGTAATTTGTGCAATACAGTACATGATTTAAACATTGTAAATCACTTCCCAAAAACATTGTTTTTGACGATTAGTATTTAGGTGTCCTTTGGTGCAATAAAGTCAACCCTTTAAGTATTCTTTCTTACACAATTCTGCTTTTGAAGAGAAACTTATAGTTATCTATCTATCTATCATAACTAATGTTTTCTGGGAACCTAGAAATGGAAGGAAGCATTCTCTAAAGCACTCCATTGAATGAATTGAAATTAGAATATAAGGTAATTTAAAAATCATGATAACAAAAATATGGCAAGGAACAGGACTGTATTTTTTTCCAAGCAAAGAGAAGTGCATTTTTTGTATTTGCTTATTGTATTTGTGTGCTGCTGGATCAATCTTAGCTATTTAATGAATAAAAAAGAAGCATAGCACAATGACAGGTGAAGGCGTGTTTTTTCCATATCAGCTCCCAGGTTCAACCCCGTTATCTCAGAGCACAGATAAGGTTTCTGAAATGTAATGCTGTAATAAGTAAGGCAGTTGTCTGACTTGGAAGAAGGAAGTTTATTCCTTTATCAGCAGTCAGGGAACTCGCACATTAGGAGCTGGTTTTCCATGCAAATTTTTATGTAAACTGCACCAAGAAAAAAAAAAAAGGCAGAAATTATAATTATTCAGTCTACTGGTCATTTTATCTGAGTTGCAAGGGTATGAACAGTTTCTTCATAATTTTAACATTAGTATTGTACAAACATTACATAATTTTTAAATTTTACCATACAGTCATAATAACACAGTTCTTGGTATGTCTGTGCAGAGATGCCTCAATGAGTTACTCTCATGAAAGTTGAATGCTATATTTTGGCACTGGATTATTTTATAATGGGCAATCATGCAACAACGCGTTCTTCAATATCTTTTCTAAAAATAACTTAAGATAATCAAATAATCTTGCTTAAAAGCTAATGGATGCTGTTTTCCCCCCAGTTTTTAATTTTACCTCCAATAAACTTTATTTTCTTCTAAGCTGAAAAACATGCTGCCATTCCCTGTGTAACAGCATCAGTGGATGACATACAATTTGAAGAGACAGCCAGGTACATCTTAATTTTATCAAACCTTTAATAAAAAAAAAAAAAAAAAAAAAAAAAAAAAAAAAAAAAAAAAAAAAAAAAAAAAAAATAAATTTTTTTATTTTTATTAAAATTATAAAAAAAAAAAATATTTATAAACTGCTCTAGTGTGTTATTTAATAGTTTTAATCAGAATATATCTCAGCCAGTCCTTGAGTATTGAAGATTTGTCTTTAAATGAATCCAAACTCCAGCTCCTCTTTAGGACAATGATGGTTTATTCAATATCTCAGCAAACAACAAATACTCTAATCAGGCAAGAATGGCTAAAAGCCAGGCAAGGTTAGCATTGGGTTTGAGTTTGCTCTCTTTCCTTTTATTATCATTATCATGAGACACACCCCGCCACACCCAGGCCTATGCACAGTTTTAGTTCTGGCCACGCCTAACCTATTATCTCTAAATGCTATTAACCCTATAACATGTCTACATCCCTAACCTATTCCGACCCTCACTAACTGATCCCCACCTTCACCATGTCTTAACTCAATGCCTAATTACCACCTATATGTGCCCCAACCCCCTCTAACAATATGCACCACATCAATACATGAAAAGAGCCATTTCCAGCCCCGCAGTTGTTTCAGAATCCATCCTTAAGCCCACAGTTGTTTCAGAATTCACCCTGCAGCCTACAGTTGCTTCAGAATCCATCTTGCAGCTCAAAGCTCTACTGAGTCATTCTAAAGCAACCTACAACACCATCAGCTAGCACACAAGCAACAATATAGATCCAGCGTCAACAGAGCTAAGGTGATATTCTCCACTGCCAGCTGACTTGCTGCGAGGTGTGTTCCAAGCTGACCGGCTCCGTAGCGAACTCGGAGCCTGACTGTCAGCTCTTACGGGAGGTCATTGAAACTGGTTCAATAAAACACTTCCCTCACAGTCTTGATGTAGTAATGTGTGTTTATTTTGGCCTCCTCCAACAGCAGCAACAAATGGAAAGTCCGAGTAAAGCCAGCGCTGAGAGCGTCTGCCTCTCAGCGCTGTTTATATTTCCCATTCACCCCCCCATTAATTAGCTAACATCCGCCCTTAGCAAAACACCCAACATCCATCTATAGCAATCTTGCGCGCTACCACCCAACCCCCTCTATAACACCTTCCCCCTCCCTGAGTGTCGTCCTTCCACCCCGATCCATTCAATATCCCCTATGTGGAATGCTGACCAGCCAAAATGACATCCCGAAGTATTTCCCGGCTGGTAAGAGTGGGAGGCGTTTTGCTTAGAGCTTTGCAAAACGCCGAACAACTGATAAGGCAGTTTCCCAGCCGGTCGCACCAAAGCGGAGAGGGGTGGTTACGCCTGGCTCCATTGGCTGTCATCGACATCGATTCAGGACCTTCCAGGTAAATAGCTCTCCCCCAACCACAGCGACGTGTCGGGCTTTATTTCGTCAGCAGCGTTGACACTGACAATATATAAACATAGAAATCCTAATTGGCACTTCGGAAATATGATTCATTGCAAAAGCACTATAAGAAAATAGAAAATTTAAATTTCTATAGACATATTGATCTTTTCTACTCTTAACATTAAATAAAGCATTTGCTATGAAAATCTGAGAGTTGCAAATTAATTTGTTTCTTACAGTTTGATTCTTAAACATTAAATTTAAATTATTTTTAAAAAGATACTTAATTCTTAATTTTTTGATCTGATAATGAACATTATTGATAAATTAAAAAGTCATTAATTGTCACATTTCTTGTACATGCTTAATGAATTTATAAAGTGGTTGTTCAAGGAATAGTTGCTTCCTTTCATGTCCTGAACAAAGAAAGAAACTTTTCATTTTCTGTTATTTTCCTGTAAATGGTCTCCAGTTGATTTCCTCCAAATGGTTTGAAATGAGAAACAAACTGGGCTGGGAGAGACATCTGCAGAGAAGAATCAGCAGGTGTAGCACTACAGTCCATTTGAAAGGGGAAAGGGCTGATTCAGTTATTTTGACATTTCCAATTGCATTGAACCTAAGATGAAATACCCCAGCAGCACTGCTGTGCATTATTACCTTTAGAGAAAGAAAATGAGAACAAATTTTAAAAATGTTCCACAAAATTCAACACTTAAAGGTTTGTGGCTGCAGTTCAGCTTGATGCTAGGTGGGAAAATAACAAAATGTTCAAAAACAGTGCATTCACTACATGCTACATTTGATCTTAACCAAAAGTCCAAGACTACATTCCAAATTGTAAACCATTTGTATGGATTAAAAGGACAATAGTGATGTATTTCAATTAATATCCAAGATTCCTTGGCAGGTGGATGTACTTGCCAACAACATAAGAAAAAGATGTTCCAAAACAGGGATTTTTTTTTTCCTGTATAAATTACAGGTGTGTCCTTTAATTTAGATTTCTGAAAAAGTGAATTATAAGGAAGAGAGTTTTCTCTTCAATTGCCCCCACCCTGTATAATATTCTTCCCCTGAAAGTAAGGCAGGTCTCCTGGCTTTCTGAAAAGGACTTAAAACATGGCGCTGTGGCCCTGCATGGGGAGCGCAGCTGTGGCTAGCAATTTTAAGTAATTTTAACTGTTTTATCATCCTTGCTTCTTTTCAATTTTTAAAACTTTTACGTACTGTTTTTATATCTTAATACTTTATTGTACACTGCCCAGAATCCCTCCCTAAAGGTGATGGTGGTTCAGAAATTTGAAAAATAATTAGGTTACTAAATTCTCAGGACAACTGAATCAGAGGTGGTATTCAGCAGGTTCTGACCAGTTCTGGAGAACTGGTAGCAGAAATTTTAAGTAGTTTGGAGAACTGGCAAATACCACCTCTGACTGAAGATTTTACAGTGTTCTTCCCCTGCCACGCCCACCAAGCCATGCCCACAGAACTGGTAGTAAAAAATTTGAATCCCACCACTGAACTGAATTCTACCCAATAATACTTTTTCACAAGAAAAATGAACACAATACGTTGCAAATTGGGTACAGTATAATATTTAGACCAATTATGTACTATTTCGTATATAGGATCGCTATATTTGGTATCTTTGGAACATGGAATTTTCAACCTTTCAGAGAACAGAGAAAAAAATTAGGGCCTTTTCACCTACATTATAGAATCATTTCCTATTCTTACATTTTTATTACACAAATATTTGTACTTCAGACTCTTTTCCTCTTTTTGCATTTGTTCCTAAGCAAGAGCTCTCAGACTGCTACATTCAAAAGGTTCTCATAAGTTACCAATGAGAATGGAATGGTCTGTGACAGGGCAATGTTCCTTGCATTCTAATTCCCAAGGTCTGTGTTAAAAAACATGCACTTTTGTTGTGATAGAAGCAAGCAATACACTCCCAACATTGAAACAAATAGCCCTCAGGGTTAATAATACTTCCTAAGTATTTAGGATGACCTGCCGAAGAGATAGTGCATGTTTAATTAGATCCATCCAGTGTTTTCTTGTAAATAGATAAATTCTTTTCAACAGTGATCATCATTAGAAAGCACTGGGATTGAATTTGGTCTTGTCAATTTTTTAAATCTGTCTCTTTGGTCTCTGATTTTAAATAAAAAATATCTACAAAGAAATTGGATTATGAACACACACAGAATTGGTCTCTGATTTTAAATAAAAAATATCTACAAAGAAATTGGATTATGAACATACACAGAATATCATTGGATAGAGTATCATAATTATTTAAATAGGATTTATGTAGTGCGTTCTGATAAGGCATTCTTTGGAGATCCAAGGTTCTAGAGAACAAAAGCAGTGTTCCTTAAGTGACACTAATTATCTAGAAAATGACAGAATCCTTTGTTGAAGTATCCTTCAACAAGGTCCTGAAGTTACTTCCTACCTTCCCGAAGTGAAGCAAAATACTTCTGATTGAAACGCTGAATTGACTAATGGTCTGGCTTGGTAAACAATGAGAAGTTTCCAAAGGCTGCTAGGTTCAATTGCTAGGACAGGGGACCCAACCTCCATGCCACAAGGGATTGGTACTGATCTGTGCCCTATTAGGAACTGTGCCCTAGTGCAGCTGTAGGTGAGCAGCAGATGAGCGCACAAAACTGAAACCATACCCCACTCCCTGTTCCATGGAAAAATTGTCTCCCACAAAACTGGTCCCAGCTAAAGCAAACAGTATGCTAAGTGGAAAATCTTAAGGTTTTGGAGAAGTGTTGCCAGTCAGTCTTCATGACATTAAGCTAAAATGGACAAAACAATCAGACATTGAGTTGTTATGTGGACAGTTCTGAATATTAATTGAATCCTAGTTTCAGATTTAAAGGCTCCCTCATAAGTTCTTTCTTCAAGTACTACTAATTGTGGAATGAGTTTGCCTGGCCAGTATCCCTGTCACTGACATTTAAGGAAAAAGGGCAAAAACTTTGGCGCAGAAAAAAATCCTTTATCTTTTGAGATCCATAGTCTTTTCCTCCTCCCCATTCACTTCTGGCCATAATAATAAGATAGGATATTTGAAATTATATAATTTATATATCAGTTATTTCCAAAACATAGGTGTACATTAGAGTTTCGGCATATTACAAAAGACATAAAATTATGTGTTTTATAATTATGTGTCTTTTTTTTAAACAGAGTTGGACAAATTATCAGCATTACAGCAAAGGTAAACAGGGCATTCACTACCAGTATGGAGGTAAGAAATTGTATTTATTTAAGTTGAAATACTATATTTTATTATTTAGGCAGGATGAAGCAAGTAAAGAAATGAATTCATGCAAATTCCATCACAGATGGCTTTTTCTTCATTCATTTGCATACTCTTAATAGATTTATTTTCCAAATTCAGCATTATATTAGATACTAACTGAAGTTAGTCTATAAGTGACTATGTGTCAATCTTTCTCAGCCCAATGTCCTATAAAGACTTGTTTGTGCAATTAAAATTAAGAGGCTGCAGCAGTAAATCTCTAATAAAAGATGTGATAAAGATTAAATAAATAAATTGAATTACTGTAATAAATACAAATGTCTAGGTATCATGTGAAAGTCCCGTTTAGCAGTGACAATTCCAGCATGGAATGGGTCAACTCGGCATGGCCACCTGGGAGCGGCCAGGTTGGGGTGGCTCCTCACCACCACCAAGATACCTCTGCCAACTCACTGCTGCCAAGTTGTTGCAGAACAATTGAACATGGCCAGTTCATTGCGGAGACAACCTGCTAAGGGTGCCCAGGCAAGCAAGCAAGGAGAGTCGGGTGGGTGGGCAGGCGAGTGAGCAAGTGGACACAGTGCACAGTGGGGGCTTCCCTTTTTCACATCCCCATCACAGCCACCTACTAAGTTCCATACACAACCACCATACTGAGAGTTCCGACCGGCAGCATTGGTGAGTGAGAAGAAGGTGACAGCTGAGGGCTTCCCATGGGGGTCATAAAATCATCAGGTGTCTGGTTTGGGTTGGGGATCCTAATAGTGCTGTGTAGTCGCTTGGGGTTATGATATATACATGAAAAGGGTAGAGCTTCTTATTTTCATTAAGATGAAAAGAATAGTTATTACTAATGCATTTGTTCACAATTATATAATTGCCTAGAATTCAACAATGTCTTTGTTATCTGCACATAGGTTGGTGTCAGAGTTACATTACAGGACCCTTTAACTGATGTCCAAAAACTAATTTGTGTGGCTTTCTCTACATACGTTGCAAGGCCAGTAGGAAAAGAAAAGGTAAACATTTCATTGAAAAATTCTAATGTTTCTGTTCTCTAATTTTGTGAACTTGCCAGAAAGCCATTATTATTTACTGTTTCCTTTTTTTCATATTGACAATAAAAGAATGAAAAAAATTATATTTTACTTATGAGTAATAACTTCATTGTACTTTTCTCAACATTTTCTTGCTCCTTGTATTACTTTCAGCAATTCCTTTTTGGAAATAATGTATTTTTATAATTCACTAATATCAAACATTCATTTTGCTTGCAGATATTATTAGCATTGTTCCTAAGCTACCCTATTTAAATTTTGATTTTTTTTAAAAAACAGTCCATTTTCACATATGCCGTTGCCAATGATCTTGGTAATGTAGAATGTTTAGGACAATATACAATTAACAATATGTGCTGCTAGATTTTGTTTAAAGAATGGAAATGCAATTACATTTTCTTGTCTACCTGGATATCTCTAAAAATCTGCAGCATTGCACTACAGCACAGAAAAAAATCACCTGGAGCAAATCTGGGAAGGCAATGAATGAATGCAAGGTCTGTTCACATCTCCATAGCTTCCATTTATTGCAAAGATGTAGTTAGGGAGATCACCTGTACCCTAAAGCTGAGGAGGATCATTGAAAACTAAGTACAATAATTGAGTACCTGTTTAAAGACATTGTAGACTCTACTGAGTTGTAGAGTTTAAACATGTAGAATAATCCCACGAATCTTGCATTTCTAGTTTTTTTTCCCATAAAAGCTAATCTCACATGATTTTTGTTTTCATGTTTAGAATATTGTATAAATTATGAGAAATTGTTTATTAAATAATTATTAGGTTTTAGGTTAGTAAATATTTTAGGTTAGTATTATTTACTAACTTAGCTTTACTAGCTTACTACAGATGTGGCAGAAAGATTTTTTTTAACTGTTAATGGGTTCATGATACAATTTTACTATGACTTGTTGATACTGGTTTTTTTTAAATATTTAGATTAACCTAAAGCCAGTCAAGCTTCTCACTGAGCAAGATTTCATAGAGCACGCCCTGGCTGCTGAGCGAAGAAAAATTCGACTGGATCATGAACGTGTATTTAATGATCTAATGGATAAATGTTGCATGGATGATGGTCAGTAAAACAAATGTGATGTTCCTCATTACCAATTCTCTGCAATGGGGAGAAGTTCCAATGTTTCCTTGGCTGCATTGTTTGAATGAAAAAGCCCTGGGAACTCACAGCATTGTGTAATGTATCATTTATGAAAAATATAAAATATGAAAAGATATAAAGGAAATGTGCTCTTCTGTGAAGTGATATTTAGATCTCCAGAAACTAGGAGCAATATAGACAAGCTTGCCATCAGCTTATTGTTTGCTCTAGTAGTTCAGAAAATGTCTGGTAATAGCATAACAAATGTTATTAATGAACATGGGTGTCCTATAACTTCTCTTCAGATTATTGGCATTTTTCTTTTTTTAATGCCATCTCTATTTTTTAAAATTCTCATACACATTTATTACACATCACACCCACAGGCCCCTCCCCTTTTAAATGTATTATGTAATGGAACAATGCAACTGCATATTGTTTTGTTTCCATATTCTGACATCAACATGTTTCTGAACTCATAATTAATGCATGCATTGAAACAGAATCAAGGCAAACGATAGAACCATACTTTCAACTTACAGAATCACCCATTCCCTCATACACACTTTGTTTATACAAGGCATATCTCTAGAAAGCAGCTTATGTATTTTCAGGTCTTCACTTTTAAGAGAATATTATTGAAACAAGCATTGGGTCCGTCCTAATAAAAGTAGGTAAAGGTTGAATTTATCAAATGCTAAGATTGCTTTGCTCAAAATGAGAGAAAAGAAGCAAGGCTCAATTACATGTGAAAATTACTAATTTAACAGGCTGATAAGTGAGTCCAAAATGCAAGGCAGTCAGGTGGATCCAACTACAGCGCTGGGATTATAAAACTAATGAAACTGGGGCAGAAGCCAAAGGCTTAATTTAGGTCAAGTAGAATCATGTGATGGATTAGCCTGGCTGGCATTTAAAACAAAAATGTACACATTTAATAGGAATATGTTCCTTCCTGATAATAGAAAGATACCGTATTTTCTTTCCAATTTTCTCTCTAAAATATATTTAAATACTACTAAAATTCTAACTAATCAATTTAGTCTCTAAAGCATGATTTCTTTAGAGATCAGAATCAATACAGATAGTCTTTGGGTTATTCAGTCACCCTTCAAAGTTGTGAGAGTGCTGAACATAGGGGACCTACAACCAACTCTTGCAGTTCCAACCATTACAAGATCTCCATAATCACATGAGTGTGATATGGGTGCTCATTGCCTGGCTGGTAATTGTGAAGTAACAGTGAGCTGTGATCACGTGATTGTGATTTCTAAGTTTCCTTGGTGCTGTTTTTCTGCCTGAGCTCCAGAATGCCTGTCCTTGGTATCCATCACAACACCCTCCCATGCTCCAGAGGCCCTGCCATCGGCAGTCCCCACCTGAACACAGCAAGCCCCGCTTGCCCATAGCTCTCACCCACAGCTTTCACTTGCTAGCTTGATTGTCTGGAGATCCTGTCTCTTCCTACTTAACAACCTCTATAGTCTTGGAGTTATGACAGAAGCCTGGGCTACAGAATTACTGTTGCTAAGTGAGGCGGTCATGTAATATTGTGCTCTGCAGAAGCATTGTTTAGCAACAGAAATTGCAGTTCCAATTGCCTTCATAACCAGAGGACTTCCTGTAATAATAGTCCACATAAGAAATGTCTACTCTAAAAATTTTTGGGAGTGATAGGATTTTTCTAATGCACTACAAATCTTATTGATGTTTATGCATTTCAGAAAAGCTGTGCTAGGATAAAACATTGTAACTTCAGTTGAAATGTAAGTGTACTTGGATTGCTTGGCAATTGTCCTAACACCAGGGTCATATGTTCTAGATCTAGACCATGTTTGCAGTAAAGTGGAAGATGTGGTTTACACTGATTGCACTCATGTGCAGAGCACTGAACTTGTCCTGCCTCCTCATGCCAATCATCAAGAAAATACATTTGGTGGTCAAATTATGGCTTGGATGGAAACAGTGGCTACTATTTCAGCAAGGTGCCTTCTCATAGAACTTTCTTCTGTATTAGATATTATCAAACACATTTAGTGAGAAATAATGGTTACTAGGGAAAAAATAAGATGAGCGAGTGTCTCACTGAAAGTTCCTCTCATCACACAGAGAATTCCATCATTCTCCCCCAATTGCTGGGTACATGCAGCTCCCCCTTTGTGTGTGAGAGACATGAATTTCTATTAGAATTCCCTTCACACTTCAGTGGGCCAGATTCATTGTCAGGATGCTGGATGTGTCATTCCCATTCATTATTCATGTAGTTCTGATTTGTAACCTGAACTTATTCGCAATAATGACTGCTTTTGGTTCAATGCCAGATAAATAAATCATTTTATTAAAATTGTAAATCTATCAAAGATTATAACCACCAGAGACCCAAGAAAGCAATGTTTCTATGTAAACATGTACACCAATATCTGTAATACATCTGATTGGATAAAACAGGGGTCATATTTAGCTGAAAAAAACTAAATACTTGTAACAAGAAAAAAAAGGAGCATAAGCATAACCTGTAGGGTTAAAATTCTACTGTATTTTATGGAAATACATTAGAAACATTGCTAAATGGCAACCAAAAACTGTCTATTCTGTTTGAGAAATAAATGACCTTGTTACAAAGCTTTTGTCAATTAGATTTGACCTTTGGAAGGTGGCAGAGTTGCTATGGCCACACACTGCCGAGGAATAAAAAGAGACCGTTTATTTTTATTTTTTAAAAAAAGGCTGTTCACAAAACACAAAGTGAAGGTAAACTCAGAATGGTTTATCTAAAGTTTATGGATGAAATCTAGCACAGTTTATCAAGTGATGGAACTAATACCATCTATTAAAAAAAGAATAGTTTCTCATCTGCTATGTAATTCCCCAACATTAAAATTAGCCCTAGAGGACTGATCAGTTTAGGGACTTGTAAAGAATATTCCTACTGTACAAATAAAATACAATTTCCATAATGAGGAATTTTATCTTTTGTTCATTTTTAACTATTGTAATACTAAGCAAACGTTAGATCTGGAAATAATCCTTTACAATAAGATCTATATGAAAGCACAGAAGTCTTGCTTTAATAAAATCATTTTACTTTTTCAATAACAATGTTAAGAACAAATAGATGACAAACCTATATATCCTTCACTTCTGGTCTGATATTAATCTGCTGGTGCCCTTAACTGTGAGTACTGCAAATTAGATATTTAGCAATTTAAATAGGAGGAGCAAATTATTCTTAATGAAATCCAAAATAATTTGAATGCATTATAATGATGCTCAGTTAATTAGAAACAGATAATTGTGCACATTTAACAATTCTGGTACATCATAAAGAGGTAATTGAGTTACGCTAAGGATAAATAATGGCCCAAAACAATGTCATTGCTAAACAAAGGTTAAACATTTTGGACTTATACAAACACTGAGTTGTTAGCCCAAATGTTATTAGAATATTTATGTATTAAAACAAATCTAAATGGAAGATTTATTTTCACATATAAATGAAAGGATTGGTGATTATTTGTAAAAATACAAAGAAAGAGGTGATTGTATGATCATTGATGTGATCAGATGTGAGTCACCGCTTAAGAATTTGTTACTGACAAATTCCCTTATTGTTCAATATTTTACTTTGATTTCACAGAATTTTTCAAGAAGCTTGATTAATTTAAAAAAACCTGAGCAACATAGTTGGTAATGTGCTATAACTACAGACTTACATTGATCAGAGTTGGAAGGGTCCTTGTAGGTCATCTAGTCCAACCCCCCACCTAAGCAGGAGACCCTACACCATTTCTGACAAATGGCAGTCCAATCTCTTCTTGAAAGTCTCAAGTGATGGCGCTCCCACAACTTCCAAGGGCAAGGTGCTCCATTGGTTGATTGTTCTCACTGTCAGAAAGTTTCTCCTTATTTCCAGGTTAAATCTCTCCTTGTTCAGTTTCCATCCATTATTCCTTGTCTGGCCTACAGGTGCTTTCGAAAATAGATTGACTCTTTCCTCTCTGTGGCAGCCCCTCAAATATTGGAAGGCTGTTATCATATCTCCTCTGGTCCTTCTCTTCAGTTGACTAGCCATGCCCAGTTCCTATAACCGTTCTTCATATGTTTTAGTCTCCAGTCCCCTAATCATCCTGGTTGCTCTTCTCTGTACCTTTTCTAGAGTCTCAACATCTTTTTTATATTGTGGTGAACAAAACTGGATGCAGTACTCTAGGTGTGGTCTTACTAAGGCTTTATAGAGTGGTATTAGTACCTCACTTGATCTCGATTGTATCCCTCTGTTAATGCAACTTAGGATTGCATTAGTTTTTTTGGCTGCTACTGCACACTGCTGGCTCATATTTAGCTGGTTGTCCACTAAGACTCCAAGAGGCCTCTCACAGTTACTGCTGTTGAGCCTGGTTTCACCCAGTCTATGTCCACTTTTGGTTTTTCTTGCCTAAGTGTAGGACTTTACTTTTCTCTACATTGAATTTCATTTTGTTAGATACGGCCCAGTGTTCTATCTAGTCTGTCAAGATCCATCTGGATCTTGAGCCTATCTTCTGGGGTGTTACCTATTCCTGCCAGCTTAGTATCATCTGCAAATTTGGTAAGTTCCCCTTCTATTCCCTCATATAAGTTGTTAATGAAGTTATTGAAGAGTACTGGGCTTAAGACAGAACCTTGTAGCACCCCACTGCTTACTTCCCTCCATGTAGACTTAGACCCATTAAGGACTACTTGTTGAGTACAGTTTTTCAGCTAGTTGCGAGTCCATCTAGTGGTGGTGCTATCTATACCACATTTTTTAGCTTACCGAGAAGTAGGTTGTGGTCTACTTTGTCGAATGCCTTGCTGAAATCTAAATATATTATGTCCACAGTATTTCGCTGGTCTACTAATTTAGTCACTATGTTGAAGAATGAAATAAGATTGGTTTGGTATCATCTGTTTTTAACAAACCTGTGCTGACTGCTAGTTATTACTTTACTTGTTTCTAGATGTTGGCAGATTTGTTTTTTATTATCTTTTCCAGCATCTTCCCGGGTATTGATGTTAGGCTGATTGGTCTATAGTTTCCTGGGTCTGTTTTTTTTCTCCCTTTTTTGAAGATGGGAACCACAACTAGTCTGTTAATATATGTATTGGAAGAAGAAAATCCCAGAGTTGCTATCCTTTTTCCAGCTGGACTGCTTACATTGGCATGGGAAGTTTCCATATCATTGTTGTTTCCATATGACTGTCTCTTTGTGGGCATTAAAAAACATCTTCTATGGCATTGTGCCAATTTTTTAAAATTATTTTTATGTAAATCACTGTAGGCCACAACAGTTTTTTTTCAACATTTCTAAAAGATTCAGTAAACATTGATAAATGTGGAACAGCCCCAAATAAAACTTCATTAAATCCCTTTGGATTTATTAGCCAAGCAATATTGACTAATTATGAGATTGCTTTAAAATTTAAGAAAGAATGTAATGTTATATCTATAAAAATATACAGGATTGTTCCCAAATATGAATATTAAAACACAGTTCTTAAACTTCACAACTTCTCATTGAATACATTTTATTAATTTTCTCAGAGCTAGTTTAAACTTGAAATTCAGTTTTGCACAGTGTTTATGTAGAAATCTTATAAAGTTGCATTGACATAAAAAAGATGTGTTTTATGTTTGCTTTGATTCAGCCGCCTATGTCATGTGCATCCAACTCTGAAATCTGTAGATATGTTTAAATTCCGAGGACCTTCAACTGTTGGTGACCGCCTTGTTTTCAATGCTATAGTTAATAATACTTTTCAGAAAAGGTAAAATACCATATCTTTATATTATGAACACTCTCCATCCATCCATCTAAATCATATACTGTGTTGTACAGAATGCTTTAATGACAAGGCTTCAAAAAGCAATTTTGACTTGTGTGGATATTTATTTGTTCATTGGACTTGTATGGCTGTCTTCCTTATATAATGGATCTAGGTCAGGCCTGTCAAACTAGCGGCCTGCAGGCCCGATGCGTCACATGCATGCCACGCCCACCCCTGCTCTGCAAAAACAAGAGCAAAAAACATTGTGATAACATCACAATACGTCAAGTGATGCGATTGAGTTTGTACCCGTGTTCTGGTAATTCAGAACAATCCATAAGGAACATAAATTACCCCAGAATGATTGCTGGGGAATTCTAGGAGTTGAAGTTCACGCACATCTTAAAGTTGCTAAGGTTGAGAAACACCAGACTAAATTTCCCTAAAGTCCAATCCAATTCTACATACACATACACACACACACACACACCACACACACATTATCAGCAGAATCCAGCACATCACCAAATCTGATTATGATAAGAGAAGATATAATGCAGAATATATTTGGTATCAGGTCCTAATGTTTACATTTGATGTGCTGTGCAGTGGTTTAGATAGCAATTTTTTTTTATTTATCTAGGCACATAATATCACAGATTAGAATATTATACAATGACACTGATTAAATAAACTTCATCTTAATAAACATCTAATGATAAGATTGCGTATAAAGATTAAATAGATTAAATGTATTCTGCACTAATAATAATTCCTAGTGCTAAGTAAATGTGCATACTTTGCAAAATTAATTCTGCTTCTAAATATAGAAAGGATTGAAGAGGTATGTAAATTATTGGAGCTTTGTCACTATATAACCGTGAAGCCAAACATACTGTATTCACATGTTATAAAACATGAAATATTCTCCAAAGGAAATAGATTTTACAATTGTAGATTTAAATCTTTTTGGATTATTTTAATTGATATACAGGTAGCCCTCGACATATGACCACAACTGAGCCCAAAATTTCTGTTGTTAAGTGAGACATTTATTAAGTTTTGTCCCATTTTATGACCATTGTTGCCACAGTTAAGTGAATCACTGCAGTTGATAAAATTACTTAAATCGACAGTTAGCTGTTAAGTGAATCTGGCTTTGACTTTGCTCATCAGAAGTTCGCAAAAGGGAATGACATGACCTTGGGACATAGCAACGGTCATAAGTATGAACCAGTTGCCAAGCATCTGAATTTTGATCACATGATTATGAGAATGCTAAGGTCGTAAGTCTAAAAAATGGTCATAAGTCACTTTTTTCAGTACCGTTGTAACTTTGAACGGTAACTAAATGAACTATTGTAAGTCAATTGAAAATGATTCAGTGTTTTGTTTTGTTTTTGGAAGGAAATCAATAGTTAGAAAGATTTGCAGGAATTGTTATTCATTATACCAAATTTTTCTGTCTCTTTTTCTGACATATATTTTTAAGATAACAAAATCCATTTACATGGAAGTTTTTTTTAAAAAAAGAAAAAGAATAACAAAAAGGAAAGATACAAACAAAGCACAATGAAAGATAATGCAAATATCCATTTACATCAAATATACCTCAGCATATTCAAATAATTAGTACTAATAAATTAGAGATTTTAAATTCTCTGCAATTTTAGTCCAAAGTAGCTTCAGTGAGAATGGTATCATATCATACGACAACTTATTTATTTCTTTATCCAAACAACCTATTACTGGGATGATTACTTCACACATCACATTCCATCAGGCCTGCACAACATTCAATCCACAGGTCACGGGTAGCCTGCCAAGCTGCCTTGTGTGGCGCTTCCGTGCCTTTTGAAAACTCAACAAATCCACTTCTGCCAAATTGGATCCACTGCCAGAAAGGATCCACTGCTGCCAATTTTGCAGCTCTAAAGGATGCTGAGTGAGCACCTCCAAAATCTTCAGGTCTCAGCGAGACTGCCAGCTCCATCATTGTGATCACACTGCTAGTCTCCAAACAGCTACATGGTACATCAGCTATTCCTTTGTAGCCCACAGTTATTTTCAATAGCTCTCTCCCATTTACAAATTAATCTGGCTTGTTTTAATCAAGTTTTTAAATCTTGATTTTGAACCTAACCTGATGATGTGTTAGGTTATCTAAGCCAATCATTTCCTTGAAATAGGAAATCCAGTGAGCCTTTCTAAAACCTTCTGTTTGAAAAGATCCACCAGACAGTCTACCAGTTCTCTAGAAACTGAGCCATCTCATTTCTCTGAATGAGAAATTCTACATCAATTCTCCTATAACTGAGACTTATTCTAACTTGTCCTTTCTTCTGCTTTCTTTGCATTTGAAAAATAATGCTATGTTCTCTTTCATTCTCTCTTTAAACTTCCTATTTCAACCAGTTGTTACAAGATTGTTGCACTCTATTGACTAATAAATCACTGCTGCAGATTTCATCCCATTTTTAAACTAAGTAAATACTTTTTTTCAGTATTGAGGTTGGAGTTCGGGTTGAAGCATACAATTGTGAGGAATGGGCCAAAGGTCAAGCACGGCATATTAACAGTGCCTTTCTTATTTTCAATGCTATAAATAAACATGGAAATGTTCTTATTCCCAGAATGAGTTCCATGACCAAGGTGAGTTCTTTTTCAGCTGGAAAGGAAGACAATAGATAATGACTAGATAAAGCAAGATTATTTCTTTACTGGTTTTCATAATTGCAACAATAGCAGAGGAAATTAAACTATACTGTTAAGTGATTTTTTGATTTGAATTCTGTGTGAGGCATTTACTCTAAAGTGCTTTAGATAAACTTGACTTGTAAAATCATTTAGGTCAGTGAAAAAGAGCTAATTAATTTTGCTTTATTAATTATAGTGTGGTCTTAAACTTTTCAGAGTGCTTCATAGTTTATTTACACATTTTATTCAAATAGTTGTTTTCATCCCCTGCTTTGTTTTGTTTTAATGTTTATGTCACACAGTTTGTTACATGACCTGTTAGCTATTCTTAAAATTAAGTACAATTACATTTAATTTAACTAATATTTTTAAAGAAAAGTTCACTTAATTATAGCTAATTCCTTGTTTATCTGCTCTGTTCATTTGGAGGATGGCTTAAGAAGGTACCATGGAGCTATTGCACGTAAGAAAATTCGATTATTCAGGTAAATGGAATCACTGTTATTTCCCAGTTCTCCAGAAATAACTGATTGATTCATGAAAAATTAAACAAACGTTCAGTTTGAGGCATATTCCTGATAGGCTGCATGGAAAATATTTTTGGAATGTTGGAGCAGAACAGATTGAAGAACATGTTCCAGAGTATGGGGTTGTAAGTGAAAGGGAACAAAATACCTATTGCGGTTTTGTAATGCTTCCAGTTTTACCAGATAGTTGTCTTTATTACTACTTCATTAAAATCTGGGAGCCTTATCCTCACCTTTCATGCTGGATTTAATATTCTAATGTATTGAAAGGATAATGCTGGAATTTAGTTATCAGCACAAGGTACATTTTAGCAATCACAGTTCTGTATTTTTCATTGATTGTTATTACAGTGATTGTTCATCACATTTGTAAACAAAATTAACATTTATAAACAGTAATTTAAAAATATTTGGTTAGGGTAGTTTAAACCTATTTGGAAGTGTAGGACGCTCTTTGAAATCCACGTATTTCCTTAATTTACTTTTGGCCTTCTTTCCATTTGTTTATATTACCTTCAGGAGATATGCTATCTTAAAGAAAGAAACCAATTTCATACCTGATTTCTGGAACATTAGCAACCAGGTACAATTTATATTATTTGCACATTGATATCTCTCAGGTAAATTGGATCATTTAGTGCAGGATGAGCAGTCTTTTTAAAGTTAGGACCAATTTTTAAAATTTTGCCCTCAACTGCAAGGGATGTGGAAGTGATGTTACAGGAAGTTCCAGGGCTAGAAAGTCTATGCCTTTCTTACCACACACACCATTTTGGGCATTTTTAAGGGCATAGAAATCTTTTTTTGTTAAAAAAAAAAGGGTGGGTGGGTGGCATATTCTTGAGAAGCAGGAAAAATGAAGCTGTTTTTAGAAACCCTAAGCTGGCCAATCATGATTTAATTTTTTTTATTAAAACATCAAAAATCTAGTGCTCAGTACTATGTTTTTGTAATATTCTTCTGTCCTACCAAACTTGGTTTACTTATTATCAGAATTGTTTTAAAATGAACAAGTTTTATATAATGCTGATAGCACAGATGACAGCAAGTATGTTTTATAGCACTGATTTGATGAGAAAGTGATAGAAAGAAAATCTTCCGTCAGAGGCATGTAATACAGAGAAGTGTCAGGATTTTTTATACATGTTCCTAATGTGCTAATTGTACAAATTATGGTGGCAATTCTATATTTTTTAAAATTAGTTCTATCGCATTGAATTCAGTCAACTATGATTCTGAGCACATTTTTTGGGTCCAGATTTCATCCATTACTTACTGCAGGCTTCTTTAGTTTGGCACTGTCATATATCAACAAGATTGCAACTTAAAGAATGTCCTGTCAACATATGTGTTTAATTTATCAGAGAAACCGATAAGAGATTTACAGATAGAGATTTGTATTGCCTTCTTCATTTAAAAGATCTCAAGCTAGATCTCTATCTTTCTCAGCACAGTAAAGAGGGGAAAAAATCTGTATTTTATAATTGGCTTCCAATTAATTATTGTCTGTTTTAAATTTCAGTCACTCATAATCAAAAACAATGTTACAGCATTGACTTTCTTGGCATCAAAGCCTGGATGGGAGATATGTATGACTCTAAATCGTGTAGGTACTATCCATGTATTTTCTTATAGTAGTCTTAAGAATTGTGTGATGTCTTAACTGTTTCTTTAAAAAAACACCTTTTACTTGGAGTAAAGATAACTGAAGACATGGGAAATGACCTAAAGGATTCGTAATGCAAATTGACATGTATTACAGAAGCAGGCAAGTCTCTTTTCTCCCCCTTAATCATTCTTTTTTGTTTTCTCCTATTTTTCTTGGTGATGACAATGAAGTCTCTTTCAACCACAAAAGATCCACTATCTTCCTTCTGCCCAGTCTCTTACTCTGTGGAGAACTGTAAAGCTGTCCATCAAATTACAGAACTGTACCCCTTCCCATCAGATTAATTTACCAAGAATATAATGCAAAACAAAACATGAACGATCATTGCTAACTATTCAACATTCAAAATGTGTCTTTTAAGTACTTATCAGTTAGGAATAATAAAGGCTGAAAAATGATGTGACCAAGAAACATCACATTCTTTCAGCAACTATAGAAAATACTCTCTACAGGCATGGATTTATTTATGTTTATAATAAGACAATGGAATTGAGATAGAGGTAATGCAAGGTAATTTCTTTGCAGTCCGTAATATATAACTGTTATGGAGTTGCTATAGACTTTCACTTTTGTAGAATTAACCTAAAAAACGTTAAAAATAATCAACAAAAACATTATTGTTGATATAGTGTACTACAATTCTCATTAGTCTTATTTATATAGTTTGTTTTATTTGCTAAGTATAGGACATAAAACGTTTTATTGTCTTAGTTAAAAAAATAGCTAAAATAAATATCATTCATTAGCTTTCCAGTTAGTAGAAGGTTAAAAGAGAAGACCCCAAATCTGCAGAAAGCAGTGGCAGAACTTTGATCAGAATTTTCAGAATAATTTCCCCCAATTTAATGTTCTTGATAAGTGTTAAGGTTGCAAATACTGTCCTTCTTGGCTAGTGCATATTGAAATCCCAACATATTGCATGTGTGAGAGATCAAGCTGAAGTAGGTAGTTCTAGTGTATTCACTACAGAGATTCATATGTAATAATAAAATTAAATAAGGGTCTTCCAGAAATTCACTATGATTACTAAACATAAAAAATGAATAAGTAGATAACGTAACTTATGTTCAGTATAAGGAAGAAAATTATTTCTTGCCCATTAAATGAATAGTATGTAAGTGACATATTAAAGATGCTTCTTCAATATTTCTGTGATACCTATTAAAGTAATAAAATAGGTTAGTGCTATTTCTTGCCTATTAGATCATATCCCGCTTTAGCTTATAAAACTTCATTCTATTTATAATCCCCGAGATTATTAATTCTTCTTTAAGTATTTGAAGCACTTCTTTAAGCACTTAATGTAGCTTCCCACCACATTAAAAGACAAAACAATTGTAAACTAAACTTCTGCATTCTGTATTTAGACAAGTTTGTGACAAAGGCACTGCAATGTCAGGAGTTCCTAAAGGAAGCTGATTTTATGTCTGGATTTAAACCAAGCACAGAGATAGTTTTGGCTGCTGTAATGGAAACAGTATGGCCCTGTTTAGTATTCATTCATCTCTCAGCGGCTTTTCATGCTATAATCCTTTTGGAGTGCTTGAATGAGCTCAGAGTTGCAGGGGAGGGGTATTATCTGCCGAAATGTTTTTTAGGTGCTACTGTGAGATATCTGATTAGCCCTCTAGGAATTTTCACAAGAGGGAGGAAGGTTCTGTTCTTCACTCTTCTGTGATTTAATACCTATATGAAGTGGTTAGAAAAGTTCATCAGTATTTGTATATGCTGAAGCAATACTACTCCTTTCCTCTAAGCTTCCATTAGCAATAGCAACAGCACTTAGACTTATGTACTGCTTCACAGTGCTTTACAGCCCTCTCTAAGCGGTTTACAGAGTCAGCATATTGCCCCCAACAGTCTGGGTCCTCATTTTACCAACCTTGGGAAGATGGCAGGATGAGTCAACCTTGAGCCTGGTGAAACAGTTGGGAACAGCTTGCCCTCGGAAGTGGTGGGAGCGCCATCACTTGAGACTTTCAAGAAGAGATAGGACTGCCATTTGTCAGAAATGGTGTAGGGTTCCTGCTTGGGCGGGGGGTTGGATTAGATGACCTACAAGGTCCCTTCCAACTCTGATTATCTGTTATTCTGAAATTCAGACTGCCAAATTGCAGGTAGCCAGCAGTACTGCATTCTAACCACTGCACCACTTAGGATGTTCAAGGAGTTTGCCTGTGTCTTCATATCTGATGGGAGTAGATGGGGGAGAACAAGGTGTAGCCGAATTCAGATAAGACAGAATTGTTGCTTATTCCAGAGACTCGTTTCCAAGAGTTTCTGAAGCATTACATCTTTAAAGATCTATGCACTTCAACTCCATAATTCCCCAGTGTGCTATTGTTATTAAAAACTAAATATACAGGGACATCTTAAAAAACATATCCACCTTAAACTTGCATTCAAACATGCTAATATATGATATAGCTTGAAAATCTTCTTTTGACAAAACCTTTTCAATTTGTTAGTTTCTCCCCCATATAAAAGAAGGTATTGGTGATAAGTTTGTATTCCTATTCATAAGTGGGAATACAAAGCAAGTCTTCAGCAAACTGTTTTAAAGGTTAGTCAGATTATTATTAAGAGGTTATTCCCAATAGAAATCTTATTTTCATCTCCATATCTATGCTATTCCTTCTATTGTTAACATTTCTTTTATCAAAGTAGAACTGCTACTTCACACTGGATGCTATTTTTCTATTTATTCGTTCTCTTTGCACAATTCCTCAATCTATATATATGGTTCTGATATATAGATATATATTTTAAAGAAGCTGAATTAATGTCACAATGTTATATTTTATTGTTGTATGATACTTGACTTAATCCTTTTTAGGGAATGGTATGTACTTATTTGGGGATTGCTTTTTAACACTAATTGATTTGTAACCTTAGTTTAGCATAATTCAGCATTAAAAATACATTTTCCCCTAGACAAAAATGTACACTCTGGAGGAGGAAAATGCTCTGTCAATCAAGGTTGAAATGCAACTACAGATACCTTCGAAACTGGCATTCTTCCTTTTATCTAACTTCTCACTTCATAAGCATTGGACTAAATACTACTTGTAAGCATAATTTTGTATCTTTCATTTAGTATCAGTTTTACAGCCTTGGTTTTTTAAAAAGCTGGCATTTTGACAAATCTTCGATAATGTGGACTTGTTTAAGGAGAATAGAAATACAGAAGGTTGAGTGTGATATGTGAAATCATAGCGATATTTTAATTTGAAATACAGAGCAATCTAAGTCTTAACATTTTGTGATGAAAGAAATAGACATACCTAAAAAAGACAAAATATATTTTAGGCAGTTTTAGCAAACATAGATACATATTAGACTGTAATCCCTCATGGGGCATGTAAGCAGCAAATGCCTGCAGAAATAAAATTCAATAAAGCTAAAAGGAGCTTGGATTCACAAACAAGCCAAAAGAAACAGGAGCTTGAAAAAATGATCATACAGTATAAGATAGTGGAGAAGGGGTTGAGCTCTTCCACTCCTATTTTGCCTGAGTCTTGTCTTCAATAGGTAGCTGCATTCAAATGCATTAAGTAGCAGTCCAAGGCAAGTAAAGGGATAGGAAACATCTGGCCACCATGAATTAATTTAAGTCTCCAGATCTAGATCAATTAGATCCCAGGGTTTTGAGAGATCTCTCCCAGGCATTTATTGTATTTTATTAATTTACACTCAGGATCCAAAATATTCTTTGCAGTACACAGAAAAAAAAAGTACATCATCATCATCATCTAAAACAGGGGTGTCAAATTCGTGTCGTCATGGCATCGTCAAGTGACATTTCACAACTTTCCCCTTCACTAAACCGGGTGTGGGTGTGGCCAGCACGTGACACATCTGGCCCACAGGCTGTGAGTTTGACAGCCCTGATCTAAAACTTCAGCAAGAAATCAACAGTTCCTTAACCAGCCTAGCAGCTAGGCCCAGTAATAGTAAAAATAAACAAAATAAGGCATAAAACAAAGCAGAACTGGTTAAACAGTTTAATAAGATTGGATTTGTAAAAAGAAACCTCTCTTTAGTTTTTCATGCTTATTTCTTTAAAAACAAAAAAGGCTAAGACTGTAGGTTCAACACATGTAACCGGAAATAAAACTGATTTTCACCAATTGAAATCTAAAGGTTACATAATGTCTGTTATGTAATCAGTGATACCCAAAGCTCTAAACTCCATTTCTATATGCCTTATATGTTTGTAGAAATTGTAGAGTCATGGAGTGTGTGACTGAAGAGGACAAAATATACCACATTACATCCTCAGCTTCAACTAACGGAAATAAACCCAGAGATTTTTTAATTCTTGTGTCTCAAAGGAAACCTTCTAATACAGAGTAAGTATAAAATGTGAAAATCTTTGTGAATATATATATATATATATATATATATATATATATATATATATATATATATTTGTTTTCATAGATTTTCACGGGTACAGGTATGTAGGTCTAGTTCGGGTCTTTTCCCGTGTAAGATTAAGAATATCTTGGTGACGTTTCGGCGAGGTCCCACTCGCCATCCTCAGGCTGGTGCTTTCGGCTTCATGCCAGTGCAAGCACTGTGTGATTGGAGCTGCCGTCTCTCTATAAATACTGGGGGTGGGGGCTGGTGTGCTGGGCTGGTTGGCTGCGCTGCTGCCTCTTGATTGGTTGATGGAGTTGATGTTGGTATAATGTTGGTATAATCTCCACAAACACAATATAAGGACAGCCTTTGGCACTGACCAAAAAATAGCCAACATCCTAAGAAACCCCAAAGACAAGATCCAGCTAGAAAACCAAGGACTTTATGAAATGCCATGCAACAATTGCCCAGCCACATACATTGGACAAACCAACAGGAGAATAAATGAACGCATCGCAGAACACAAAAACGCAGTCAGAAGAGAAGAAAATACTTCCTCCCTCTTCCAGCACCTTAAAGCCACAGGACATGAAATTAATTTCAAAGGAACCAAATTAATATCCAACACTGAACACTCCAGCAAGAGAATAATTAGGTAAGCCATCGGGATAGAGAAACATCCCCATAACATGAATAGGCCTGGATACCTCCCGCCTACCAGACATCTGGAAGCTAGCCCTCACCAACAAACGAGTCCCAGCCACGAAAATGAACACCGGACCCAAAACAACACGGGACACCACCGCCAATCCCCCTCATCAGACCCAGGCACAAGCCCATCCTATAAATTAAGGACAACCACCATCCAGAAAACAGACCACAGCTGCTTCACCAGCTGTCGCACCCCCTGACCCCAAAACCAAATAAGCTGACACACGCCAAGAACACAGACCCAGACCCCAAACTCGAAGCCAGACTAAAACCCAGCCACCAGCCACCCGCTCAGGACATCACATCAGAAAACTCAGGAAATTACACCACAAGAACTCAAGAAGTTGCAACACAGCAAATGTTGTGATATCACAGCACAAGACCAAGGATACCACAGCAATAAATCTCACAAGGTCATCACACAACCCATTACCCAAGCCGTTACTACAAAGGAGGCTAATGGAAAAGAGATCAAAACACAAACGACCCAGGAGATTACAACGCAGGACCCAAGATACCACAACAAAAGAACTCGCAAGCCCATCACACAACCCATTACCCAAGCCGTTAAAACACGAGAGGCTAATGTAAAAAAGATCACTACAAAACAAACGACCCAGGAGATTACAGCACAAGATCCAGGATATCTCCACAACAAAACTCACAAGGGCATCACACAGCCCATTATACCAACATCAACTCCATCAACCAATCAAGAGGCAGCAGCGCAGCCAACCAGCCCAGCACACCAGCCCCCACCACCAGTATTTATAGAGACGGCAGCTCCGATCACACAGTGCTTGCACTGGCACGAAGCCGAAAGCACCAGCCTGAGGATGGTGAGTGGGACCTCGCTGAAACGTTGCCAAGATACTCTTAATCTTACATGGGAAAAGACCCGAACACACCTAGACCTACATATATATATGTTCGACTCACAGACGAACACAATACAGAAGCCTGATGATGGCAGATGAGATTCTGCCGCTATCCGGGTGGCATAGCTTAAGTGTGTTACACGCGTGCCCGCCTGACGCACACAAAACGTCACCGAACCTGTAGTAACACTGGTTGAATCCCACCCCTGGCACCTGGTGATCAGAAATAGCCTGCAGTACTGCATTCTAACCACTGTGCCACTCTTACATCTATGTGTGTGTGTTTGTGTGTGTGTGTGAATTTCTTCTGTGTTTATGTGCATTGGAAACAGCCTTGTTTATATATATAGAATGTCTTAGCGTTTCTTAGATTCTTGATCCCTCCTTTTGGAATTCTGATGAGCCATGGGCTACTATCCCAGCAAACCAATCTTTTGGCTACAACTGTATACTTAATTCGTCATTTAATCATTTCTTTAGTAATGCATTATAGAGGCATTCAGTGCTGCCAATTGTCAAGATGTAGTCCTGTGCAGCAGTAGGTGTTTTTAGGGAAACACTCTAGAAATGGAGAGAGAAAAAGAAAGTAATAGTAGAGAGGCCCCTCTTTAATCTTTGCCACCAGTCTATGCTCATTATAACTGTCATTCTTTTGTCCACTTAATGTGCAGCTTCATAAGCAAAGACATTTATCTTGCCTTAACTAAAATTACTAGCTGTTGCCTTCATGCTATAAACTGACTTTTTTTGTCCTTAATAATCACGCTACATTTATTCAATTTAGAGATCCTTACATAATAGCGGTGAAATCAATTGCTGTAACAGCTGCTCCGCCTGCTCATCAGAACTACCACCAAAATGAAATCCAGTGTGCAGGATTCCTGATCCACACCCATGAGGATTCCTCTTTGGTAAGTGGTTTATAAGTTTTGGTTTCTTCCTTTTTTCCTCCCTCATTGAGATAGAAAAATAATTTAACTCAAGACAACAGCACATGTAGCTGTGATTCTGTTTTCACCTAAAGAAATTATTCTAATGGAGAGAGGAAAATGCTGAGTGGACTTACAATTCCTGTCTATTTCTCACCAGTATTTGTGATTTTTTTCAAAGTTTCCTTACATATTCTTGATGATTATGATAGAAATATTTACCAAATCCACTATGAATTAGACTTGGTTCTTGTAGTATTTGACACACAATCATGTTTTATTTTTAAAAAATTACCTCCATGATTTTATATAGAAGTCCATTCAAAAATTTCCTTTTAATCATTTTTAGAACTGTTACATAAATATTTGAGATACTTATATATTAGTTTACAAGCTACAAAAGAAAGGGGATGATGCAATTTGAAAAACATTTCAAATTAAAAGAAGCTTAACAGTAGCATCTGTGTGAATAAGTTGTTTTTTGGGGTGCAGAAATATTTAAATTTCCTTTCCATATAATTTTTCATATTGTAAAGTCATTCTCTCCTCTCACAAAATCTTTTGAGATTAGGTGGGCCAAACCTTCTGTTAGATCATCAGTGAACTTTCATATCTAAGCATAAAGTTACATTTGGCCTTCCAATGAACACCAGTGTACAAACAATGGGGCCCTTAGGAAATGATTGAAACAAATATGCCCGTTGTGTTTAGAAAGAAGTCATTAGAATCTTCCATATTTAGTGCAGTGTGATAATGTTAGTGCTGGTTATAGCATGGATTAAATCACAATGACTGTTTCTATATTTTAAAGGTTTCTGTCTTCATCCATGGTGTACATAATATTATGCCTTATTTTGCTGGAAACCTTGCTTGTCTATGGGAATCGATAGAAGATATCGCATCTATGTGCATCCAGTTCTTAGAATCAGAAAGCAGCAAAATGAGTTACATTTAATGCACCATTACTGAAAATGATAAAAATCAGTGAAAACTTTGTGGGTGAAGTTTCAATCTAACAAAGCAATTTCCATCTACTTATTTGAAATCATCACTATGACAATTGCAGTATCACCCAAGGCTAACATCTAACCATCTTCTAAATTTTACAAAAACCCTTGTAAATGCAATTATATTATTACATTTTAAATATTAGTTTAGATGCAAATGTTTATTTTAAAATGAACTTAAATCTGCTATTTATTATAACATGTGTATCAGGACAGTCCGGACCGTATATGTTTCACAATCTTGCAACTGTATTTCTGTGCAAGTCACTTTAGCACATGTTCTTTATAATGAACTAGGAGACTTTAAAATGTTAGCTTTAATAAAAATGACTATTAATTATAATTTTATAATGACTGATCAATATAATAAAGTTTATACAACATTCTGAGCCATCATTTATTTAGAAATTGCATTTTTCATAAGCAAATATTCACTTAATGGCATAACTGAGCAACCAAAATTCCAATTCCAGTTGTGGTCTAAATTGGGTTAAATTGGCCGAGTGATTATGTAATATTTGGAAAGATTTCCTTCCAGTTCAAAGCTAATGGGCCAATTAAACAATTTCTAGCATATCATATTTAAAGGCTTTTCATTCTTCCCCAGGCTCTTTCCATTTAGGGTGGATTTTATCACTAGATCAATACTTAAAAAACAATGTGTCATTTTGAGATCTCCAAAAGCTTACAGTTTTTATTTTAAGTCATATATTGAGAAGTAGTTATAAAGAAGAAGAGCGGTCAAAAGTTAACGATCTTAGGTACTTTTGGTTTTCCTTTTTGTGGTCCACGATTTTCTAGAACTTCTTGATAATCTGCACTCATTCCTTTCATCCACCGACCAACAGTTACTGCTCGATCTATGGAAGGCGGGGGAGGGGGGCGAAAAAAATGTATGATAAATCAACTGTCTTTTATTCCAGGATACAGTTCAGTAATTTGTTGCAATAGTGATTGCATATTTTCTTTATGTTAAAGTTACATGAAATTATAATAAGCCTTCTAAGAATTCAAGTTGATTAAAAATATCAGTTAGTATTGATACTTTCTAACATTTCCAGCTTTTACACACAATTGATACACCGAAATCTACAATGTTATTTATTTTATTCCAATTTTATTCTTTCTACTCAAAAATAAATCTGATGTAGATGACTCCTCCAAGAATTTGTAACAAGAATTCCACAATGCGTGGCTAATCAGTTTCATGATACTATTACTATGAACATGATATTGCACTTCTGAAATTCTTCAGTGCCAAACACACACACACACACACACATATGTAGTCCTCAATTTACAACAATTAATCCCAAAATTTCTATTGCTAAGTGAGACAGTTGTTCAGTGAAGTTTGCCCGGTTTTATTATCTTTCTTGCCACAGTTGTTCAAGTGAATCACTGCACTTGTAAAGTTAGTAAAATGGTTGTTAATTGAATATGGCTTTTCCATTGACTTTTTCAATCACAAAAGATGATCACATGACCCAAGGACACTGCAACCATCATAAATCTGAGTCAGTTGCCAACCGTCTGAATTTTGATCACCTGACCATGGAGATGTTGCAATGTTCATGAGTGAAAAACAGTCATAAGTCACTCATTAGTGTTATATCTTTGAATGGTCACTAAATGAATGTTGTAAGTTGAGGGCTACCTGTATATATGGAGAACAAGTGTTGTTTTCCAGCTGTAACGTGATATGTCTTGGAACATATTTAAATGGAATAGATAGCAAGTGACCTGTTAAAAATTGGATAATTTTGAGTAACATATTAAACAATACAATCTGAAACAAGGATGGTTCAGTGACTTTTGTAATTATCTAGCCAGAGTTCATTACAGAAAGCTCTCTACATATAACTCTGCCTTCTTAACAAACAGAAATTGTAAGTTTCTACCTGAGTTTTGATTTTCTGGACAGTCTCTTTTAAAGTGCTCCACAGATCCACAAATCCGACAAGATCCTCCTATGAAAGCAAAAATATCAACAACTGAATTTAATGCAATATATATGAATTACACTGTGCCATGTATGTTAATTGTACCAAAGGTGCTTTTTCAAGAGATAAATGGATTTTCTGTTTTTTCTTTGAAGACGTTTCACTTCTCATCCAAGAAGCTTCTTCGGCTCTGAAGTTCAGAAACGTCTTCAAAGAAAAAACAGAAAGTCCATTTTTCTCTTGAAAAAGCATCTTTGGGACAACCATGACCTGGATGACTGAGAATCTCCATAGACATGTTCATTTATGTATTTTAATGAAACATAAATGCAATGGGGAGAATGGTTTTTTTTTTTAATGTATCTGCCAATGAAAAGTATTCTTAAAGTATTCTACTTTAAGAAAAAAGTTGCTAGCCTTTAAATTAACATAAGACACATAATTATTTATAATTAGTAGCAGACTATAACAGTTGTAGGAAACACTTTCTGTAGATTAGAATCTATCAGACAAGAAAAGGAAAGAAGTTCAGATAGACAGGAAAATCCATGGCAATTCTATGCCTAACTTGGGCAGGATAACGACACATTTGAATAGTAGCCTCATGACCACATTGCATCTGGTGAAGTTTCCATGATTGTGAAAATCCTTTCTTTTATCTACTTTTTTTTTATATCCTCTCTCCATGATATGTCCTCCACCATCACAGACATACAATGTACACAGTAAAGAAAAACAATTTTAATTTTAAAATGTGCTTTACTGTATCTTTAATCCAGCTCATTCTTTCCCATTGCTTAGCTAATTTAAAAATTATATCTACTATCTACTTCTTCCTCTAGCTAGGCATCTTCAGCTGCTTAAATATAAAAGAGATACTTGGTGAAAATCCCTTCCTGATAGCTCTTCACTTTGACTAAGGAGGTTAAATTTACTAAAAGACTTCTTTTCTTGAAAAGACTGGTCAAAGATTTCTTTCTGCTTATTTTCTTTTCGCCAAATTAAATTCTTCCCTGAAATTGAAAGTAATCAGAATTACTTTGAATTGGGTAAATTGGATAAAGGAAATGCAAATTCACTAGATTTATCCTATTTAAATTCTGAAAAATTTCTGACATTCTAAAGATATAAGTTAAACAATCACCCGAGGATTGCTTTGTCAATTACTGTTCTAACACCCATTATAATGTTTCCATTCCTGGAAAATCTATATAATATAAATAGAATGTAGTACTGAAAGTTCACTTAAATTATTTACCTTGTATTGTCTTTACTGTAACTTGTCAAACATGTCCAGCATGTATTATTTAAATATATGGTAAAAGATGCACTAAGTAAGCACAATAAAATAATATATAGATGTGAACCTCTAACTCTCCAACTATATTAAGATAATTTCAAAACTTCCTGTTGCTGCAGATTACATGATTTTAATTTGAAAAGGTAAATAAAACCTACATTTATGTTCTAATCTTGAAAGAGGATACTATGGTGTGGGGGTTTTTTGGAATAGAACACAGCAAAGATCATTGGATGTTGCTGCTGTGTAAAATAATGGTGTAAAGTATTTTCTTGCAGAATTTTTCAAGAGAATTTGTAGAATTTATTAAAAAGGAGATTTACACAACCTATTCCTTGATAAAGCAATTGCATTCACCCAAACTGTCAAGACAAGAAAAATATTCTGAAGCATGTCAACAATCTATTTTTTTAAAAAAACAATGAGATTTCGGGAGAGAGGGGAATTGGCCTTACCTTCAGCATAAAGTCCTTTAGGATTATCAGGACATGACTTTGAGAGATGGCCCATTTCCCCACAAATAAAGCATTTTGCATATGGAAATTCCCCTGAAAGAAATTCATATAGTTTGTGTCATGAAGGAAATACATTAAGATTTTGTAAATCATCATAATCCTAACATGGAATATCTAAATCAATATTACCCTCATAATTGGTGACATTTATTGTGCTGAGAACCATAGTTATTATACATACCAAGAGCTGGATCTATTTTTGCTTTGCATTTGTTAATTTCATGTTCAGTGGAGCCACATCGGTAACAAATTCCAGTTCCCATGTCTTGGCTTTCAAGGACAGCTGGACAATCTGCAACCCCATGGCCTGGTTTTCGACAGTGGAAGCATACCTTCAACAGTACAAGGAGAATTACCATGTGAATTCATTATGGACTTAAAGCAATATCTTTTTATACTAGCCACTTTTCAACCTAAACTTACCATGACATATTACAAGTGGGAACCACGCATACATATAATCAGATACCCTCCGAATAGAAATGCTTCAGAGAAACGATATTTTTTTCAGAGGACTTCCTCTTCACAGCACTCTGAATCCATTACTATTCACTTCCACACTAATTACATTTGCATTTTATTAAAAAAATTCTTCTTGTAATTTAACCCTCTCTGAAATTAAGATTAGTTGAAGTGAAAAGCTATTTATCTCACCTGATCATATAATTAACATATAATCCAACGTTTTGCAAGAAAAACATCCTACAATCATATATATTTGAATAGAATGGTAAAAGTTCCAGAATATAACTCTGCATTTATCTAACACTAAAGGTAAAATTATACATAGTAATGAGTAGGCCAGAACAAAAAAAAATAAATAACATTGATTACATATTATTTAAATGTCATTAAAATTAAATATATTCAATGTGATTAGTTTATTTAAAAGTTTTCCCTTCCATTAAAAATTACAATCTGGTTATAGCTTGTGAAAGTCTTTAGATGCTACAGCTAAGATTTTAACAAATTTCGTGGACGTGTCTCTGGTTTAACTCATTTCTGTATAAGAACTTTCTTATGACCATCTGCTACTGTGAATTTCTTACAGAACATAGAAACTGCATATTAAACAATATTGAGTAAACCAATGCACCACTGAACAAATAAACCTGAGTTCACACTTAAGGCACAAATGATTAGGGTCAAATTAGCCCTACTTTGTACACATTAGGCAAAGATTCTACTCTCTGGAAAAGGCTAATGCTGGGAAAGGTGGAAGGGAAAAAATGACAACCATCAGCATTGTGGACTGACTCACTTACAGTGATGATGGGTCAATGTTAGATAAAGATCATCATGGAGAAAATCTGTATGTGGTCACTAAGAGTCAACAGAAACTTGATGGCATGCAATCAACAATCAATACTGAACACATTTTTTTCTTTCCAGTACTGCTCCATCTTCTTGCACTCTGTCTGGCCCTGATGTATCCTCACAAAGATGAAACAACAAATAAAAGTTAGACGATTAAGCAAAGTTACTGTCAGGCTATGGCAATTTATTTTTATCAGTCAGAAAAGACTTGCTAGATAGAGTGGGACACAACTGTTCATGCTTGAAACTAGACTGAATTTATCATTTTGTACTTTTACAAATAAAAGCCTCCTGTAGACTCAGCCTATGGTAGAAAACATAAGATCAGCTTAGAGATTATAAGTGCCAAATTAACAATTTTATGTGCCAATTGTTCAGAGCAGGTTATTTTTTAGAAACAACATGTAATATTCTTGAAAAATATCCAACTGGGGAAAAAACCCAGTAAATTGTTTTTATTCAATCTCCGTTGGCTGCAGTCCCTATTTGCACTTTAAGAAAGTATTACACAGTGAAAAAAAAGAAAAACAAGAGAATATCTTACCATTATATTCTTCTTAATTTCCTGGCGCTTCACTCTCCTCTGTTCTCGCCGCTTGTCCTTTTTCAAAGCTGTTGCTATTTCTTCTTTTGCCTGATGACTATCGATCAACTGTCCATTGTGCAACATCTGTGAGTTCTGTTTTAAGTATTCCATAAAGCCATTGACATCTTCATTCAGGTAGTCCTTTTTCTTCTTATTCTTCTTTTTCATTTGGTTGTTCTTTAAAGAAAATATATCTGAAGAGCTCTGCTTTTTATTTGTTTCTACGGTTCCAGCAGCCCCATTTTTCAGATCATCCCATGGTGTTGCCTCTAGGGCCTTCTTGTTATGTGTGACCCTTGCTCGAGCCCATCTTGTCATGGCTTCATCCAAATGTTCCTACAAAATCCACATGTTTACTGCCATTGATAAATTCAATCTGATTATAATAGTCATAAGTGCATAAAAATATCAGGTTATGAAAACCATGATTTACTGTATTTCTTCCTTCAAAAACTTCTACTAGCAAAAGGCAGCAGGCTATTCTATAATACTTCCTGATTATCTGTTTTTAATTTGCAGAGGAATTTTGACATAGCATCTCAATATTTAATCAATGAGGTAACAATCATCTGATCACTGTATGAGGAAAATGAAAGTAATTGTGAGCCAATAGCAGGAAAAGTTTCTAACACTTAATTATAGAAGCACTAAGATGTCACAAATTTTACTGTACATTTCATTCCAAAAGTAGCAAAAATGTAGCAGATGCTTTGTAGAGCATGATGGTCATGGGGAACCAGAATTTTCTAAATGGCATAGACTGCAGGGCTCCAGACCTATTGTTATGGAAAATGGTGGGGAAATCCTTTGGTTTATAACTTTAAATACATTATAGCAGGTATGTGGAGCTTGTTCCACCAAGAAATACTCTATATGCCTTTTAACACAAAGGCCATATGTAGTATAACAGACTGAGGAAAGGGCTCAGTCCAGTTTGGAACTCAATTAGGTCTCTGATAATAAAAATTGTTAAGGTGCTTCACCCCCAAAGGAGCCACTGAAAATGAGAACCACCTGTTCCTCTTCTCAGATGACCAGCCTGCCTCACCAAACAGACCGATAAACCTTGTGAGATTTGTGCGACTTTAAAGTAATAGCCCTTAGAATAAAATAATATTAGGTAGTAGAATTGCAGGTAATAGCAACAAATACTGGGGCAGTGAGTATACAATCAATAACACAGCAAAATACAGTGAATATAATTAACACAGTAAGAAATTACTGTTTATGTTAGGTAATATCACTTAGATTGAGTGTTCTAATGTCTCTAATGCTAAAGGACCTAACCAAGGCACAATCTCTCCCTACCAGTGGTTAAGTGGCAGCCAAGGTACGGGCTCAGAACTTGTGTTGGAGCTCTCAGGTAGAAGACACAAATAAATCAGATAAAGTGTTTCATGGTCAAATGGCCAATCCTGCCGACTTCCTTCTGGGCGCTTCCTCTGCAGACTTGGCAAGATGTTTATGGGGCCCATTCCTCTAGACAGAGGTGATAAATCAGGAAACTGCAACTGGATCAGGAGTCCATAGCCCAGGATGTAGCAGTTCTCTCTGGGGACAACGTCTCTCTCCGAAGGTGTCCACAGCCTTAACAGTGTGACCCTCTGCTTCCCTACTCCATGTGAGTCCTTTTTTCCGCCAATAGGTCTTTTTCCTCCAGTTCTTCCCTCCCACTTCTTCCTGTTCTTAGTTCAAAGGGCCAGATTCTAACCAATTGGCGTACTGGCTGATTGGCCTATCAGAAACCAGCTGTTTCTAGCAATTACCAAAGTTTTTATCTGTATGGAAGTACCTGAGCAGCTCAGGGAGAGAAAGAATAACGAACAGCAGCTGTAATTCTGTGTGTGAATTTGTAAGATGAAAAAGCTGCTGATAGAGCAGGATTACACTACTTTTTAAAATGGATAAACAGATGATGTCATCTTTTGATTTAGTGCAATCCAACAAGATAGGCAGCTCTCAATTACAGTTAAAAGAACTGCTCTGCATTTTTCTTCTTCTTGGTAATGTTCTCCGTCATTAGTTTCTCCCCAAAAGGAAAACAAGTTTTCCTCATGGGAATAGATACTGTAAAAAGTTTCATTAATGGTTCTTCAAATATTAAAAAAACAGAATCCAAAGAAAGAATGATTAATCCTAAAGCCCAGTCCACAAATTGGTCAGACTAGGACAGGGGTGTCAAACTCGCAGCCCGTGGGCTGGATATGTCACATGCTGGCCATGCCCACCCCTGGTTTAGGGAAAAAGTTGCGATACTTCGTGAGATGACATGTTGTTTCAAGTATGACACCCCTGGACTAGAATTTCTGAGTAAAGGAATACCCCTAACCACATACACATTTCTTGGCAGAGATGGTATTTGTACTTAATGGTGGCTGCTCCATATTTAACCATAATATTCACCAAACTAAGATGGAAGGCAAGTAGTTAACTGGTAAATTATATGCATCCCTCCAGGGAGAACTGTTGCCTGTGTACTTTTTTCATAATGGCACATGTCCAATTTTGTAACTGTATCACCAAGTGAGAAAGGAAGTAGAGGCTCGCTCATTCTAAACATCTGAAAATTCCTCTGAAAATAGTTAAAACCTTGTAGGCCAGAGTTGAACAGTTTGTTGCCTTACCAATGTTGACTCCAACTCCCATCATCCTATATTATTAATCGTATACCTTAGGTAGGGCTGAAGGGATTTGACATGCATAACACATGGAACTTTACATACTGCCCTCAGCAAAAGCACACAGCTTTTTGAAAGAAAAGTTGCAGTTGGCCATTCAGTGAATATTGGGAGCTCCCAAAAAACTTTACAAAAATTTCCATTGTAACACTTTAAAAAGAAAACTTATAGGTACAAATCTTCGTGAAGGGCAGCTTTGGAAACTAAGTTCTGGTACCAGCAACCCGTTTTTGAGGTGAGAAATGACATGCCTTCCTGAAACCGTTGCTTCTCCAGATGTGCTCTATGAAAACTCTCCAAACTTCCAGTCAGTACCGGAATTCTGGATGGGATTTCTGGGTGCCCCAACACATCTGGTGATTCTCTCAGGTTGGAAAGATTAACACGTGATCAGAGGCTCCTGGCTCTTGTCCCGGGGACCTCGCAGTCGCTCTACGGGATTTCACAGCGAAGATTTTCACAGCCTACCTATAGTTACCGATGAAATGAGCCCAAACTTTCCGGGGAAGCTTCCTGAAACTCGTTCGCCGAAGTCCCCAGAACTTAGGTTGATCCAGATTATAAGGAGTAACTCCACCTTATCTTCCGCCCAGCGTATCTGACTATCCGGAAGGTGTTTTCCGCACCACGCAGTTGCGCACGGAGAACAGAAAGTGCGGGGGACCAATGCGACAAAACGCCTCCAGAACATTCGAAAACTACAGCCTGTAAAGGAAAGAGCGGCCAGAAAGAAAGAAAAAAGTCCACATCTGGGCATCGCTCTTCCGGGAGGTGAATGAGGCAGCACTTTTATGACGTTGCCAAGCAAGGGCGGAATCAAAGGGACTTAAGGCGTGTTTAATGCGTAAAAATGAATATCTCCTAAGGATGGGAAAGCAGGGATCCCGTTCTCTAGATCCACCGACTCCTGTCAGTTCATAATTACAAATATTGTACCATAAGCTGACATTTATGCAGTTATTCTGATGAAGGATCACTGTGTTTATTGCGCGAATACAGTTGACGTGCGCTTGTTTTTGATGGAACTGAAGTTGATCAAATGAATAAAACGTTCCCGCTTTTATGTATTAAAACATAAATTATGCCCTACTTTCAACCTATCCAAACTGCATTTTATCTTGCATTCTAGCTGTCCGTGGCGCCGATAAAACTGAAAATTAGTTTCACAATCGATTTGGATGTCATAGAGAAAAATCTACATGTAAGTGGTTGCTAAAAGAGGACGATGACTTCATGGCACGTAATCAATTTGGATGTGGTTTATAGCGACATGGTTTGGTGGATATGCAAACAATTATGGAGGAAAGGGCTAGAATAGATCGTTACATTTTTGAAAATAAATTTGCTAAACAAAATCCCCCCCACCTCTTCAGTTACCCCCATATTAAATTAAGATTAGTGATTCACCAGGAGCAAATATGAATTGGAGTATCTTGTATCATTAACTGCATCCCTATTCTAAATTTTTGAGGATAGTTTTTATACCTCAAAGTTTTGCTAAGAGAAGAGTGAGAGTGGGTCATCTTTTCCCAAGCATACAAAAGTATGTAAAATACCTGTTGTTGGTCAGAACACTTTAACAAGTTATTTTCCCTCCTGTCCTGGTTGGCTTACCAGGAGTGTTGTGGACTTTGATCTGACCCACTACGCCATGCGTGTCAAACTTGATCACATCATGTGATGTATCGTGACATAGTGTGATTTTTTTTGCCTTTGCTGGGATGGTTGTGCCGTTCATGTGACACACCTGGCCCTCAGGCTGCTAGTTTGACACCCCTGCACTATATGGTTTTTTACATATCAAACTATATACTTGTTTTTTCAGTGAATGTCAATAAAGATTTTTTGTTAGATTACATACCACTTTTCATTCAGGAACTCAGCTTGGGGGGGTCCTCTTTCCCCCCTTCCCCCATCAATAATTCTGTGAACTGAGCTGGGTGCAAGAGTGTGGTTGATCCAAAGCCAGTGAGTGTATGTCTTGAGTAGAGTAGAGCCTGGGTCACCCTGTGACAGTCCAGCACTTTAACCACTGTATTGTGGTTCTCAAGAATATCTTTCATGTTTCCTCATAATCTTCATATGGGATTGTTTCTTCTTGAATATTATAAGCCTTGAATATAAGTCACAAGGTAATCAATTGTAAATTTTGGAATAAAAGTTAATTTCAAGCAAAAAATAGTCAGCAGTGTTATATGCCTACAGAAAAACTTAGACTTACTACTGTATTATTGTTTCCAAATCATGGGAAGTAATAGTTTCTCTGAATAGGTCACACTCCATCTTGTGTACTATATTATCAAACACTATCTCTTTAAGAACCTAGAGTATGTTCAGAGATGGTTTATAATGATAGCCATGTTACTAAAAGCTAAGCTTTAAGATGAGAGATTTAAGGACTCATACATGCTGAATTTGAGAAGACAGCACTTTCAAATGCATCTTTGAAGATCAAAAACTCTTATTGTTCCTGATTTCATGGATGATGATTTAAGATACAGAAAGGTATTTTTAAATCAGACCTGAAAGTCTAAGATTTCCTCCCCTCCTAGATGAAAGATGAGGAAACGTATGCACAAAGGCACAATAACAGCATAATATCATCAATTATATTTAGAAGTGAATGCTATTGAACTGTCAGACTATAGCTAATTCAATCATATGCATATTCCTAAATAGAATCCCTGTTGAATTCAGGAGGATTTACTTATAGTAAACATAATAATTATTTAGGAAGAGATTCAGCAGTTGCTTTAGCAGTGTGGCCACACTAGATACTTTATTTATTTACTTCTAGATTTCTATACTGCTCCAATCATGACTGATTCTGGATGATTTACAGTTCTCCAAAAGAATATTAATGTAACAACATAGACCTAGGAATAAAACTAAGTAATAAAATACAACATATAGCATGAAATAAATAAAATTCCCAACATTCCAACAACCATAATACCAATTTCAGTCAGGAGAAACTAAATTGATGTTTTCAGTGCATCATAGGAAGTTATAACAGTCTGCTCTAGGAACTGATTTAAATAACTGGAGCTACAGGAATTGTTCATTTTAATATATTACTGAAATTATTCTACCAGTAAATGGGTATAAACCTTAGCTCATATTTACAAGTAACAATATTTTTAGTGGCACTTATCTTAAATGTTTTATATTTTTGTGTGATCTGATGCAAAACTAGGCATATTTGATTTCTATACATTTACATTTCTTTGATTTCACAAGATTGGGTGGTTATGTCCATAAGTAATAATGTAGAATTGCTGCTTGAAATTTAAGAACATATTAGAGAAATCTGCTGTTATCTCAGCTTTATCCAAACTGCTTTTTATGTAAATATAATTAATGAGATTATTATCAGCAAACAAATGCATCTGCATAAACGTTAAAACAATTTAATAAAATATAACTTAAATAATCCCCATCTACATTGTTTACATACAGCTAAAATATTGATATTGTACTTCCTTAGATACCAGTGATACATTTGGTATACTATTTTTTAATACTTTGTACAAATCCCTGCAAGCAAGTATTTGTGACAGCAAAAATATATTAACTAAGAAAATAACATTTGAACCATAGTTGCCTAGAGTAAAAATATTTGCATTGTAATGTTTCAGGATCAAAAAGGCTCCAGTGAAGCCTTTGCCTGAAAAATACTTGCAACCAAACATTACGAGTAGTTCCTGGGAAAACTATAAGCATGGGATAGTAAGTAAATATTTTATAATGTATTTATAATAATCTCTTCTTACTGAAAATTAGCTTTTCTGCCCTATAACACTTTACCAGTAGATGGAGATATGCACAAAGAACTAGTTTGCTTAGCTGGTAAATGGTTACTTCCCACCAAAAGTTTTTGATTTAAAGGTTGACCTCTATGCATTTACCATGAACAATAAAATAAAAAGAATAGCAATTTAAAAAAGAATTAAAATAAAGTGCAAAATCCTGCTATATTTTAGCAATATTTTCATTTCTCATTCTATCTCAATACCTCATTCCTAGTAGCTAAAACTGTACGTAAATACACTATAAACAATCATATAAGTTTTGCTCCTTGTGATATATTTTTTAGTCTATAGTTGTGGAATTCCATGATCCAAGTCTTATTCAAAGCCAATCATGCTCAGCAAGTCATCTGAAATAAGACAACATTTAACAGCTGGATTAGAATCAATTTCAACTGATGCTGTCCAGATGTACTGGAGACTTTAAATGGCAAATAGCCATGCTGGCTGGGAATCCTGAAAGCTGTCCAATACATCTGGAAATTATTTGGTTGAGAAAAGTTACAATAGGAGCTTTCGGATTATTTTTATTGTTAACGAAAAAGTGGATCAGCTCAAGCACTGATATTTTGTATAGAACAGGGTCAAATGCAAAATCTTTTCATGCTATTGCCAAGAAATTAACATTGACCTGGCATATATTACCAAGACCCGACTGCATCAGAAAGGGGTAGAGCCCTTTCAGAGATCTTCCCAGCCAGGTTTGAGCTGGACAAACTGGCTGGGCAACTTTGAGAACCCAGGGCAGGGGTGAATATGTGATCAATGTTATCTGCAAATTGCTTATGGCTTCCAGGACACTGCCCAAAAGTCACTGGTTGTGAGACCCTGATCATTATGTTGGGCTCTAGAGATCAGTTGGGAGTGTTTCTGTGGTACAAGCTTGCCTGTGTAGCAAGCTTCCTGGTGGAGCTTCTTGACTTCATCTCTGTGTTGGCAGTGGAGTTCTCTAGACTTACAGTCTTGGGGAACTTCAATATGCCTTTCCTGATAATGTGGTCTAAGATTTCCCAGGTGTTCATAGCCACCATAATCGCCATAGGCCTATCTCACATCATTCATAGCCTGACACAGAAGATCAGTCACATGCTTGTTTTGGTATTCCCATCAGAGCAGTGGCTATATGATCTTCAACTTGGAGGAGCTTCTGGCATGGTTCCATCATGCCTTGATTACCATGGGATTGTCTGGCACTGCTATCCATTGTAGGGAGGCTGGATCCATTAGATTGATCTATCTTTGGTGACTAATGAACTTGAATGGCTTTCAGAGGGAGCTGGGAGTTGTGCCTATTGGTTTGCTGCACAGTCTATACAAGTCCTTAGTTGTCACTTAGAATAAAAAGGGACAGCTGAGGCGTTAGATCAGATTTCACACATATGACATCTCCCTTTCAGGGATCCTAGCACTCCCCATGGTTTACAGAGATTGAGGAAGATGAAATGATAGATGATGGAGGGGTTTTGTCTGGTTATTTGACAATGATTTGAACCTGCTGGACCTGAGGAAGTGGACAGGGTCCTTTGGACTGTGAAATTAGCCACATGCTCCCTAGCCATATAAGTCATGAGAATATATGAAAATCACATTTTTAAATGAAGATACACAGGGTTGATAAGATTGAATAAAAGAAATGAAAAAAAGGGATAATGATATCTACAAAGCAATTCCTAAATAGAGAGTATGAATCTAGGTCAGGGGTGTCAAACTCAAGGGCCAGGGGCCAGATCCGACCTGTGGGGTTGCCCTGGAGACACTGAAGGACTGGCCTGAAATGCTTGTGCCAGTGAAAATGGAGCTAGGGAGTGCCGCCCTCCTGAGCTCCATTGTCAATGGGCAGAGGATGGCAGGAGGCCATCGCAGCCGAAAATGGAGCTCGGGAGCCTGTTTCCTCTGACAGAGTGCTCAGGCCACTGCAGGTACCCCCGACATGAATGATATAGAGCTGGCCACACCATTCTGGCCATGCCTACTCCTGCCCCCCCCTCCAAGGTCAAACACAACCCTGATGTGGCCTGCAATGAAATTGACTTTGACATCCCTGATCCAGATGAAAGCATAGGAAATATGAAAGAAGATATCAGGAAAAGGAAACACTTGATTGAATGCATACAATTAAAAATTGATGTAGTTTTGAAATAATCAATCATAATTTGTGCCAATATCATTCTATTCTGCATACATGGGTAGTAGATACAAAATGGCTAGGATTAATATACTGAAAAATCTTGGACTTAAAGCTCCGTTAATAGTAGGGAAGAGAGAGATGTTATATAAGGAGATACAATTCCCAAAAGCTACATAAATGACAGGTTTCCAGAATTTCAGATTTCCCCCCCCCCCCTTTGTTTTAGCATGTATTTAAATAAAATATAAAAGTTATCTTTAAGTATTGCAGGGAAAAAAGTTCATTTGTAGCTGTTGCTTATTCAACTGATAGGTTCTTTAAGTATTACTTTTGATTTAATCTTATATTTTGTTCCATGAGGGCAGACTTGTTCAAATCATATATATATGTCCATATGTTTCTATGTTCCTGTTCATAAAAATACAAACTGCAATCATATTTTATTAATAAAAGACAAATAATATATTTTTCAAAAATCTGATTATGCTCCTAGCTGAGCATTCTAATTATGTTTCTCACAACAATCAGTATCTTTCTTCCTTGCACAGCATATTCTTATGTAATTATAGAAGAATAATGTATATTTTTCTATATCAAAATATTTGTAGCACAACTTTCATACGCATTTCCTAGTTATTACCAATGAAGAAGAATTTACCTATGTAAAATCTAAAACAGGAATCTTGTCTCTTATCATACCCATAAAAAGTATATACAAAAGACAAATGTTTTAGGTTTTATATAGAAATAATTCTCCTAATTAATTTTATATGTTACCTGGTTCAATTTTTTTCTATCACCAGTTGCAAATAGTTTTCAAATAATTAGCCTATCCATTTAAGACTACTGAAATCAAGAAACAAACTGTATATTGGAGGGTTTGCCTAATACAATCTAACATTAGTAATACCATCTACTCCTCAGAATCAAACTGATAGAAGCCCAATGTCTCCCAGATTAATTGATATAAATAACAACAAACTTTTGTACTTTGTTGTCTATATTTTAGATAATTGGAAATTTAGCATTTAGCATCTCTATCAGAATAACAGACTATCAGAGAAATAGGGAAATCATACCAGATCAGGATTCATTTTTAAAAATTAAAAAAAAGCTTTCCAACCCATATTTTTTTAAATTAAGATATAATTGCATGTTCCTTGGATCTTTGGCAAGACTTCTGAGTTGTTTTGCTTCCTGCAATGCATTTTCACCAGATTCTTTTCTCTGAAAAACACTTGAGCTGTTACCCTTGTGGCACTCCATGTGATGATTTATAGCAGAAGCCAAAACAGGATGTACTTGGTTAAGATATAAACAGTTCATTGAAAACTAGCCATAGGAATGAGTGATAAAAAAACAAAGCTTTGTGAGGTGAAGATACACCAGATAAGTAGCTTCGGGAATCTAGGTTCCTTCACTGCTATCTAATTTGCTTATTATCACATATGCATGAGAGTCTATCTGCACATCACAGAACATTATGCTTGATGAAACATTCTTGAAAAATAAAATGCATGTGCAATATCTTGTAATCAAATGAAGTCTTTTGTATTGGTGTAATAAAATAATATCTCAATATAAATTTTATCTGGTTGCTCATGACTGTTTTCAATAGAGCATGAGAAAAAAAGATTTAAAAATGCAATTAATAAACAACTTGTATCTCACTTCATATCTGTTTGAATAAAAATCAGTAACATAATCCTAATTTGTAACTTGGCTTCAAATAAGCATTTTTGAAAATTAATATAATTTAAATCAATAGATTTTATTTCTTACTAAGCATAAAAGACATTAGCAGATGTGAATTATAAATGTTATTTTGTGTTGAGTTTACAGACAACACACCAGAAGTTATATCTGATGGTTTTTAAAATTCAGGTCAGCGCTAATAGAAATGTATCTTATCTATTACTCTATGTTTATTCAGAAATACATTTTACTGATTTCAACTGATTATTGAGTAAATGTGTGATACTTGAAAAGGATCACATTAGTAGCATCCAATTGAGGATATACTCTCCAATTGCTTTTGTTCACCTTCAAAGAGGCTTTCTAGATCTGTTAATTTCTGCCTCTCCTTCCTTCTCTCTCTTTCTCTCTCTCTCTCACACACACAAACATACAGACATGCCTACATCTCCAATAGTGATGTAGAACCATACCTAGTTCAGGGTTGAACTATTGGAGTCTTGGTGGCTTCTGAGCTTGATTGTTTTCCTGCAGACATTTCATCATAAGATTAGGTAGCATCATAGGTGCATAGGATGATAGTGTCTGGCAAGGCAAGCTAAAATATATAAACCAACAAACTCCATCCTCTGTGCACCAGAGGTGGTATTCAGCAGGTTCTGACCGGTTCTGGAGAACCAGTGGTGGAAATTTTGAGTAGTTCGGAGAACCGGCAAATACCACCTCTGACTGGAAATTTTACACTATCCTTCCCCTGCCAGGCCCACCAAGCTGGTAGTAAAAATTTTTGAATCCCACCACTGCTGTGCACTGATAGTGTTAGTTAGTCTGGTAATGAAATATCAGGAAAATAACCAAACTCACAGGGTACCAGCAAATTAACAAAAATTAACTAATTTGAATAAACTGAGAAGGGTGAAATTGCAAGTACCTGTCGGGGATTAAGCAGAACAATAGCAATATGGTTGTTTGACTTCTGCATGAAATATACACATATTTCAGGCAGTGTGACATCATTGTAACATTCTCATTTAGAGCCTTAACTCCTTGCATTAATTCCATGAGGGAACATAACTGGAATTACTGTTATTGATGAGTAGTGACATTGCCCATGGGTACTGTGACAAAAGACCCTGGCATAGCTGCTTCATCTCTGTTTCTGCTCTCCGGGATCTCACAAGTGTGAGGCTGGGATAATACCCTTATGCCAAAGCCACAGGGTTGTCTATATGAATAACTCATGTCTTTTTAAAAATGAATTGAAAAGATATGTAGCATCTGAGGCATCATGAAGTATTTATTTAACATGCCACTAAGATCTAATTTTACATATAATAATATATTACATTAATTTATGCTTTGAATGAAAACAACCAATATTTAACATACTTTTTTCCGTACTCAAATAAAGTATACAGAGAAAAAATTATAAAAATTCTTCATCTTGCCAGTCAAAAGTTGCCATCGCCATCTGAAACCAATCTTGGAATTGCCGTCCACCCACCCACAGTCAAATAAATGTGTGCATATGACACATTTTTGTATATGTGTATGCATGTGTGTCTATGCCTGCCAGGAATAAATAAAAGCATTGAATTTAGCTAAAGTGTAAAGTAAAATGCATTGCTTGTAATAACTAGTACTTTGCTTGTAACATTTGGCTCCCATATATCTATAACAATCATTCAAATTAATGTGCACAAACTACACTCTGTCAAGCATATTGGTGTCCAGAAACAGCAAAAAAAAAAAAAGACGGGGGAATGGAGCTGGGTAAGAGGAAGGATTAAGGAAAGATGAAAATGTGAACAAAAGGAATGGAATCAGGACATTGGAAGAAATAGTTGGAGAAAGGAAAATAAAGAAATATGTATACTTTAAAAGAAATTAAACTTCACATGGAAATGCTCCAAGACTTCTAATCTTCAAATGCAACCCTACTCTTCAGCAGTGATATGTATAACCATTTGTATTCTGCACATTTTCGTATCTTACGTTCTTGTCTTCTTCTCAGCAAACCTGTCCAACACCCTGATTAATAGGTACCTATTTGAGGAAAAATGTCCATATTTCTCTTTAATATTATAAAGCAACACAGAATACATAGTCACCCCCCTAGACATATTTTCAATCAGCTTATAACTGGAAGCAGTTTTATTTCTTGCCAAACTGAGGCAGCGGTGGTGGTATCTTGATGTCTTGACCTCTCTCCAGCTTCTTTTCACAATCAATCATATAGTTCACGCCATCAATGACTAACTGAACAAGTTCCACCTGAAATAAAAGTAAAGGTTTCTGATAATAGTTTATTATGTTTTCAGCAAATTATACTTTACAATTCTTCCTAGACTATGCCATTTCTTGGTTCTAGGAGAAAAGTGTATTGTGAATAATCCATCTCTTGTCATTTTGCCATACTAATTGGCCACGTGGAAGAAAACTAAGTTAGAACATGGAAGAAAAGTGCAAGCATACACCTGCAATACAAGGTGGTTAAATCTAGAAATAGTTAATCTGCAAGTTTTTTTAAAAAAAAAGTGTGTGTAGCTTGCTTCTCAGTTAAAGCCTTTACATGGTAATAGTATATAGTCCTTTGTTTTGTCTTTTAAAAATCCTAAATTGTGGAAATGCTAGATTAACACAGTTGTTATATGTGAAAGTACTAGTTTAGATATGAAAAGCCTTCAGCAGAAGAAAGCCCAGGAAAGTTGGCATAAAGATGGCAATCTTCTGAAGAGAATACAAGGGGGGCGGGGGACCCATAACAGGGAAGGAGGAAAGGAGATCTGGATCATGCCCATGAATTCCAGCTTCTCTGTTCCAACTTGAGGTCTGAGTGCTAGAGCAATTCTTGCTGGTTCTATTGAATGCCAAGTTAGTAATAAGATCTCCCTCCTCCATAATTTGATACTGGAGGAGTAGGAGGGCCGGGCGTGTGTCTCTGAGATCTGGTGCATAAGGATGAAGGGGTACCTCTGCCCAAAATTTGCTTATTTGAGTTGAGGGCATGATTATTTAAAAAAAAAAAACCACTAGAACACTAATATTCATCTTTATTTGGATCAGTGGTCCTTAAAATAGGAGAAATCAAAAGGGTGAAGAATTAACAGCATTGGAAAACCTTACAATTAAGGGCAGAAATATTCAACTCGGGTTGTAATTCTACACTTAGTTTTCTATAATCAATTGTCCTCCTCTGAATAAATATTATTCCATGTATAAATACTGCATATGGATGTTTAATTATACAGGTAGCTATCATTATCCATGGTTTAATTATATATCATTTTCCATGTCTCTAATGGGCAACTACGGACCACATTTCGCTGAATAAGGGTTTTCACATATCTGTGATTCTGGCGTTTTCTTCTGTTTGGAGGAAGATTTTTGGTATGTTTTTTGTAACTGTAGCCTCTGAGGAAAATGACGTGTAAAATAAATGGAATGGTGTATATTTTTTCAAGATCTTTTTATGTATGATAAAACCTAACTGAAAAGAGCCATTGGTGTGGTTTTTACTTCTGAGTTTTAAAATAATTTTTGTGGAAAGCTAGGCTACCAGATAAGACTATAAATTTTATCTGTGTCATCAGGGTCACCTAAGTGGTGAAAATGGGTGTGTAGCCTTCTTGCACTTTTGAAAGGACTGTACTGTAGACGGAGATAGATGATGTTCTATCCTTCCCCCTCTGTTGAGAGAGGGTTATTCAATTTGGACATAGATGGCCTCTTTAACCCCTCTTTCAAACCAGTGGTCCTCTCTGTCCAAAATTTCCCACCATCCAGTGAGAGCTGAAGAAACTTCTTATCTTCAAAGAAAAACTAGAATGTCCAGTTGCCTCTTGAAAAAGCACCTTTAGGACAACCATGACCTGAATGACCGAGAATCTCCCTAGACATTCAGACACTTAGACAAATAATTGTTTATCTTCGGCATGGGCCCCTTTGGAAAAAAAAACTTGGCAGAAACTTACCTCTGATCGGCCCATGCGATCTAGGTTGGAAATATCATATATATCTGCTACAGCCGCTGTATCAACTCCACCTGTGCCACGCTTCTGAAGTCTCAGGTTTTCCAGGATCTTTGAAAATCTGGGATCCTATAATATAAAGCACAATTACTGAAAACAAAAATACTGAGCCTTTTTTTTTTTACAACATGCATGTTTGTAAACACGTGTTCATCCAATTAAATCATTTAAGAGGAATGAAGTACGTCGCCACTGTTTTACTTTTCTGGATTGATTTTACAGGCATCGCAAAAGATTGTTTTATGTTTAGGAGTCATATAAATTGCTTACTTACTTTGCTAAGTTTTGGAAGTTTAACATGAACTCCTGCACGTAATCCAGTGCCTAGATTAGATGGACAGGTCAGGATGAATCCTAAATGTTCATTCCACATAAATTCCCATCCTTGTTCTTTAGTTAACCTCTCAACCTGGAAAGGAAATACAATTCAATGAATCACCCTAGCATATTAACGTGCCATCTGTGCACAGTACTAGTTGTCTATATCCAGACTGTTGTTTGTCAAATTCACAAGCTTCAACAGTCTGCTGCAGATAGAAAAAGGACATTTTATCTATCAAATAAATCCATAAAGCTAAAGCTTCAGAGGCAGATATAACCCTGTATTAGATCTTCACATTACATGTTTCAGTTTAGAGGACAACACTATTGATTTTAGTCAGGGCTTCCATTTAGAGATAAGGGTGCTAAAATTTATAGTCTTGATTTCTCAGCTGTTTAAAGATATATATATGTTTCACAGCTGAGAAACTGACCAGTTCAATTTCAGTTTTTCTAGCTATATTTTTACTTTTTATGAATTTTATCCCATCTTTTAATACAATAAACAATGTAATTTGCTTATGATGATTAACCTAAACAAATAGCACATACATATCTAAAAATAATACAATATATTTTGTTGAAAGCAGCATGTTAGAAGAGTTGCTTTTATCGCACAGAGAGGTGGAGGTCATTTTAACACAATTCTTGCCACTTCTACTTTGTAAAACTTTAAACCCTGCCTCCTATTAAACTGAAATCTGGTTCAGTCACAATTTAAACATATAGGCATAGTAAATTAATTGCTGTAATTAAAAATATGGCAATATTTCCTATTTTTTAACCATCCTGTCTGACAAACATGGAAGCATACACACACACACACACATGCGGTATTTGCTGCTTGTAGCAATTACCTCACTCTACTTTAAAGCGCCCTAACTCTGCTACTAGAGGGTCCTGCTTTACTCAAATGGTATCACATATAATAAAAAGAAAAATTAGCAGCAATAACATAAAAGCACAAATGGATCATTTATTAAAATCTAAAAATTCATTTTTAACAGTCAAAGAAAAGCATCCACCTCTATCAATCCGCGACAAAATCTTTCAAAAACCCGCTTCATGTTGCCGCCTTTTTCCATGGAGATCACCCTAATGTGATCCTCTTCATTGATCCAGATGAGGAATGTTTTATCATTGTTGTGCCTGGTTGAGAGATATGCACAATTCATTAGTGTTCTGGTCACAGAAACCTTCAGAGTTTCTGAACCATTTTCAGAGATTCTGGTCCTTTCATTTTACCTTTTCCTTTTGTTATTTATCATGTTGGGACTTTCATGGTGGCATCAAAAATAAGGGTAACTCAAGATTCTCCAAAGTTGCATTCCTCCCTTAATTAGCAACCACACAATTTCAAATTTCCAAAGTTATTTAGAAAGTAATACCATACAGCTCTAATCCTTCTTGTAGTAAACTGCTGCTGTACTAGAACATTTTGAAACAAAGGTAACATGAAGCTTGGGCTGCTATGGGAACTGGAAATGGAAAAGCATGGGGGTGCTTTTTGACCGGAAGATGAATCTGTCCCTCAAGTTTAAAACATTATGGAATAGGAATGATGGGAGAAACATCATCTCTAACTAAATTTTCTCTAAACCAACTTGTTTGTTGAAAAATCCAGGGAAGAACTGGTACAGAAATGGAGGAAATTCCAGTAAAGATGGGAGCCCTACTTCAAGGTATAAATAGCATCTGGGTCAGAAATAGCATGTTGTTTGAGAGGAGTGTCTTCTGCATTCTGTCCATTCTCTTTAAAGTAATCAAGGTATTCAGGGCAGCATAAAGCTAAGCCCATTGAGTCAGTGTTTCTCAAGGTTGGCAACCTTAAATGTGCGGACTTCAAATCCCAAAACTCCCAGAATGTGGCTGAGGAATCCTGGGAATTTAAGTCCATACAGCCTAGCGTTGCAAAGGTTAAGAAACATTGCACCAGATAATGCCTAAGGCTTTCTTTGGAAAGTTGTTCCTTCTTTACTAGAGAGTAATATTACTTCTGCACAAGGAAATAACAGTTGCTCTCTTAAAACCCCTTAAGAGATCATTTAATGGAAATTGCAAAAAGCATTGTCAGAGTACTGGGGTGCCATCAGCTTGGATGTGGCAACGCAGGGAATACACAAACTTTTTTTATAGCAGGAGTGCCAAAATAATTATATAATATGAAAAGGGATGACCACAAGATTTCTAGGTATTAATATTATTACTTGTGACAGGATGAGTAGCACACATTAGAGAATAAGAATTAAAATAATGGAGAATATCATATAATCATGCAAGAAAACATTGGTTTAAGGGGAACATTTGTTTATTATGTTTATCTTTAATATGATTTAAAACTTGATGAAGCAGACAAGTGAAGGTTTTGAATATAATAAAACAGAGGCTGGATATTTTTCCACTCTTTTCTTTGAAAATGTTTCTATTTCATTCTACCAAGATAAATTGCAATACTCTTAAGATTTCTAATTCAAAGTCCAAGGTTGCATTTTGAATGGCTGAAGATGCTTCATCAGCTGGCACCTTTGAGACTTGGATTGTTTTCTCCCTGCCTGTTCTGCCCACACAATCTGACATCCCGCCTGCTTTAGCAGCACTTTAGTGTCAGTTGACTTCACACATGATCTGCTTGTTGCTGCTAGTCTTGTTACAGAGGGTTGGTATAGAAATTTCTTTGGCATTCCCTGCCAGTGTTCAGAACACTGTAAGGCAAAAGAAAAATATATCTTAAATTCTCTTCCCAGTGCAGCTGGGACTAATTAATTTCCTATGTATTTGATTTATTACCCAGCTTGTCTGATTTAGTGAGCATTTGAGGCAGCTTAAAAGTTTTACAAACAAAACTAGAACATAAGAAGTTTAAAATATAAATTTGAAACCAACAGTAAATAAATAAAATCATGTAGCAATCGCTTGAAGAAAATGATGTGTCTTGGCAGATTTTCTAAATATTGGGGCAGTGGGCAATTGCAACTGGCAAGCCTGGAAGTAACAGGATTAAAGAAAACTTCTGACAGTAGCAACATCTTCAAAAGAATTTCCTGGGCAGGTCTTAACAATAAGACAGTTTTGCAGCATATGAAGTAAAAATTTGGATAGTCAGATCCTAAGTTGCTTAAGGCTTAAAAGCTCAATCAATATAAATACATTAAACGAAGGCTGGTAAACAGTTGGTGAGACCCAGCTTGTTCTAGCAATTGAGGCATTAGGCTGGAAACTGGGAGATCAATGAGTTCTCATCCCAGCCTAGTCACAAAGCCAGCTGGGTGACTTGGCCCCAGTCATTATCTCTTAGCCCTAGGAAAGGAGGCAATGGCAAACCACTTCGGAAAAGCCTTGCCAAGAAAATTGCAGGGATGTATGCAAACAGTCTCTAAGAACAAAAGAAGTAGAAGAAAAAGTTGGCCAATTAATGCGGGTTGTTTTGTGCAAGCATCATATGAATCTAGGACTTTGCATCTAGGACAGTACAGCAGATTCTCAGATTCTATACTTGTATATCTAACAGATAACAGATAATCAGAGTTATAAGGGACCTTGTAGGTCATCTAGTCCAACCCCCCACCCAAGCGGGAGACCCTATACCATTTCTGACAAATGGCAGTCCAATCTCTTCTTGAAAGTGATGGAGCTCTATACAGTTTATTTTTATTTTAAAGGCTAACATGGTTGTCCATCTTATAAACCACAACCCTGAGCAATTCAAAGTGAGATCAATAAAATAGAAAAAGTAAAACAACATTAGACTAACTGCAATGCTAAACCTTATAGCATACTGCAAGGTACCTTTAAAGGACTACACTGCAATAACTATGACATTGCACCAGATTCTACTGATTAAGAAGAAATGGCCGAGTGCAATAGGAGTGATTGTGCAAAGGTGGTTTTTAGCTTCATAGCTGCCACCAGCAAATGTAGTAAGAATGGAAAAACAAGAGAACTGTCAAAATCTCCTGCTGTTTAATAGATAATAGTAACCCCACCCAAAACTGCAGAAACAACAATATCCATGCTCAGTTTTTATCAACCAACAATACTTATACTTGTCTGGTTTAATTTCAGGCTGATTTATCATATAGCCCATTATCAGGATTAGGCAATGTGAAGTAAATAATAAAGAGCAATAGGGCTAGAAGATATTAGCATGAAGTTCCCTCTACAGTTTCATGAAATGTTGAACAACATTTTCCCAGCACTACCTTCTAAACCAGGGGTATCAAACTCAAGGTCTGGGAGCCAGATTTGGCCTGTGGGGATACATAGATCTGGCCCATGGGGCTGCCCTGGAAATAGTGAAGGACCGGCCCGCAGTGCCTCTGCCAATGAAAACAGAGCTTGCAAGGGCTGCGCATGGCCCTCTCAAGCTCCATTTTTGCTGGCAGAGGTTTGCAGAATACTATTCCAGCTGAAAATGGAGCTCGCGAGGGCACACGTGCCCCTCTGAGCTCCATTTTCACTGGCAGAGGGTTGTAGGAGGCCATTGCAGCCAAAAATGGCTCTCAGGAGCCAGTTTTCTCTGGTAGAGCACTCAGACCACCACAGGTGCTCCCCAACACAAGTGGTGTCATACTGGACATGCCCACCCAAGCCATGCCTACCCCAGCCCCCCGAGGTCAAACACAACCCTGATGCATCCCTCAATGAAATCGAGTTTGACACCCCTGTTCTAGACACACCTAAAGGGTTGATCAGACAATGTTAAAATGATGCCCATGGCTCAATCTCACCAGACAACCCAGGAAGATATTATTGTTGATGGTACTAAAAACAACCAGAAGCCCAGGAAAATTAGTATAATTGTACTCCCTCGCCCAGTTTTCAACATAGGAAGTCTATAAATACCAAACAATTTCAACACAAGATCCTAGCCTTTTTAAAGGGAATCCAGAAAGTCAATATTACTCAGTATTATTCAGACACACCTGGAGCTAGGAGGCCATAATCTTCTAATCAGTTTTCCAAAAAAAGAAGCATTATATATATCCCCAGGTTAATAAAGCTTTTTCTCCAATAAAGGGTTTATTACTGCCTTCTATAGGTAGAGAGAACACATCCCTAAAAGAAGAACATATTGAACACATATCTTAACCATGGAACCAATCCTGTCCTGATCAAATTGATTTCCAAAAGGGGCAAGAGGAAAATGAAGAGGTGATAGACATCATCTCACTGCATATCTGTGTACGTTCTTTGGAAGAATAAGCAGAACCATTAATTGCTAAATTTATATTCTGTGATCTGTCCCAGTTTGAAGTCCAAGTTAGGATAGAGCCAACTGATTTTACCTGATGACAATTGTTTATGAGCAGTACTGACCTGGTTGCTTTCATTAACATTTTAGCAGAGATACTGAACTATATGGAACAGCTATGCCATCCAGCAAAAGGGCCAAAAAAATAAGCAACCTTTACTGCTCTATTACAGTATAATAAAAGTGGCTCTTTAGCAAACCAAGATATAATTTAGCTCATTAAGAGGAAAGAAAGTTTCAGAACAATAATAGAAATCATCCCCAAGGGTATCAAATGTTCTTATTAGCAAACAATGTAGAAAATTCCTTAAGAATATTGAGGAAAACATCCATTAGGTGCCTGAACAGCAGCATAATAACTAGTCCTGCAATTTGCAGAGCTTCATATTGGTTGTCAGTGTAAAATTGAGATTCTAATTTGAATGTGATGAACAAGATAATTGTTCAATATATGAAGAATATTTATATTCTTTATATTTAATTATTCTAAGTTATTATACAAAATAATATAACATCATGCTTCATTTGTGTTCTTTGACCTGAATTTGCCAACTTTGAGAGTGCAGGACTGAGAAAGTCACCCAGAGACCAAATGCTGACTTCAGCTTGAAAAGGGTTGCAGATTCCCAGCGGTGCATGACTGGAATATGGGAAAGGCTGTTTGATAGTACCCAGGGGTGGGATCCAACAGGGTTAACTACCAGTTTGGTCATTTACGAGGTTCAGTGATTTACGATGTGCTTCCCTGCACGCTGCCGGCGCACCTGTAAATCGTCATCAGCATGCTGCGTGCAGAGAAGCAGCCTTTCAAAAAGCCCCTTTTTCCTGCTTTTTTAACTGAAGCTGTGCCTCGCACGGCAGCTGAAGTTGAAAAAATCAGGAAATAAAGGTCAGGTAAGAGCCCAGGTGAGTGGGTGGGCAAAAACTGGTTCTATGTCTGCTGCTCTTCAGAGCTACCGGTTCTACAGAGGTGGACAGAACCGGTAGAAAGCCACCCCTGATAGTACCTATGATTGAACTACATGAGGGGAGAGGGGAGAAAATGCATAGATACATAAGAGAATATTGCAGATAGAAGATACGATTCTAGTTTGAAAAGTCTTGTTAGATAGGTAGTTAACGTGCAAGTCTACTGGAAGATGTTTGACCACGATTAACCTGTGCTCCCTCTCTCTCTTCAGATAATGAGGCTGTAACTACTCTATGCATGATATTTTGCTGTTCTCTTTAATTTCAACCTCAAAAGAAAACAATGTTATTTTTAAAAACAGTGCTCCCTTTTGAGAGGCCTCGGTTTTGTTTTCATACATGAAATCGGCAGCAGCTTCTGCAAAAGTAAGGGTTCAGCACTGAGACTGAAGGAAGGATTGAAGAACAGGATTTATTCCCAACTTCTGTATATAATAGACAAAGGATGAGTTTTAGCAAGCTGCAAGTGACAGCAGGTGCTTTTTAGGAATGCTTTCATTGTCCAGCAACATTTAGCTTCCTCATGTGTATTTTGGCAGACAAGTATGCAGTTATGTGTTAGGAAACAGCAAACCAATCACATATCTTAGTTCAAACTTTATACAAAGTACGATTGGAAAAAAAAGTAATAAACCAATGAAAAACCTATAAATGTTTTTAAATTTAAAACAATTCATGTTTTAACAAGATGGATTTGCTCATCATACTAAACCATAAATAACAAATTCCATTATTGCTTCTTGTGCCATAATGGTCAATATTTTTACAAACTGAACTTAAACATAACCATCACAGAGTTTGATAGCTATTCTCAGTTCACTTACCAGTATAGTAAGAGCTGTACATTCTGATACCTATACAGTGGAATCTTGGGTCACAAACACTCCTGTTCACAATCAAATCAGGTTCCAACCAAAAAATCTACCCAATTTTAGAATCGGGTCACGATTCAAAAATCAGATGGCAAAAAAACCTGGCTGCAGGTTCCCTTGCTGTGGCAATTTCCCCTTCTGTGCATATGCAGTCCGTCCGTGCATGTGCAGTCGGTCGTGCTTCTGGTCACGACCAAATCGGATTGCAACTGAACAGATTAGTCGCAATCTGAGGTTCCACTGTACTTGATTGTAAACTTTTAACCAAAATAGTAGCTCCTTTGAATATAGACATTGTAATAGAAATGTATAAAAACATTTCATTTCATAGCTCATGTAGTTTTTTATTTCAAACATTTTACATTAAAACATGATGAAAAAATGTGCTAATGGAGCATAGAAAGGAATTGATAATTCAAGAACTGCAACACATACCTTACACTTTACATGTTGTTAGATTCAAATTTAGAATCTAATTTAGAAATTAAAAAGTATAAAATAGTTCACCTGTACAAGAAGTTTCAAAACATTGATTATCACTGTTTTATTAAAGAAAGCAATTTTCCTTATTTACTTTCTTTTATTAAATAAAGCAGTTTTGTTCATAAAACAAAAAAGATAAAACATAAAACACACACACATGCATTAGTGAAAGCAAGGTAATGAAATCATGCCCCAGAATATATCTATGGACTTTATTAGCCATTTCTTGACAATTAAAAATAGAAACAAAGAAAAGGATCCAAATCCCCAATGTCTTTTCTTTTTTTTTATTTGTTATTGTTGCCTCTTTGATCACAGATGTTTTTAATTAAAAAAAAAAAAAAGGCCCAGGGCCATGGGCAGCCTTAAAAACATCCTTTTTGGTGGTCCTTGGTATTACCTCTGACCATGATTGATGAAAATTCAAAGTGGTTTCCTGCCATATTGAGGTGAGAAAGAATGAGACATTGTAATGTAAGCTCTGGAATAGTCATCTATTCAAAACAAAACAAAAACAACATTCCTGAATTCTCCTTTCTCATGTCACCCATCCAAATTTCTGACAGCTGGTCACTCATGGCCCCCAAAATATTGCTGACTGCAAGCTTAAAGATTATGTACTGGAAGAAGAGAATGTGTATGCCAAATGTGCTCAGAATTAGGAATAGTAGCAACTGAGTTAGAAACTAGTATAATTATTTGTTCACATTGAAAACATGCACAGCTCACATTTCGTACCATATTCCTCTGGCATCTGGCCAGTCACGGGCCATTCCAGCACATGTTAACAAAGGGGAAACTGGCTTATCAAATAGGAAATGGTCCTGGAGACCAGCATAATTCAAGGCAGAGGGAAAGAAAAGAAAAAGAAAAAAGTTGAATTATAATGATGAATCAGTTCACAGAGGTGAAGAGTGCAGAAAAATAATACTTGTTTTTTTCCCCTGGAAATAAAAGACTGTGTTTCCAATATAGATGACTATGTTTTTAATTTCATGTAGTTTTAAGGTTTTGTAAAGCATTAATAGAAAGAAACTATTAAAGTATTAAAAGTATTTTAAAATAAAATTAAATTATGCTTAATACATTTAAATTCAACATAGAGTTAAATTAACTTTAAGGAATCATAAAATAAGATTTGAGTCATACCTGCTGCTTTTACTTAATATTTAATTAATCAATACTCACAAATAAGACACAAGGCTTATTAAAATAACAATAGAAATAAAAAACTAATTTATTCTAATCTTTTTATATTGCTTTTGCTGATTAATTCTGCTCTTCCTTTCTGTTTAATCCTCAATTACAACTCAGTTTTGTTTTATGTGTACTTACAAGTCTGTTCATTAACACATTTCCTAAGTGTTCTTAGGATTGCAGTGTATTTGCATTTTATCTTTACATTTATTTTTAACCCTCATTTTACCCAGGCCCTCACATAAATATTTTTAAATCAATGAATTATGAATTCTTGCATACTTTCTAGAGTTATCTGAGGGTATGATATTATTTTCAGAATTCCACAAATAAAAGAGTTATGTTAGTGTGAATATATATTTGCATGTGTTTAATATTGCTTGGATCTTGTCAGAATGCATAATTTGCTTATATTGTGATGAGGGGGAAGAAAAATCAATTACAGCTGGAAAATGTTGATTGATTGATATTCAACAGGCAAGGAATAGTTTGTTATATTCTAGTGTGGTGAAGAAAATAAATCTAACCAACAAAATGAAGACTCTGTTTTCTCCTGATCTTTTAAACATGACAGGGTGAATACCAGCTCTTCTCTTTGTCTAATCCTATCAAAACCAAATTAACCTGCTTGCCCCAGAGTAACTCTCTTACCTAACCAGCCTAACCAACTTTGGTTGATCTCAGAAAATCCAAGCAGAATTATTGTAGAACCTCAGGAAAACTCAGAATTATAAACAAAACTGGGAAACTGAAAGGCCCAGAAGAATGCAAGGACAGTTACTTCCATGTCCTCATAACCATGTCCATGTAATCTCCAGGAGTTACTTCAGGAAAGACTCTTCACATTGTTAGTCATAGCCTTCTTACCTATGCTCAGGTTTGGCATTAAACTTACATCAATTAGCTGTTGTTGCTCCTTTTCAGACATAGTTGTCAAGCTATAATATTTTCCAGCAAGGTCTCGTTTCAGCCCAGACAAGGCAGTGACAACAACGTTTTCAACAGCTCTTCTCTCTGCCCTGGAGCAGGCGGGAGGGAGGCTCAGGCCACGAACACTTCGTCCCGTGCGTACACGGGAGGATAAAACATAACGCTCATCAAATTGTCCTTGGGCAATCTGTCCAAAATCAAAGAGTTTGAAAATATATTGAGACAGTTGTGAATTATACCCAAGGATACTCAGGATCAGCCTCAGATATTTTGGTGAGAAAGAACCCTAATCCTTATCTCAGCCAGTTGTGTGGTATCAAGATTAGCAAGTTAAAACAGTCAATATGGAAACCATGATCATTGTCAAAGCCCTGGCCCCAATTTTACAGGGATTATGGCATGTGTAAAAGGAGCAGACTTCAATTTTGGAGCTGTATCCGCATCTTAATTCCACCCCCTTTCTTTGCAGATACCTTGTTTTCTGTTTTACAAATACACATATACAAATACACAGAATACACATCCTGACACGAAATAAATGCAGCAAGAATACCAATATTATTTGTAACTCAGGGAAAAGCTCTGAAGTGGCTGGACAGCAATATGGAGAAACGTGGCTTTAGATTTTGAAGTGAAGGAACAAATCTGGGAAATAAAGCAAGTAGAATCTAAGAGTATTTCAGTCAGAAATTTAGTAGGGTGTTGTTGTTTTTCATTTTAAACCTGGGAAAAGTGTGTAACTATCCAGAATAAAGGTACTTGTATACTTTATATAACTGCAAAATATGCATGTCATATCTCCCATATGAATTACCTCCTATCCCATAGCAGCTTTGGGACAGATGGCACAATAAAAACACACAGTGCAGATACATGTGGGTTATACTGTTTACAGAGCTAAGAGGACACTCGCTGAGTATCCTATAGTTGCTTTAATGTAGCACATATTTTTGTTAGTTTGTTAAGGGAGTTTTATTTGGTTTGGCTTGTGGTATGTTTTATTTGGTCCTATCCATCTAAGCTGTCGTAAAATAATTTTTGAGAAGGTAGTACTGAAATACTATTATCAACCATAATATTCTTTTACTGCTATTCTCAAACCAGTTTTCTTCAGTTTTTTTTCCCCCTCTTTAAGACTTAAGTTAGGTCCTACCTTTGAAGAATCCAAGTCAGTACGATGCTTCATTAGTTTGGGGTCATATCCATTATGTCTTACTTTGATAACAGGATCAAAAATCTCAGCAAATACCTGTCAAGTCAATAAAGTATATTACTTTGTATTTAGTTTCCCCCCCCATGCGATTTATTTTTATTTTTTAATCATTTATTTTGTAGATTATTTATTTTGTTCAGGCTATCTATGCTCATAAATCAGTCTGAAGAAATGCCCAAAATTCTCAATAATATAAAACCACCGCACACATTGTTAATTTTCTTGGTACTTCTTTGAATAATTTTTAACAAATTGCAGTTTGCCTTCCTGAACAAGATCCTCAAGCATACTGTAGTGGTATCTCAGCTCCAGGAATTCTACAATGTATTGATTAGCTAGCCTCATTTATATTTTGGCTTCAAGCATTTTGGGAAAATAAAACTTTGACCACCCTGATAGGTGATTGATGCAGGACCTAGACTTGGGGATGAGGGGGAAATTCTTGGGTGGTTTACTTTGTAGTCTGAATGCTGTATTGAACCATTGACCATCTTCTAGATCAATGTTTCTTAAAATATGGACACAGGGTCCCCAAGATCCTGTCAGGGGTCCACCAAATCAAAATTATTTGCCAGCCTATGCTGAAAAGTAATACACTAATCCCATCAAACAATAATGAGAAGTGTTAGAAGCAGTGAATGCATCAGTTTTAATTTTTAATATAATTAATATTAATAAATATAATTCATACAAACAAAAGCTGTTTTGGGGTCCTCCATAATTTTTGAAAATGGGAAGGAATCTGGAGTCAAAAACAAGTTTAAGAAATGCTTTTGGTATTCCATACCTAAAATATCACAGAGCATGTTTAAATAGAAAGGAAGATATTTGCCAAACAAGATTCCAAGGTTGTTCTTGGAACTACTAAACAAAGGCAAAAACTAAAAGACCCATTATCACATTTTAAGAGGGTTCACTGTGGTTACTTTGTTCAAGTTTAATAAGAAATAAATGAGAAAGGGCAGGGCACAATGAGCTGTAATGTGCCAAAGAAAATTTTATTGTTTAATAAATTTCCCAGACACTTTAAGACCCCTCTTTCTTCCATTGCATTGATTTAATAAGGAGAAAAAAATAGAGGAACACTCACAGTAGGTTTGCCACCTTTTCCTAGTCTCTATAAAACTTTGGAAACATTTGTTTTGAAAATCTACAGAAATTATTTATTTCCTCCTGTTTCTGGGGAGCAGTGCAAGCTCTGCTATGGAACTTTTGGCAAAGAGAAGTTTTATCTGATCACTCTGTTATATACTTCAGGCAAACCCAGGAGACACTGGGCTGCCTCTGCTTATTTTATTCTGCCAAACACTAAAGTGTTGGATTCTGTTATTATGTGACGATAATAAATAAAATAAGAGTCTATTGTTCTTATTCTGGACCCAGAAAATTAGTGCATAAATATTTTAAGAGGATTCTTTATTAAAAATGCATGCATACATACATACATACATATACATATACATATACATATACATATACATATACATATACATATACATATACATATACATATACATATACATATATGTACTGCTTAACCAACCAAGACACACATTAAGACTGAACTATGCACCCTGACTAAAGTACTGACAGCCAACGGCTTCCACAAAAGCAAAATCACCAGCTTGATCCACAAAAACACACTGAAACATAATAGAGACCCAGAAGATGAACAGACCTATGGAACAGCTGTCCTGCCCTACATAAGAGGTACTACAGACAAAATTAGTAAGGTACTACACAGACATCACATCAGGACTGCCTTCAAAACAGACAGAAAAATAGCAGCCATCCTTAGCAACCCCAAAGATAAAATTGACCTGGAAAACCAAGGCATATACGAAGTCCCCTGTGCATCATGCCCGGCCACATACATTGGACAGACCAATAGAAGAATAAGCACCCGCCTGGATGAACACAAAATGCAGTCAAAAAGCTGGAACACACTTCCTCACTAGTCCAACACATGGAAGCCACAGGTCATAGCATCAACTTCAATGGCACCAAAACCCTGGCCACTATAGAAAACCCTAATCACAGAATCATCAGAGAAGCCATAGAGATTGAAAAAGACCAGAAAGCATGAATAGAAGAGATGATTCCACCAGGCTGTCAATCATTTGGAAGCCTGCACTCACAAACAAAAAATCTCCACACCACAAGCCAGGCAAACACCTGGGCACAAACAGATCCCCCTGATACCTCCAGCTCAAACACATCCCAACCAGGCACCCAGATGAAACCCAGCTTCCTAACTAATGATAGCCGTCCATTTACCCGAAGCCAAGCTGCACTAAAGGCCTCCATTAAAGCAACACAATGCTGCCAGCCAATCAAGATACAAAAAGAGCCAAAAAACAGACAGAAGATATTAGAGACACCAATCAAGCAGAACACAGCAAACTCCGAGACCAATAAACACAGACCAAGACTCCCAACCAATCAGGATGAAGAAAAACCATTCTGGCACAGCAATAGGCTGCCCCAAATTCAAATCTGAAACCACTGTAAAGTCTGACTCACAGACGGACACAATACAGAAGCCTGATGATGGCAGATGAGATTCTGCTGAAACGTTGCTACAACTTTAAAAGAACAACTACAATGACGTGGGAAAATACCGAACCAAGCCGAACACCATACATGTAAGTACCGCGAAAACTTAAGAAAACATATATATATATATATATATATATATATATATATATATATATATATATATATATATATATATATATATATATATATATATATATATACACACGTATGGCCTTCAACTTTGTTCGGGTGTTTTCCCACGTCATTATAGTTGTGCTTTTAAAGTTGTAGCAACGCTTTCAGCAGAATCTCATCTGCCATCATCAGGCTTCTGTATCCGTCTGTGAGTCAGACTTTACAGTGGTTTCAGATTTAAATGGGGCAGCCTATTGCTGTGCCAGAATGGTTTTTTCTTCATCCTGATTGGTTGGGAGTCTTGGTCTGTGTTTATTGGTCTCGGAGTTTGCTGTGTTCTGCTTGATTGGTGTCTCTAATATCTTCTGTCTGTTTTTGGCTCTTGTTGTATCTTGATTGGCTGGCAGCATTGTGTTACTTTATTGGAGGTCTTTAGTGCAGCTTCCGGTAAATGGACGGCTATCATTAGTTAGGAAGCTGGGTTTCATCTGGGTGCCTGGTTGGGATGTGTTTGAGCTGGAGGTATCAGGGGATCTGTTTGTGCCCAGGTGTTTGCCTGACTTGTGGTGTGGAGATTTTTGTTTGTGAGTGCAGGCTTCCAAATGATTGACAGCCTGGTGGAATCATCTCTTCTGTTCATGCTTTCTGGTCTTTTTCAATCTCTATGGCTTCTCTGATGATTCTGTGGCTGGAATTTTCTATAGTGGCTAGGGTTTTGGTGCCATTGAAGTTGATGCTATGACCTGTGGCTTCCATGTGTTGGACTAGTGAGGAAGTGTGTTCCAGCTTTTTGACTGCATTTTTGTGTTCATCCAGGCGGGTGCTTATTCTTCTATTGGTCTGTCCAATGTATGTGGCCGGGCATGATGCACAGGGACTTCGCGATATGCCTTGGTTTTCCAGGTCAATTTTGTCTTTGGGGTTTCTGAGGATGGCTGCTATTTTTCTGTCTGTTTTGAAGGAAGTCTTGATGTGGTGTCTGTATAGTATCTTACAAATTTTGTCTGTAGTGCCTCTTATGTAGGGCAGGACAGCTGTTCCATGGGTCTGTTCATCTTCTGGGTCTCTATTATGTCTCAGTGTGTTGTTGTGGATCAAGTTGGTGATTTTGCTTTTGTGAAGCCGTTGGCTGTCAATATTTTAGTCAGGGTGCATAGTTCAGTCTTAATGTGTGTCTTGTCTGCCAGGCGTTTGGTTCTAGTAATTAGTGTTTTAGCCACGGAGTTTATCTGTGCTGGGTGGTGGTGGGATTGGGCGTTGAGGTAGCGGTTGGTGTGTGTTTTCTTCTGGTATATGGTGTGTCCTAGTGTGCCATCTGTTTTTTGTAGATTAGTACATCTAGGAATGGTAGTTGTTTGTTTGTTTCTGTTTCCATGGTGAACTTGATTTTGGGGTGTGCGCTGTTTAGGTGTGTTAGGAAATTGTTTAGGTTTTCTTGTCCATGGGGCCAAATCACGAATGTGTCATCGATGTATCTTAACCATAGTTTGGGTTTGAGGTGGCATTGGCCAGGGCTCTGGATTGAATTCTTCCATGAACAGGTTTGCAATGACAGGTGACAGTGGTGATCCCATGGGGGCTGCTTCTATTTGTTTGTATCTTTGTCCTTTGTATATGAAATATGTGTTGGTTAAGCAGTGTTCTATTAGTTCCATGAGGTGTTTAGCTGGTTGGTATTTATTTTTGATGATTTCAAGGGTCTCTTTTATCGGGACTTGAGTGAATAGTGAAACCACGTCAAAACTTACAAGCAGATCTTCTTGCTCCACGTGTAGATCTTTGATCATTTCCAAGAAGTGGTATGAGTTTTGTACATGAGAAACTGCTGTTTCAGCATGGGGCTGTAGCTCTTTTGCTAGGTGTTTACAAGTTGTGAGTTGTTTTATCTTGTCCCAAAGTAGAGGAGGACCTCCAATTCCTACGCAGCTGCAGAGATAACAATACTACACCAACCTGCTTCAAATTAAAATTTCATCAAAGCACAGCAGCCACTAAACGTATCCTGAAAAGAACTGAAATGGCTCTACTAAGGAACGAGCTCCACAGTAAGAGATTCCAATTAGATCAGTTAAACAAAGATTTGCTAGCACTACACCTGGAATTGAGCAGCAAAATCCACCCTCTACTTTGGGACAAGATAAAACAACTCACAACTTGGAGATCAGAATCTGCAAGCACTTACAAACAGGCAAAGCTCTTGAAAAAATTAAAGAAATTAGAACATGACAAGAAAACCCCCAACAACTCACAACAATACCTGAAACAATTAGTGTACAATGTTTCCAACAGAGAACTCACCAAAACAGAAACAGAAGTCCTAACCAAAGGATTCAACTATGCTATAGCACCCCAAAAATCCCCACAGAATCCATCATATGTGCAGTAGAATCCAGCCTAACTAAATTAAATACAGATGAAGCTGATAAAATAAGACACCAAGTTACCAACATCCTATGCACAAGCAAACCACCAAAAAGCAACTTACAGCAAAATGAAATTAAAGCGCTACAAACCCTGAAAAGAGACAGCAGCATAATCATCCTCCCAGCAGATAAAGGGAATGCCACTGTAGTAATGGACAGAAAAGACTATGAAACAAAATTGACAGACCTACTTCAAGACTCCACATACAAACCCATAAACACAGACCCAACCACATATCTGGAAAAATTAACCAAGAAGAAAATTATAACCAGCCACATAAGCAAAGAGATCCAACACACGATCATACCCAGAGAAATCTTCCAGATGCCCCAAACTATACAGCCTCCCAAAAATACACAAAGAAGGCATACCTCTCAGACCCATAGTCAGCTCCAGAGGAGCACCACTACAAAACCTAGCTAAACACCTAGCAAAGAGCTACAGCCCCATGCTGAAACAGCAGCTTCTCATGTACAAAACTCATACCACTTCTTGGAAATGATCAAAGATCTACACGTGGAGCAAGAAGATCTGCTTGTAAGTTTTGACGTGGTTTCACTATTCACTCAAGTCCCGATAAAGAGACCCTTGAAATCATCAAAAATAAATACCAACCAGCTAAACACCTCATGGAACTAACAGAACACTGCTTAACCAACACATATTTCATATACAAAGGACAAAGATACAAACAAATAGAAGGAGCCCCATGGGATCACCACTGTCACCTGTCATTGCAAACCTGTTCATGGAAGAATTCGAATCCAGAGCCCTGGCCAATGTCACCCTCAAACCCAAACTATGGTTAAGATACATCGATGACACATTCGTGATTTGGCCCCATGGACAAGAAAACCTAAACAATTTCCTAACACACCTAAACAGCGCACACCCCAAAATCAAGTTCACCATGGAAACAGAAACAAACAAACAACTACCATTCCTAGATGTACTAATCTACAAAAAACAGATGGCACACTAGGACACACCATATACCAGAAGAAAACACACACCAACCGCTACCTCAACGCCCAATCCCACCACCACCCAGCACAGATAAACTCCGTGGCTAAAACACTAATTACTAGAACCAAACGCCTGGCAGACAAGACACACATTAAGACTGAACTATGCACCTGACTAAAATATTGACAGCCAACGGCTTCCACAAAAGCAAAATCACCAACTTGATCCACAACAACACACTGAGACATAATAGAGACCCAGAAGATGAACAGACCCATGGAACAGCTGTCCTGCCCTACATAAGAGGCACTACAGACAAAATTTGTAAGATACTATACAGACACCACATCAAGACTTCCTTCAAAACAGACAGAAAAATAGCAGCCATCCTCAGAAACCCCAAAGACAAAATTGACCTGGAAAACCAAGGCATATACGAAGTCCCCTGTGCATCATGCCCGGCCACATACATTGGACAGACCAATAGAAGAATAAGCACCCGCCTGGATGAACACAAAAATGCAGTCAAAAAGCTGGAACACACTTCCTCACTAGTCCAACACATGGAAGCCACAGGTCATAGCATCAACTTCAATGGCACCAAAACCCTAGCCACTATAGAAAATTCCAGCCACAGAATCATCAGAGAAGCCATAGAGATTGAAAAAGACCAGAAAGCATGAACAGAAGAGATGATTCCACCAGGCTGTCAATCATTTGGAAGCCTGCACTCACAAACAAAAAATCTCCACACCACAAGCCAGGCAAACACCTGGGCACAAACAGATCCCCCTGATACCTCCAGCTCAAACACATCCCAACCAGGCACCCAGATGAAACCCAGCTTCCTAACTAATGATAGCCGTCCATTTACCCGAAGCCAAGCTGCACTAAAGACCTCCAATAAAGTAACACAATGCTGCCAGCCAATCAAGATACAACAAGAGCCAAAAACAGACAGAAGATATTAGAGACACCAATCAAGCAGAACACAGCAAACTCCGAGACCAATAAACACAGACCAAGACTCCCAACCAATCAGGATGAAGAAAAAACCATTCTGGCACAGCAATAGGCTGCCCCAAATTTAAATCTGAAACCACTGTAAAGTCTGACTCACAGACGGACACAATACAGAAGCCTGATGATGGCAGATGAGATTCTGCTGAAACGTTGCTACAACTTTAAAAGCACAACTATAATGACGTGGGAAAACACCGAACAAAGTTGAAGGCCATACATGTAAGTACCCATGAAAACTTAAGAAAAAAAATATATATATATATATACATGTATATATATATATACAGGCTTCCATCTAGATTTTGTGATGCCTCCTCCTGTGTCCTGTTAAACTAAGTATATTGATACAAGCTTGTATTATCAAGGTATTGAAATCTCAGCTTTTCGTTTGGACACTGGTTGTCCATTATTTAATAATCTAACTGTCTATAGAAAATGCATAATAATGTGGATATTTACATAGCTGATCTTTCATGTGACAGTAAAGTAAAGGTAAAGGTTCCCCTCGCACATATGTGCTAGTCGTTTTCTGCTCTAGGGAGCGGTGCTCAAAGCTGAAGAACCAGCCACTGTCCGAAGACGTCTCTGTGATCATGTGGCTGAACACTGAAGGTGCACGCATGTGAGAGTAGCTGGATACTTTTACAATTAGACTTTTGTTTCAATTCATTGACAAGGGGCTCATTTTTAAGCTGAGCAGACAAGTCAGCTACTGGAAGCCAATACATGTTGCCTTCTGTTGGAAGAAATGTACATCTGGGTTCAGTTCCAAGTGGGGAGAAAGACACTGGAAACATGGAGGCTGCTTGGAAGGATGGTTTAATGGTGAAGCAGAACTATCAAGCACATGTCATTCTGGGTAGATGACCACATGGAGTGGAGAGTGAGATAAATTTATACCCTCTCTTGGGACTTGCAAGAAATGTATTGTATTGGTTGTCAGACTCACAGGGGGCTATGCGGGGTCCAGCTAACCTTGTGTTCTCTGTGTCCCAGGCTTGGTTGAATCTTGATGGGTGATGAGGTAATGAAGAGGGTTATGTTCTGAAAGGGTGTTGGGCAATTCCTATTATGGATTAATGACTTTGTCCTGGTTTGGATCTTGAGTGAGGGCTAATCCTATCACCCTGGAGCTGAAGGCCTTTTGTCTTGTAGATATGATGGCCCAGTCTTTCTGGGGCTATTAACAAAGGTGGGGGCTCCTTTCCAAGAGCATGTTTCTCCCTTTCTCATCTAGGAAGGTATAATATTCTGCCTTTTTAATATTTCCTAGAATAATTCTTCTAGGGGAGGGGTGGGTGCTAACTTTCTACCCTTCTGTGCTGCATTTTTATTATCCAAGACATGGTTATGCAGAGTATGTCTTTTATGCTGTTTTTTCCCCCACTAAATTTCACCCAGAGAGATTTAAAAAAAAAAAAAATCCAGCAAACTTCCCCAAAGACAAAAACAAAATACCAGGATTAATCCCATGGCTTGAATTTTGTGCTGACCTCCTTGTCTTCCTAAAAAGCTGCCTATTTGCGATGCATCCATCATTCTCTAATGTTTTTATGAAATAAATGAAGATGTCGAAGAAACCCTGTGATATGATACAAACTGTTTCACCTCATAGGATTCTTCATCTCCTGCGACCATGCCCACTGTTTTAATGAAAGGGTGTCCAGGATTATCAACACCAGTTTGGATGCACTGATCCAGTGTGTAGCCTCCGGGGGTCATCTTATCCCTCAGTTTGGCATAGATGTTTGGAGTGAGGCACTCCGCCATGCAGTTGTTATGTTTGCGAAGATCAGGGTAGTCTGCACTGAGTAGAAAGAAATTTAAAGCTTCAGTATTGAGCAGGAAATGCTTGTTTCCACTTATCACTTCATTAATAGAAACAGTGGCATTCAATCAGCATAGGGGTTCCCAAACTTGGCAACTTTAAAACTACTTTAAAGCTATGCTGGCTGAGGAATTCTGGTAGTTGACATCCACAAGTTTTTAAAGTTGCCAAGTTTGGAGACCTCTGAATCAGCACCCTACTATTCTACAAGTCTTGGATGCCTTTAAGAATGAAAAGCAATCTGTATATTTTCCAATGATTTTGATAGTTTAAGAAAAACAGCAGAAGAGTTATCAGATGGGCATTTATGATTTGTAAGAGAAACAAACCTAACAGTGTAACTTTGGAGTATGCTGGTTTCCAGCTGAAATGGCAGTGTTAGTTTCAGTCAAGAATGGCAGCACTTGGACAGATGGAAAGGGGAAAAATACCTTCAAAATACATATTTGTGTGTTTCTCTTTCACTTCCAGAACAAGATGCATAAACTGAAGAAATAACTGATATGAATAAGTTTTATTATGTCTCTTTACATTTTATTTCTTTATGACATTTCCATCCCATCTTTCTTTTAGGGATACAAGGTAGCTTTAGATGGCTTTTCCGCTGCCAAATTTTATCTTTACATCAGTCTTGCAATATGGATCATAGCAACTGACCCAGAAAGATCCAATGAGCCTTATGGCTGGATGAGATTAGGACCTGGGACTCCCCAGATCTAACCCAACCAAATTAAATATTCAGATATGGATATTTTGCATCCCAATATTACAAATCAGATTTTAACAGAAGAATAGGTTGCCCAATTATTGTACGCCAACCAATCATGAATTAATTCAGTGAAAACAGACCATTTAGCCACTCTCAATCTTACCTGTCCCCTATAATTATTGTAGAGATTAAATAAAGGATATCACTTGGAGAAAAATAGGTTATCAGTGAAATGAATAATACTACCTTTTAATTATTATAAAAGTTTTAGATTAGAATCTAGTATACATTTGTAAGATAGCAGGTCTTATGAAATGTAATAGTATATTTCTAAATAAAGACATTATTCTAATCATATACCTGCATATTGAAGAGAAAGCACGATAGCTTTAATTTATAATAGTAGCATTGGATTTGTGCCAAAATTACTAATCTGAAACAGCCTTTTAAATTCAGCTTCTGATTTCCCATTCATTTCACCTCCTATTCAATATTAATTTTTCTCTACTTGAGTTTTCATCCCCTCAGTTTATGAGTGAGATATTTAGCAACAATTTAAGATTTCACTCTTTTCCATTACTTTATTGGCAAGGTTTTTGGCCTGCCCTATTTTCCACATTCCTAGTTCCCTTTGCATCCTGGGAAATATTTTCCATTCCTCCTGGATTTCTACACCCATTGTCAAATTTCACAGTCACTGTATGTGCTATTCTTTCTGTAAAAAAATAAATTTAAAAACTTTTGAGACTCCTTTCTAATGATAATCATACTCCCCCTTAACCTTACTATACAGAACATTCAACAGAGATTTTTAGATTTTCAAACCAATGTATTTTCAAGTATCTGTATCAAATTATTACCTGGGAGGAAATAATTTCTTATGTCCAAAACTTTCAGCTTTCACATTTTGCTGATTTAAAAAGTATCCAGTAGCCATAGCTCCAGTACTGACTGTTGCAACTAAAACAGCAGTTCTTCGACCAAGCAGGAGACGTGCAAATGCATTAGCCATTTTTTCTCACCTAATCTTTTTGAAAGATGCCCACTGTCAAAAAAAAAAAAAGTGAAAATCAGAGAAATCAGAAGCACATCCTGTAGAACAAACACAGCAAAATATCCATCCAGTCAAACTGCATCCTTTGCAGGACTCTTCTTTCATGGCGGTCAATAATTTTTTAAAAAATAGGGCAATGAAAAAGCTGAAAGTAATTGGAATATGTTATATCTACATTGAATACAATGTAACCATCAGTCTTACCATAATGCAGCAGATTGTATGATGAAAGAAGAATAAGTTGTCAATGATATAATTTATTATAAATCAAGTATTTCATCCAAGGATCAGGAGAGTTACTTCTAAAGTTTTCTACCTCATGTGCCAAAATAGTTGTGTGAGTTTTGGTACAAGACATATTGATATATATTGTAGCAGAAGAATCATGTCAATTGCTGCTCCACCATAGCCAGCACAACTTTTTGGCTGACTCTGAATAATAGCTTCCTGAATTTTCTTGCTGAATTATTACCTGGAACTGGATTAGGAGATGCTAGTCTGCTCTCACCACCAGGATCTTCTTTATAGAGTGGCTTTAGAGGATTTCTGCTCAGCCTCAAAGCTAATAGGTTATAAGACTCCATGGGTTTTATAAAAGGTAATGGTAAAAATTTCCCCTGTAGTTGTGTTTGATTCAAGGTGGCAGTGCTCATATCTGTTTCTTATCCAAGGGAAGTAGCATTGACCAAAGACATTTCCATGGTCATGTGGCCAGCCTGACTATATGCTGAGGTTCAAGGAATGCTGTTCCTTTCCCACTGAAACGGTACCTATTTATCTACTCGCATGCTTTCAAACTGCTACATGGGCAGCAGCTAGGGAAAGTAATGGGAGCTCACCCCTAGCACAGTGCTCAGGTTTCAAAACCTGGCCTGTCAGCTTTCCAGCTGACAAGTTTTGCACCTTTAACTGCTGAACAATTGTGCCCCTTTATGGGCTTTATAGAAATCTATATATTCTATTATTGTTTAAATAATAGAGGAATTGGTGTTGAATGCTACTAGGATACTGTTCATGCTTCCTCTATTCTGCCTTTATCAGGGTCAACAAATGGGCCATGTCTATATGGACTGTTCAGAACCAGTGAATTTGAATGCTCAAAATATGGAAATATTTTAGATTAGCAGCTTTCAGACCCAATTAAGACATGTATATTCCTCCTGTGCAGGTCATCTATCCAAGTAACCCAGACAATTTTTTGTTTGAAACCAGATATGAAACTAGTATTGATTGCCACTCAAAAGTTTCAACTGTTTGTCCTAGAAAATTGCAGAAATTGTAATAATATTTTTTAAAAATCCCTAAGCATTCAGAGGAACAAGCCTTGCTAAAGAAAAGTTGGCATGGATTCTGTAAAGGTAAATTTGATCTCTCCATCAGAATCTTTTTAAATTGATAATGGCTTGGGATGGGTTGTTTACTGTTTAATGCTTCAGATTATGCTAAGCATATTTTGGAGCTTGATCTCTATATGTTGCCAGTCTAAAATAGAGAATACTGTTTGAAACCTCCACTGCACTTAAAAAAATTTCTTCATGATAAAGTAGGTAAATTTGTTCATTACTCTTGGACAAAAGCTTGCAGTATTACATTACATCCAGGGGCAACAATCTAGCATCACAATAAGAGTCTGCTGTAGATTGAAGAAAGAAACAAGGAAAGCAATCTTGAACATATTTTCTTGACCAGAATAATTAAATTAGCTGTTTAGCTGGTCCCAATTTCTCCTCTTTATTTAGTCATCTCTTAGACAGGTTTGCTTAAGGCTTTAGTGAAATTTCATTGTGTTGTGACAGGAAGAGTCCCTTTCTTAAATATAAATCTTTCTAGCCTAGGGTGATTGTCAAGTTCTTGCTTTACTCATACTGTGATGTAACTACTATTTGGTACTTTACTTTGGTTAGAAAAGTTTTTATCTATAAGATTCTGCTGTATTAGAAATGCAATCCATGCTTTTGATATTTCTTTACTTATTACCTATCATGGTGTAGGTCAGCATTGAAGCTTGTGCTTTACCCATATTAAACTTTTTGATATCTGGCTTCCATTAGTTTTCAGGGCAAAGGACATCTGAAAACTAATCAAACTATTTCTGTGTCCTGTGCACACACAATCACATGTCAACATGATCACCAAGAAGAATCACTGACCTATTGAACATAAGAAAAAGTTCCAGGTCAGCAGTTCTTGTAGTTCAATAGAAAATTTGGCTTAAATAAACCTGGAGAAATAAATTGTTCATATCTCTGAGCTACTGGAAATTAATCTAATGTATAATTGTGTCAGAAGAAACCATTAATAAATTGCTATGCTGTAAATGCCCATGTTGTACATTTGAAAATTTAGAAGTAATAAAATATTGCTGAAAATGTTCAGTGATGGAATAAACTAATATTCAATGTTATAATATTCAGCTAAATATTTTAAGATTATTCCTGTATGTTTTCAGTTTATAAATTATTCTAATTATTATTTTATGTAATAATGGATAAAATTAAATGAATATAGTAAGAGCATTATTCCATTTTAATAGTTTGTCCCAAAGATTTTTCAATGCTGTATCATGTGCTAAGCATATGTTGTATAAGTTATAGACTTACTTTATAGCCTATTACCTTTTAAAAAATGCCTACACATATGATCATAGTTCAAGTCTTTCCATGATGATATAATGATAAAATATTAAAATGTGGTAATTTTATCAATAATTTTTCCCAGCCTCATACCTTTAAAACTAGCAGTCAGTGTGTATAATTTTTATTATTATTCTAAAAATAAGGATTGGAGAAAAGTATCATCAGATATTCATAAATTAAGAAAGGAAGATAGGTAAAATATTAGTACTATCTTTTGTGTGTCAATACATTGCATATACAATCTATTTACTGGGATATGGGTGATAGTGTTGTAGTGTCTAGAATAGAATAGAATAGAATAGAATAGAATAGAATAGAATAGAATAGAATAGAATAGAATAGAATGAACATGTTTTGGGTAAAACTGGGTTATAGTTGCATTTGTGGCATACTGGCCAAAAGGCATGTAACCTATCTAATATTATTTTTATTGTTAGTGGGGTTAATGTAGAGGTTAAGACACTGGACTAGAAATTGGGAAAGTTTGAGTCCCATTTTATGCACAAAGTCAGCTGGGTAACCTTATAGAATAGAATAGAATAGAATAGAATAGAATAGAATAGAATAGAATAGAATAGAATAGAATAGAATAGAATAGAATGAACATGTTTTGGGTAAAACTGGGTTATAGTTGCATTTGTGGCATACTGGCCAAAAGGCATGTAACCTATCTAATATTATTTTTATTGTTAGTGGGGTTAATGTAGAGGTTAAGACACTGGACTAGAAATTGGGAAAGTTTGAGTCCCATTTTATGCACAAATCAGCTGGGTAACCTTATAGAATAGAATAGAATAGAATAGAATAGAATAGAATAGAATAGAATAGAATAGAATAGAATAGAATAGAATAGAATAGAATAGAATAGAATTCTTTATTGGCCAAATGTGATTGGACACACAAGGAATTTGTCTTAGTGCAAATGCTTTCATAAAAGAAAAGATACATTTGTCAAGAGTCAAGAATCATAAGGTACAACACTTAATGATAGTCATAGGGTACAATAAGCAATCAAATAATACTAGAAAACAGTCCATATAAATCGTATGTCCAGGATGTGAGGGGTCTGTAAATGTTTTCACAGCTCCCTTTTTGACTCATGCAGTATACAGGTCCTCAATGGAAAGCAGATTGGTAGTAATTGTTTTTTCTGCAGTCCTAATTATCCTTTGAAGTCTGTGTCTGCTCTGTTGGGTTGCAGAACCAAACCATGGTATGTGGGAATGACTTTGGAAGACAGGAGGAAGAATCACAGTTTGGACAATGGTCAGACAAGTTGCAGCTAAGTCCATAGAAGGAATGGAGGCATGGTAAATGTTTTAGAAGGGATACTCCTTAGTTTCTTGGACTGTAAAGGCATGAGATTCTGTTAATGTAACATTACAATACATCTAGAATTAAAACTTCTGCATATGCTTCTTTTCTGCGTTATTTTACAAGGCTGACACCTTGAGCCAATCAGTTCAATCACAGTTCATTAAAGACAATGATGCATAGTGGAGATAAATATCCACAGGGTCATTTTATGAAACTAGATTAGCTATTTCCCTTTTTTATTTTATATTCTGCCTTTCTGTTTTTTAATTTTAATCTCTTCTGCTTACCACTTCTCTCCTTTTTCTATGTTTTCCATGATATTGCTATCTCAAAACATTCTGGGTATATAGAGCCATTTTTAAGACACATTGATTTAAAGATAACACTATAAATAGTCCTTCATGTTTTCAGCAGTGGTGGGATTCAAATTTTTTTACTACTGATTCTGTGGGCGTGGCTTGGTGGGCGTGCTGTGGCTTGGTGGGTGTGGCAGGGGAAGGATACTGCAAAATCTCCATTCCCTCCCCACCATACTAACCTGCTTTCCAGCTCCATTCTCCTGTGGAGAGCAACCAAAGAAGACCCAGCCAATCAGCTGGGATTTGGGAGGCAGAGAATAGATGGGGGCAGGGCCAGTCAGAGGTGGTATTTACCATTCTCCGAACTACTCAAAATTTCCACTACCGGTTCTCCAGAACTGGTCAGAACCTGCTGAATACCACCTCTGGTTTTCAGTAACAAACATCTCAAAGATGATGCAATCCGTATTTTTTTCTTTTAAAAAAAATGCCTCTCAATCCATCTCTAAATGCTTGCTGAAGTGAATAGCACTCTTTTCATAAACTTAAAAAGAAGTAAGTTCAAAAGTATTTTCAGCTGACAGCTCAAGGGCATGAAACTGTTAGAACTGTTTATATTGTTTTCAGGAGAAGAACTGAAATTTAAAGATGAGGAAATTGTCCAGAGCACAAAGTCATTTTGGAAATTTAAATAAGGCACTTTGTTAGCTTCTTGCAAAGTATGGGGGTAGCTGAAGAAAAAAAATGCAGTTCATCATGGACAGTTTTCTTTACAAGTATTTCCAAACCTAAAGAGATTTTATGTATGCATGTTCATACAGAGACACTGAATTTTCTTTTTTTCATATCAAGCAAAGCTTCTTTACTGGGATACTACTGTGCAATGATGCATAGTAGTAACCTAACCTAACCTAACCTAACCTGATTTGTAGTGATATCCATTACTGCAAATACATAATTACAAGAAGCCTATTGTTCAAATAAGATAGCTGGAACTAGTAGTAAAGGAACTAACTTCTAGAATCCAAGACAGGAATGAAGATGGTGCCAAGTTCAGGAGCAGGAACATGGACATTGATTGTTCAGCGTACTGTTTCTCCTATCCTTTACAGATTAATGTGCATTGCAGTTAGCTGTTTTCTTTATTTATTTTTTTACTATAAGCATACTCATAAATTACAATATTATATGAAATACTCCCAGAAAGCACTTTTGATAATATTGCTGAACAGAATGATGGTTTGTCTTTTATTGTGATGTAGCCTGCTGCCCTAAAGTAAAAGTCACGATAGTGCTAATCTGCATAAGAAAAGATGCCCACTCTTTGCATGTACAATTTTTCAACAATTAACACATTTCTTTTTTTATCACTAGCTTTCAGCAGGAAAGGAAGGAAGGAAAATGGGAGAAGAAACGTTGCTCTGATTTCTATAATACTGATGATACCAATTAACCTAAGTTTTTAAATTCAATGTAGAGAAAAGTAAAGTCCTACACTTAGGCAAGAAAAACCAAAAGTACACATATAGACTGGGTGAAACCAGGCTCAATAGCAGTAGCTGTGAGAGGGATCTTGGAGTCTTGGTGGACAACCAGCTAAATATGAGCCAATAGTGTGCAGCAGCAGCCAAAAAAGCTAATGCAATCCTAAATTGTATTAACAGAGGGATACAATCAAGACCAAGGGAAGTACTAATACCACTCTATAAAGCCTTAGTAAGACCACACCTAGAATACTGCATCCAGTTTTGGTCACCACATTATAAAAAAGATGTTGAGACTCTAGAAAAAGTACAGAGAAGAGGATGATTAGGCGACTGGAGACTAAAACATATGAAGAATGGTTACAGGAACTGGGCTTGGCTAGTCTAGTAAAGAGAAGGACCAGGGGAGACATGATAGTGGTCTTCCAATATTTGAGGGGCTGCCACAGCGAGGAAGGGGTCAAGCTATTTTCTAAAGCTCCTGTAGGCCAGACAAGGAATAACAGATGGAAACTGAACAAGGAGAGATTTAACCTGGAAATAAGGAGAAACTTTCTGACAGTGAGAACAATTAACCAATGGAACAGCTTGCCCTTGGAAGTTGTGGGAGCGCCATCACTTGAGACATCTGTTATCAAATAGAACAGAACTAACAGAGTTGGAAGGGACCTTGGAGGTCTTCTAGTCCAACCCCCATTCAAGCAGGAAGCCCTATACCATTTCAGACAAATTGTTGTCCAATCTCTTCATAAAAACTTCCAGTATTGAAGCGCCCACAACTTTTGGAGGCAAGCCATTCCACTGATTAATTGTTCTCACGGTCAGGAAATTTCTCCTTAGTTCTAGGTTTCTCCTCTATTTGATTAGTTTTCATCCAATGTTTCTTGTTCTGCCTTCAGGTGCTTTGGAGAATAGATTGTCCCCTTCTTCTTTGTGGCAGCCTCTCAAATATTGGAAAACTGCTATTATGTCATTCCTAGCCCTTCTTTTCAATGACTTCTAATGATTTCATTCCTTCAAATGATTTCTAATGTATGAAATGTTAGATATCCTTGCCCCTTTCACACACTTTAGAAAGAATCACACACATATTGAAAAATAGAGAAAGAGAAATTATATATATCAATCAAGTAAGCAAGCTCTTGTTTTCTCCGTATGCACTACATGTAGACAATCCACATAAAAATGGTTTCAAAGACATTCTGTACATTTATTCTGTACATTTCTCAGTGTTTCATACATTTCTTCCTGTACTATTCAAGGTCAAAGCCAAGTGGGAAAAACAGCCTTTTCAAAACTGAGCTCTGTTTCAAAAATGAGTATAGTTTGACAAAATATTTTGTAATTGTAATAATCACAAAATAGCTTAAAGATTGAAGTACAGAAAGCTGCTTGTCTTTGAGTTAAGCCATGGGTCCTTAGAGTTCAATACTATGTATGAGTCTTCTCCAACATGATGCCCTCTGGATGATCATATTAGTACAACAGATGTTGTAATTTAACTCAACTTGATGGCATCCAGAAAGGGAATGTCTTGCCTACTTTGCTGGGCATCCCATTTCCAAAATTTCAAGCAGAATTCTTTCCTTAGCTCTATTTCAAATTATGTTAATTATTAGACTTTCTGTTGGTTTTAGTCAAAACATAAAGTGATGTGGCTGAAACATTCAGGCTGACTAAGACAATTATAGTTACTAAGCACAAGTTCCTTTAACTACTTTAAAATACTTGTATTTTTTTTAAAATCAATATAACATATTTTTCATCAGGATTTATGGGATGCCCATTCTAAAGACGAAACAACTGGTTTCATGTCAATGTAATTTGCAGAGAATGCAGCTGATGGAACAAAGCACAATGCTTTCATTTTGTACATTGATTTCAAAAGCTGCCCCTGGAACTAATTTGTTCCTGTGACCTTTCAGGCTGATGCTGATTGCCGCAAAAGAGAAATGAAAACTTTGAGCAAATTTAATTGCTTTTTTCTCCGTAACATTTTTAATTTGACTCTGAGAGAAAAAGTTAAAGAAATTGAAAGCAACATGGCAAGTAACATATTAGAAAACATTCATCTTTCTCTAGCCTTTTTTTAACTATTATCCATGTTTTCATGTACCTATTTCTTGTTAATTTTGAACAAAAAAATACGTTCAGGTGCCTGTGCTAAAAATTTAATAGAGGCTACTTCAAAAAGTTTGGGAAACAAGTATGGAAATAATAACTCCCATATGCCACCAAAAGTAACTTTTAAATCAGAGGTTACTCTCTGTCTCTCAAAGAAATTAAGTTGCTGAAAAATATTTATAGGACTTTACATTATTGAGAGAGCAATTAAGAGAAGAGAAGTACAACAGGACATTCTAAATATCACTCTTATATCAAGGAAGATCCAACACATGACCAGCGAAGTTAGCTTGGCCCCCTTACTATTTTACTTGAGAGGTCATCAGTGTCAAATCTCATTTTCTGTTTTAGATAGGGTGCCAAGCCTTGCAATCTGAGCTTCACATATCACATAAATTGGACTGCACAGTTCTTACTGTGGACCAAGCAGTGAAATTCTTTATTCCTTTCCCCATTTGCTGATCTCAATATCCCCCATTTGTTATTTAAGCAGACACACACAAAATCCTCTTATGGCTTTCACCAGGAATTTCTAAACTGACCTTGAATTGTCATCTCCTATATTGGGAATATTTTCCAGGACATTTGTTCGTTCAGATTCTGTGTGCGGTGGTGTCAAATTAAGCACGCTGCATTTACAAACTGCATGTCAAATGATACGTCATTTAAAGGAATGTGCCAGAGAAATAATTGGTGATATTTTTTGTTGTCTATGTTTGCTTTTCTTCTCTTTAACATTAAGAAGTGTGAGAAGCTAGGTTTTCTACTGAGCTGTCAAGAGTTTAGGGCTGAAAATTGCAACCAAGCAAAATTTAACTTATTCTAATCTCCAGGATCTGATTATATTATTATGGCTTTTTAAAAAATGGATAAAATAAAATTCATAAAGCAATGGTCTCTATAGAAGGCTAATTTGAAAAGATATAGAGCATGCCAGCCAAAAATAAGTCAGTATACCAAGCACCTTTCCTCTAGTAATAAAACATCTATAATAATATTTCAATCTCTCTTGTTAATGGAAGATATTTACCCTGACATTTTTAAATTGCCTACTCAACAGATTGTCTATAGAAACATTATTGCTATTTGCATACAACAAATTTGACATTCAAGTATTTAACTTATTTGTTTCAGGATCACTATTTAGAATAGAAACACGATGGTATTCACCAGTTTTCTGCACAGTTATGCAAATGATTGAATATGATCTCTTCCAAGTCTTCAATTAGCATCATTTTGACTTCATTTTTAAAATAACCCTGCTATTTGAAATGTCACAGCAATGGTAAATAAAAAGTTGCAAACACAACTGACCTTGAAGCTGAAGTGACACAAGTCCTGTATGCCAGCAGCCAGGAAGTGTAAAGGAAACTCAAGTTTGTGTGGCAGCAAAATTACAGATCACATGAGAAGCAAAGTGAAAGATGAAGAATGGGGAGGGACAACCGAGGAGAAAGATATGATTAACCATTCAGGTATTTGAAAAACATTTGACCATAGAGCTGACACTATGTCCTTGAAAGCACAATGATTTGTTGGGCATCTTTTGTGCTCTTATTATTAAATAATTTCATCTAGCTTTCTGTAATGGTTTTTGTACTTAAAATAAAATATCAAGCTGACACTCCCAAATCCCAAACAGTGTCAATCTTTAATCTCTATATTAGTACATTCAGATGAACGTGATCCTTTTTGAAGTATTGGCCTTTTACTACTGGGACAATGCTTCAGAAGATTTCCACATATATATGGTAGGCTCTGTTGCCTGCTCATCTCCCCCCCCCCCCATATCTCTCACTTCTTATTCCCACAGCTAGTGGCTTGTGCATGATAATGTGAATTGTATCAGCACATTAACAGGCTTCTCATGCTCAGATTAATCAGACTGCATATTTGTGCAGCATCTCCAAGGTTGGCTAGCATTGTTGTGTTTTGTTTTGTTTTGTTTTTTTCTGGAATCTTCTAACCAAGTATCAGAACAATTTGCCTGAAGAGATTTTGCATACATTTTACTGCTTTGTTCTAAGATACCTTTGAAGAATTTCCCTACTTATAAGAACCTCTAGTGGGATAACTCAATGTTAGATCAGCAGTCTGGTAATATCAGGGTGGAAGGCTACAGGAACTGATGAACTAGCCTGTTGAGGTAATTCCCCATTAGGAGAATGAGTGCATACAGGGAGACGTATTTTGAGAGTAGTGTTTGAATGATACTGTACAGTAAATGTAGGGTTTTACTTTCAATAAAGGTTTAAGCAAAGTTCAAAATAGGCAGTCCAAAGTCATTCACAGGTTAAATCAGTCAGTTTTCAATCCAGGGATAATTCAATAACAAAGTCCAGTGTCAAAAAAACAGTTCAGTAACAGACTTACATTAAATCCAGGAATATCAGTCAATTAGGAAAAATGGAGGAACGGCAATACTTTCCAACAGAAGGAAACAGAGACTGACTCACACTCTCTTCTGAGACTAAGACTAAAACAACCCAGGTTTCTGGCTCCATCTTATGGCCGTTTGAAAAACCACACCCAACTCCAGTTTTGCATTTTCTTAAAGATATAGTACTAAAATGTCTATCCTGGCTTATATATTTCTAACCCAAATACCTGTTAGGTGACTTATATTACTAACATAGCCACAGAAATATGATGACCAATAGAAGTATTAGGTTCTAACCCAATCTATGTTAGCAATTCAACACAATGGAAGAAAGTGCTATGTGACCTGATGGTGGTTTGTATCATGAGGGTGTTTTCTCTTTAACTTTTAATATTTTTACATTTTTATTCTGTTTAACTTTGTCCTTGTTTATGTTTTATATTGTGAGATGTTCATTCTATTTACAATACTGTTGGAAGAAATACCCTTCTGGGTTCAGTTCCAAGTGGGGAAGAAAGGCACTGGAAATATGGATGCTGTTTGGAAAGATGGTTTAATGGTGGACAAGACCACATGGCTTGGAGCTCTAAAGTGAAAAGAACAATCACATGCTTTAAGATGAAGGAAAAGAAGCAAGGGCTGATATGTTGAGTGTGCCTGGGTTTTATAACCTCTGTTGGGCTTTGAATTTGAGCTTGTATTCTGATTGGTTGTCAGACTCCCATGGGGCCATGCAGGGGCAACTCTGTAGGATGTCCTGAGTCCCAGGCTTGGTTGAGCCTTGCTGGATGATGATGTAATGAAAGGGCTTTGGGCAATTTGTATTATAGCTCTACCTGGATATCTTTGTTATGTAAAATATTCTGGCCCAGGCCTTAATGGCCTACCCATTAACAAGGTTGGGGTGAGTGTCTGCTTCTGAGGTGAGTTTCTGCTTCTGAGTTCCTACTCGTTTTAGGGGAAATATTCTGCCTTTTTAATATTTCCTAGGATATTTCATTTTTCTAGGAGCGGGGTGGGTGATAACTTCCTACAATAAAAAAAAGGGAGGGCCGTGGTGGCACAGTGATTACAATGCAGTACTGCAGGCTACTTCTGCTGGCTTCCGGCTGCCTGCAATTTAGCAGATCAAGTCTCACCAGGCTCAAGGTTGACTCAGCCTTCTATCCTTCCAAGGTGGGTAAAATGAGGACCCAGACTGTTGGGGGAAATATGCTGACTCTGTAAACCTCTTGGAGCAGGGATCGCCAACCTTTTGGACCTCAGGGACCACCAAACTCATAATGTTAAATCCTAGGGACCACTAAACAGTTCTGTGGGTGTGGCCTAATTGTGGGTGTGGCTTGGTGGTCATGTGACTGGCTGGGCATGGCTTATATGTAAATATTATAAATATTTATATAAATATTGAATTTTTATATAAAAAAGAGCAACTTTTACCCCAAATCAGGCAAAGCAGATTGAGTTGCTCACAGAATTACAGATTCATTCAGAGATCTATCTATCTGCCATCAGCTAGCTCAGTCTGTCACATAAAATTTGCTTTCAAGCAAACTCATAAAATTTGCTAGCAAGCAAACTCACAAAATTAACTCACAACACACCATGTATGTAAATATTGAATTTTTTATTAAAAAAAAGAGCAACTTTTACCCCAAATCAGGCAAGGCAGGCAGATTGAGTTGCTCACAGAATCACAGATTCATTCAGAGATCTATCTGCCATCAGCTAGCTCAGTCTGTCACATAAAATTTGCTTGCAAGCAAACTCATAAAATTAACTCACAACACACTATGTATGTTAATATTGAATTTTTTTATTAAAAAAAGAGCAACTTTTACCTCAAATCAGGCAAAGCAGGCAGGCAGATTGAGTTCCTCACAGAATCATTCAATGATCTATCTAACTGCCATCAGCTAGCTCAGTCTGTCACATAAAATTTGCTTGCCGTGAGTCTGCACTGAATAATACAAACTTCAGTCCTAAGGGAGGTTCGGCTGTACTTAAAAGCAGAGCCAAAGATCTAAAGACTAGCTAGAAAGCAAGAAATCCAACCATTTCTTGCTTCCTAGCTAATTTAAATCTCCCGGCACAGCAGAATAGATGATGGTCAGAAAAAGGAAAAAGAGCAATTTAGCAGGCAAGTTTGCTGGGTAAGGAGGAGTGGGCGGGGTGGGTTCCCGTGGGCCATGTGGGCGGTGCAGCCTTGTGTTTTTGCACAGCCTGGATTAATTGCTTTGTGGGGGTGCTCTGGGGTGAGATTTCTCTGCGGCCCAGCAAAATTTTCTCGAGGCCCACCGTGGCCCACTGGTTGGCAACTGCTGTCTTAGCGGAGGCTGTAAAGCACTGTTAGGCAGTATGTAAGTCTAAGTGCTATTATCAGCGTTCCAAGTAACACACCCAACAGAGTCAAAACTCCAAAGCAGGCACATTCCTCAAAGTATAGATTTATTAGGCATGTCATATTGGCACATCTGGGGAAAGCTGATTCTAAACCCTCCTCAGGTTTCTCCCTTTGGTAAAAGTAGAATTTTCTTTCCCCTGCCCATGCAGCTCATCACATGGTCCAATCAGGCCACAGTCTAAGGGTTGCTTGGTCGCAGATCCCACCTCCATGCACCTGGTGGGAAAGTTCTCAGTTCTCAGAAGAAAGATTTTTATTATGGATACAATCCTCTAGCTATCACTTCCTTCCCCACCTCCTGTTCCCACATCTTGACTCGCTTCACTGTGGCAGACTTGAAAGTACCAGGGTGGAAGGGAAAAATGGTTCCAGGGCTGACAGCTATTGCTACATGCCCAGAGACAGTTAGGTGAAATAGGTGGGGTAGAAATAAATAAGTATGAGGACAATCTGCATTTTAATACCAAAGAAAAGGAAACTTAACAGGGTGTTCAAAGTATCATACAATATTCTTAATTTCATATGCTATCAAAATAATAATTAGGATCATTCAATACAACTTATCCTAACTGAATAATTAGGATCATTCAATACAAATATAAAAGGGCTAAATAATACAAGATATTCTTGCTGATGCACACTGGATAATTTAAAAAGTAAACTATAACAAAAAGAATTCAGTACATATTTCATTGATAATAAAAATAGTTTGACTCTATTGATCATTTCAAGCCATGAATGTACTTAAAAATGAATCCCAGAATATCTCATTGATTTCATGCAAAACCTTCATATAGCTCAGGAAACCACATTATGGACATGATATGGTGAAACAGACTGGCTCCAAGGTGCCAAAGGAATCGGATAAGACTGTCTATTATCTTCTTGTTTATTAAACATTTATGCTGAATATATACTAAGGGAAACTGAATTGAAAGAAGACCAAGTTGGTTTTCAAATTGGAAGGGAAAAAAATAATGACGTGCTATGCTGTTGACATTATTCTGATAGCCAAAAATGCAAAGGATCTGCAAGTCCTAATATTAACAATCATAGAGCACAGTGAAAAATGGGATTAAAATTAAAAAGCTGATACAGGTAGAAAATACCTTTGGGCAGCCAAGAAAATGAACAAATGGATCATCAATCAATTCAATCTAGAGTTGGAACACAAATGACCAGGCTCAAAGGACCAATCTCAGATGATCATATTTCAGATACCTTATTTAATGACTTAACTCTCTGGAGAAGACTGTAGTACTGGAAAAAGTGGAAGGAAAGAGAAGAGAAAGACCAGCAGTAAGGTGGATCGTTATAGGTCCAGGATGGGCAGTTTGTCATGAAGAAAATCTGTGTGGTCACCAAGAGCCAATATCAACTTGACAATATATAATTGATCAATCACTCTGATGTCTGTGATAGTGTTTAAGTTCTTTCAGCTGCTTGTCTTTGTGTTCAATGTCTTAAAATGGCAATCAATATATTGTACATCCCTGTGTATAGCAGTTTCTGTGTACATTTGAAAAATAACTTATCCAGAAAATAAAAAATTCAGAAGAATAAAAATTATGTCATCTAATCTAGACTTATGTGCACATTGGAGCAAATAAAATAGTCAGATGAAATTGTGGAAGAATGACAATCAGTGTTTAAAGCTGTTAACAATAGTGCTATACAGTAGATAGAAGGCAATTGTTTCTGCAAATTATTATGCACAGTGTTAAGCTATGTGTCAATTCCCCTGCCTCTCTGAGGAATGTGTGCAGCACTGCCTCAAACTGTCTAGGAAAAAGAGACTTCCGGTTTGGGCTTTTTCAGCGATGGACCGAAATCGCAATTGTCCGCGGTTTTGATCTGTGCTTGCCGCTGGAGCGCCCCGAGCTGCCTGGATTCGGGGCTGAAGCCACCCCGTAGAGGTGGTGAAGAGAGGAGAGCTGTCAGCGGGGTTGAGGAGAGCTGCATCTCTCCTCCTCGGCTGACCATTACTCCCTTTCCCAAAGGCGGTTGCAGTGGTGGTCAGAAATGGCCACCTCAAAGAAGAACCCGACCGGACAAGATTGTGCAGGAGGAAGTTTAAAGGAGAAAGTTTGATTGACCGGGTTGAATGGAGAACATCTATTTTAGGTATCTGGAACCTAAATTTTAAAGACTAATACTATTCCTAAAAAAGATTTTAAGCTGCAAAAGAGAAAGGGAAACAGAATTGGCTTTTTTCCCTCTAACATCAACAGTTTTAACTGACTTGGAACATTAAGAAGAAGAGATTCGAATAAGAAACTGATACTAATCCACTTTGACATTAATAGGCTACTTCCAGCTGAAAATAAAGTGTCAAAGGGATAAAGAGTCTTGGATTATTTAAAAATTTTCTTTAAAAAAAGAAAGAAAGCAGCGGAGAGAAAAAGGAAAAAAGAGGGTGGAATCTGGAAAATGGAGGAGACCACTTGGAACTTAAAAAAAAAAAACTCCAGTGGCATTTTAACAAGGTTTGCAAAAGATGCATTGTAGCTGAAACTTTGTTATAATATAACAAAGCCACTGGAAAGAGAAAGTGAGAAAAGAAGCAAGAAATAGTTTTGGATTATTGGATGATTCCTGGAACTTTGGATGGAGGATCCTAATGAAATAAAATAAAATCAATTGGGGGTTGTTTAAAATTTTTTAAAATGGCATCACTCCTTGAAGAGTTAAAAATGAGACTTAAAGAACAAAAAGAAACAGCACAAGACGGAAGAGGATCTTTTGGCTTCGTATTTCAATTTTTAGAAATGGAGATCTTGAACTATGAAAAACAAGAAGAAACGCTGGCAGAACAAGAAGGGCGGGACAACAAAGAAGCCATCTTTAATGACCAAGCAATTTTAAATGGGGTAAAAAAGGGACAAGATGAACTTGAATAAGAATAATAACTTTATTGACTACTGTTAATAACTATTGTTTGGTTTTTTATTTAAAGACAGTAATAAGTAAAATATGAAATATAGATGATTAAAGTGAAAGACAACTGATATTACTAGGTAATGTTTGTTAAAAGAAATAGAAATGTAATTGTTATTAATATTAATGGTGGAGCTGTACTTGAATAGAATAATTATTCCATTTACTATTGTTATACATATATACACAGATATATATACATATATACTTTTTTCTTTTAAGTATTTAGTGTGTACTTTAAGGGAATGTACCAAGCAGAATTCGATTGAAAATAGGTGTGTGTTATAAAATAGAGGTTAGAAAATGAATGTTATAACTGTAAAGATATAACTTAAATTTTTAAATAAGATTTGAAAAAAGATACAAAGGTGTTACACTCCAGTCTAGTAATTACAGGGGAAATTTGTTTTATGTGAAAAGATAATATGAAATTGTAAACAGGACAGACGAAAGTATAAAAACATTGATTAGAAAGATTTTAAAAATTAGAAAAAGATATGAATTAAGAAAGGAATGAGATAATTTAAAATAAGGCTATAGGAAGTAAAGAAAGGGAAAAGCTATTGAAAAAATTGTGAAAATAGTTATAAGATATGGATTAGAATGTATAAGATAAATATGTGAAAAAATTGCAAAAATAGTTATGATATGGATTAGAATGTATAAGATAAATATGTATTGAGTTTATGTCTGTATGGAGAAGTGATAACCCAGGGCCACACTGTTCTCAAAAAAAGATATTTTATTTGTATTTGTATGTTTTCTGAAAACTTAAATAAAACTTTTATTTAAAAAAAACTGTCTAGGAAAAAGTATCAAATAGAGGGAAATCATAGGAACATAGAGGTTACGAAATAAGTTTGGACTTCAGATCAGAATTGTAATGTTAAAAGCAAAATGTGAGCAGAATACATAGATTATTATAACAACTTTGTGTGGTAAACATTTAATAAGAAGTTTTTTAATTGTTAGAGATAATATATAATGGATCTCCAGTGACTTTCAACTTTCATGTAATAGAAACATCGTAGAATTTGACAAAATTTATTTCCATTTTAGACTAACTACAGTGATCTTCTCTAACACAAATTGATGCTAAAAAATAAATATTTTAGGATTCAGTTTTCTTGTCCACCTTAGCTGTAAGTACATAGTTTTGATATTATCCATCCTGAAGATAGTATACCTCCTGTTTTTCATTGTTCCCTTCTGGTCCCACATTGCTCCTCACATACACTCATACATAGGCATACACATATACCTCATGTGCATTGCAGATTTGTGCCAAGAATATGTTGTAAGTACCCAATGCCAGAAGTGCAGTCTGGTAATTTGATTCCTTGGAAAAGATCCCCAGACAAAGACATACACACTTCATTCAGTAGGTCCATTTGTGAAACTCCCCAAATTCATTTCCTGACTGCTGCACGTTCTACTTTTTCCTGATACTAAAGGGAAAATATATTAGTTTGGGAAGATGAGAATGACACAATATTCTCCTGCATAGAATGGAAGAAGAGAATTTGGGGTTATGGGAAACATCCAAGAATAAGCTAGAAGTCCAGGTAAGGTCCAGGTAAGTCTAGGTAAGGAAATAAAAATCCTCCTCCACCCACCCACCCACCCACACAGACTGAGAGCTTAGGACAAAGTATTGTGTTGTGAACTGCAACTGACAAATCAATGCTGCTGCTAAGAAATGAACTGAAGGCATATTATCAGTTGACCAATCAATCAATCCAAAATATAATGGAATTGTAAGGATCTACTTTCCAGTCACCCATGATGGAGCAAGGAAAGGAATATGCTATGTCCTGATAGCTCCAGGTCATCAGAGAAGGAAGTGAAGACAGAGAAGATGATAATGTGAAGGTTGAAGATGATGAGATGATGTAAGGGAAAATTATTTTTGTTGGACATTTGGTCAAAAATGATTAGAGCTTCTGCCTAGAAAAGTGCAATGAATTTCAATATACATCCCATCACCAATTGTCTCTTTCAGTTTATCTGTTTTTAATCAGTATTATTATTTTTTTGACATGTTTGTTATATGTACCTTGTCCAGAATACATTGTTTGAGTTGGCAGCCATGTAAATCCTTCAAATAAATAAATTTGTAAACAAGTGACGGATGGCAGACATCTTTAATTTGGGAAATGAGCAGCTACATAACCATTGCCTCTAAAAGGAAGAGGCCTAGAATTTATGCCTGAAAAAACCCCCGCTATAAATTGGTCAGGATTGTAGAGTTCTGTTAGATATTTTAATATCTTTTTGGGAATGCAGAACAAAGGAAGATTCATCAACATCGCCAGTACATAACATATTCAGTCTGAGACTGGTTAGAGAAGGTTTGGTGATACCCTTGCATATGTGAGAGAGTGCTAGCTATATGTCTTTGGGCAGTTATTCTCTATTATCAGCAATAGATCTTTAGTGACTAAATTAGTAGACCAGCAAAATACTGTGGACATAATATATTTAGATTTCAGCAAGGCATTCGACAAAGTAGACCACAACCTACTTCTTAGTAAGCTAGAAAAATATGGAATAGATAGCACCACCACTAGATGGACTCACAACTGGCTGACAAACTGTTCTCAACGAGTAGTCCTTAATGGGTCTAAGTCTATATGGAGGGAAGTAAGCAGTGGGGTGCCACAAGGTTCTGTCTTACGCCCAGTACTCTTCAATATCTTTATTAACGACTTAGATGAGGGAATAGAAGGGGAATTTACCAAATTTGCAGATGGTACTTGTTGTGGAGCGGCGGTAGATACGAGACGGACACAGGCTTTACTTTTAAAGGCTTTATTCTCGCGAATAAAGGGTTGCCGCGGCTGCTGGGGCTAACTGGCAGTCAGCTGGTGGCAACAGCTGATGCCGTTTGACAGCTCCTTTTATAGCCAGCTGTCAAACGGCATCAGCCAATGGGAGCGGTCGGCGCTCCCGCCTGGACGGCAGACCGGAGTGAGGACTTCAGTCAGTCTGTGAACACAACACTCCTTTCCCCCGGCCAGGAGCATGCATAGTCCTGCAGTCGGGTAGGCCGCCTTCGCTGGTGGCCGGATCGTCGCAGTCCAGGGAATTCATCTGCCGGCACAGAGTCTCTTGCCTCCAGGGTTTCGCTGAAAGCTGCTGGAGCTCAACGCTGGTCCTCTGATGCCCACGCCCGAGTGTCTGGCTGCTGACCAGGTAGGTCCCTCCGATCGGCTTGCTGCGGGAACAGCTCAGGGTTTGGTGGGTAGACCGGATCGTCTGGCGGGGAACCATTGGCGTCCACGGGGTAGACCAGTCTGCTCGGCAGGTAGGCTTCAACGCTCGGCTGGTAGACTGGTGTGTCTGACGGGCTCTGGGAGTCAACAGCAGCTCTTTCCCAACGCCTCCTTAGCTGGTCTATGTGTCGGTGCCATACTCGACCGTCCTCCAGGAGGATCCTGTAGGACTTGGGCCCTGTAACTGAAACTATTTGCCCTGGCATCCAGAGTGGGTTCCCTGCATAATTCCTGGCATAAACCAGGTCTTGCAGGGTGAACCCCCTGGCATGGCTGTCAGAGCCTAGAGGGGTGCCAGGGGCATAATGGGGGTGTAACCTGTCCAGAGCGGTCCTGAGGCGTCTGCCCATTAACAATTCTGCAGGGGACTTGTTGGTGGTGGAGCATGGGGTTGTATGCTGGGTGAGCAAGTAAGTGGACAGTTTGGAGTGCCAATCCGCTTGGCCAAACCTTGCCAAGGCTTCCTTCACAGACCTAACAGCCCTTTCAGCCATCCCATTGCTTGTGGGGTGAAATGGGGCTGTGAGGGCGTGCCTTATGCCCAGGTTGGCTGCGAAAACTTCAAATTCACAAGAGGTGAACTGGGGGCCATTATCATATATCAAAGTGTCAGGGAGGCCATGCGTGACAAACAGTCTGGTCATGGCTCTTGTGACAGCCAGTGTAGTTGTGGAGGGCAGTAAGGCTACATCAATCCATTTAGAGAACGAGTCTACTAAGACTAAGAAGGTCCACCCGTGCACTGGGCCAGCCAGGTCAATATGTAGTCGGGACCAAGGGGCCCCAGCATCTTCCCACCAGGTAGGGACAGCTGCAGGTGGTGCTGATCTAGTTGCCTGGCATGGCTGGCACATGCTTACCCAGCTGGAGATCTGGGCATCCATGCTTGGCCACCACACGTAGCTGCGGGCCAGAGCCTTCATCCTCACGATGCCCGGGTGGCCTTCGTGCAGGGTCTTTAAGATTGGCTCTTGTACTGTAGTGGGGATGACCACTCTTGTCCCCCATAGTAAACAACCCTGAAGGGATGACAACTCTTGCCTGCGGATCTTGAATGGCATCAATTCAGGGGTGTACTGAATTGCAGGCCACCCCCTCCCCACCCAGTCCAGGACTTGGGAGATTACCTTGTCCCTTCTGGAGTGGGCAGCAATATCCTCGGCTGAGATGGGCAGGTTGAGTTTGTTGCAATCAAAAATGGCATGGATGGGCGTGGGGTCTTCTACTGGTACCGGTAGAGGGCATCTGCTGAGGGCATCTGCATGGCACAGGTTCTTTCCCAGGCGATGTACCAGCTTGTATGAGTAGGCGGCCAGGAACAGGGTCCATCTGGTCATCCTTGGGGATAGTACCTGTGGGGTTTGCTTGTCTTCTGCTAAAAGGCCTAAAAGTGGCTTATGATCTGTTATAAGTTCAAAGTAATGACCATAAAGGAATTCGTGAAATTTTTTGATAGCAGCAACTGCAGCCAAAGCTTCTTTATCAATTTGACTGTAGTTTCTTTCTGCTGCAGAGAAGGTTCTTGAGAAGAAGGCAATTGGAGCCTCAGAGCCATTTGGCAGCCTATGGCTGAGCACTGCCCCTACGCCAAAGGGGGAAGCGTCTGCAGCAAAAACCAGGGGAAGCTGCTGGTTAAACTGAATTAGCACTGCATTTGAAGTCAGCAGGGACTTGACTGCCTGGAAGGCATGAGCTTCTCTTTGTCCCCAGTGCCAGGGAGCTTGCTTATCTAAAAGTCCATGTAAAGGTTCTGCTATGGAAGCCTTGTGTGGGAGGAAAGCTGCGTAGAAATTTAGAAGTCCTAGGAAAGCTTGGAGCTCCGTCTTGTTGGAGGGCGTGGGTGCCCCATGGATGGCCCTGACTTTTGATTCTATAGGATGTATTCCAGAGGCGTCAATTCGATAACCTAGGAAGTCCACTTGCTTAGTGGCAATGGTGCACTTGTCTTTCTTGAGTTTTAACCCATGCTGCCTGAAGCGGTCAAGAACTGACCTGACCCTAAGCAATCATTGTGTTTTGTTGGTGGCAGAGACCAAAATGTCATCAAAATATGGGACTACGCCTGGGAGTCCCTGGAGAATCCTCTCCATAAGAGACTGAAAAATCCCAGGGGCCACACTAACTCCAAATTGTAAACGCTTACACCTAAAAGCACCCCTGTGGGTAACTATTGTTTGCAAATCAGCAGTGTGTTTGTCTACAGGAAACTGCTGGTATGCTTGTGACATATCTAGTTTTGCGAAAATTGTACCTGGCTCAAAGGAGTGCAATAGGTGTTGGATTACGGGGACCGGGTATGCACTAATTTGGAGGAAACGGTTGAGGGACGTTTTATAGTCTGCGCAGATTCGCACGCTGCCATCTTTTTTAAGTGGGGTGACTATGGGGGTCTCCCATTTTGCGAAATCTACTTGTTCTAGTACCCCTTGCTTAATTAGCTTGTCTAGTTCCAAATCCAATTTAGGGCGAATGACAAAAGGGACTCTGCGAGGTTTTAAACGAATGGGGGTAGCTTGTGGGCCTACATCAAATGAAATAGGGGTACCAGAGTAACACCCTAGCTCATCACTAAAAACATCAGCGTAGTCCTTGAATAGGGTATCTACCCCAGCAGTTACGACAGAGTGAATCCCAGTTATGCTAAGGCCAAGAGCAGGGAACCAATCTAACCCAAGCAAGCTAGGAAGGGCACCATCTACCACCACCAGAGGCAAGTGGCCTCTAAAGTTCTGGAATTGAATTAGGAACTTGCCTTTCCCAAGGACTGGAATGGTCCTCCCCTGATAGTCTCGAAGAGTCAGGTGGCAGTTGAGCAGCTTCTTCTTGGACAGTGTAGGGAGCAGCTTCTTTAGGGTGGCCCATGAGATGATAGAAATGGCAGACCCGGTATCCACCTCCATCCGGCAGGGCTTACCTTCTAAAAAGACAAAAATACTTATTTTGTTAGACCCCGGGGTGGTATTGTCTGAGTGGTAACAGGTGTAGCAATCTTCAACTTGCCTTTGGAAGGAGGAAGTGGCTTGAGGTCTTTGTGGGAAGGTTTTTTCAGCTTGGCATACCCTAGCTATGTGGCCTTTTTTCTGGCAGTTCAGGCAGATGGCATTTCTGAATCTGCATGCTGACCTGAGATGTGCCCCCCCGCAGCTCAGACAATTGTGTTGCTGTCTGGCTGCTGGGTTGGTGTTTTTTCTTGGCATCTCTGGAGGGGGTCTTGGTTGTCTGAGACAGTTTACATCAAGCGGTTCCTCCTCTAGGGAAACCTCATCGAAATGAATGGTAGAGCTCCCTTGTCTCATGGGGTTCCCTTGAATCTCGGCTGCTGACAGCTCAGACAGCTCAGCAGCCTGAGCTTCTTCTATAACTAAGGCTAGAGTTAAGTCCTTTTTTGCTAGAAATCGCCTCTGGAGCTTTAGGTCTCTAACCGCTCCTACAATTTGATCAAGAAGCATATCTTCCAGGTAATCTCTAAACCTGCAGTGTATGGCAGCTGATCTTAAGGCTGCCATATACTGACTAACGGTCTCCCCCTCAGCCTGAACTCTCCTTCTGAAAGCCAGCCTTCTAGCTATTTGAGAGGGCTTGGGGGAGTAGTGGTTAGACAGGATTCCCTGCAACTCCTCCCAGGGAATAGCCTTCACAGAGCGCGGGGATACCAGTGCGGAGGCTGTGTCAAAAACAGCAGCTCCACAGAAGCTCAGGAAATAGGATCTTTTCCTCAGATCGGTGGCTTCTGTCAGGTCAATCGCGTTCAGGAAACACTCGAACCGGTTCATGTATGACTCCCACATCTCGGCCGTCGGCTGGAAGGGAGGGAATGTCAGGTTCGAAGCCATCGTGAAGTGG